>NC_071324.2:12407500-13007500 GCF_027563975.2 Plodia interpunctella | reverse complement strand
TTTTATTTGAAAAAAGATATTGGAAATATTCGGTTAGGTTTTCAGTTGAAAAATATGAATATTTATACAGACGCGCCCACACACCTATCGGCGGAACAAATATTCCCGTTAAAATTTCTGCTTGTTTATTTGCGTATGACGCAGTTACCGTGTAACACCCCACCCTGCTCGGTTTTCAATTAACGGCTTATCAATCAAATCTATTTGCGTCCTGTATGACACTTTGAACCCCTTTTGATGTATCGATATTTGTACATGAATACATAAAACATTTTCCATAAACAGTTTCTCATATTTATCTTGTAAATATTATAAATAGTACTCAAACCAACACATAGTGACAGCTTGGTCTCCGTTCCGCAGAATTGTATGGAGATTCGACTACGCAATGCAAAGCGATTAAGTATCAAAGTCTATAGAAAACAACGGACCGTGACGAGCTGCATCGTGGCAAAGGAGCACGACTGAACAATGGGACATAGCCCTGTGTCTTCCGCTAATGCCATAGTTTTATTTCAATTCTGACGACTTCTAGATATAAAGATGTTGGACTTGACAGATTATCTCCTAACTTATCCTAATTCTAACTCTAATATTATTAATGCGAAAGTAAGTTTGTTTGTTACCTCTTCAAGCTCTATCTACTCAACCAATCTTGAATTTTTGCTATACATGTAGTATAAAACTTTTATTCCAGATACTTCACTCGTGGGAAAAGACCGCGGGCGAAACCGCGGGCAAAAGCCAGTATTCCCAAACCATTATCGAATTACTTGAAATCCAACTCTCCGTAATTTGTCCAGATATACTTTTATATACAACAAAGGAAATATGTGAACGTAAAAGTTAAAAAAACACCTTTGACGACCTCGGTGGCGCGGTGGTAAAGTGCTTGCCTCTAAACCGAGAGATCCCGGGTTCGATCCCCGGTCGGATCATGATGGAAAATTATCATTTTCTGATTGGCCCGGGTCTTGGATGTTTATCTATATATGTATTTGTTATAAAATATAGTATATTTGAGTTAGAGAGAACTTACTTTGGGATTAGCTCAATCTGTGTGATTTGTCCTAATATATTTATTTATATCTACTATGGTAATAAAATATATAGGTGGATATTAAAATCGTCGCATCGTTAAAAGTATAGTTTGCGTTAAAAACGCGAGATCAAAGGGATATCCCCTTTGATGTCGCGAACATTGCGCAAAGTTAATTGTACTTTTTAATTTAAATCTGTAATTAAAATTGTATGCTTCTAAAAGCAAAGAAGAACCCGCTTGTGATGATAATGTCCGTTATTTCGATTAAGCTGTTATCATCGCATAAAGAAATAATTACATTTTTTTCATGAATGAATTGTATGCAACAAGATCTCTTTGATGTTGTTTTAAAAAGGACCTTTTTGTACAAATTATTATTTCAGTTTGCTGCGAGGGCGTGTTGTTCTAAGAGTTTCGAAAAACGTTTCTTTTATGTTGTACTACTGGTAGTACTATGTAATTTGTGGATGTTCGATACAGGTGCGACTCATTTTATGTTGTACTACTGGTAGTACTATGTAATTTGTGGTAGTACGATACAGGCGCGACTCATTTTATGTTGTACTACTGGTAGTACTATGTAATTTGTGGTAGTACGATACAGACGCGGCTAATTTTTTTTTTTTAATGTCGATGCTGCATTAGTTTCTGCATTACGTTCTAGATAATATTAGTGCAAGTATGTTTTAATTATAATAGAATCACATTATTTAAGTGATGTTTGTTACTAAAATGCAATTTATTCCGACGACGGAAAGTACGGGCTATTGCTGGCAACACAAGTAAATTTTATAATTTTTTAAATTTTTTTTATAAGGTTGTTATTCTAAAAAAAGAAAATCTGCGGCTACGAACTCTGTCATGTGTCCCAATTAATATAAAAATAAAATACATTATAAACAGCAGTTTTTGGAATTTGACAAGATCCTAACACGGGCCGCAAGGTACAGGTAAAATGCAATGCAATTACAATTAAATGTCACTTTAATTGGTAAGTTTTATTAGTTTACGACATTCACAATTTTTTCGCTCTCATCAAAATATGTTGCAAATGATTTTTGACTCCAAACAAATACTTGACGTCACAATATATTCCAATTCATAATAAGCTCCATATAAAATGTTGTTTTTGATATTAGAAAAAATATCTAACTTGACTAGATGGGAAATAGTCGATTATTTATACATTTTTTCTGGAATCTTCTCGAGAAATTAAATATCTCTAGGAAGAGATAAATTATTATTTCTTAAGCCCTTTGTTATTTCACTCCCTGTTCTAAGAACAAAGCGCCCAAAGGACAGCTTATACAGCTATTTGCATTATAAAAGCTCCTACCTACTATTTTTCCTTTTCGAAGAATTGTCTTTATTTTAAGAACCTGTGCGTCAAATAACATTTCATTTGTTGTGTTTTATTTTATTTCGTAAATGTTTTATTATGCACCGTTTTCTGCAATGAATCCTACTTATTATGTCATAAAAAGAAGTATATCTCGCGTCTGTCTGTATGTATGCGATAAACTGAAAAACTACCGAGCGAATTTTTATGCGGCTTTCGCGTGACCCTTGAGGAGGGTCTAATCCTTCCTCAAAAATCACCCTCAACAATGTACCTATAATTTATTATAGTTTTTAACCGAGCGAAGCCGGTAAGGGGCGCTAGTTTGATATTTTCCTACCTTTAGACAGACAGACAAAGAAATGATCATAAGTTATTGAGTTACGGAACTCTAAAAAAGTATGTATTAAAAAATATATAATGTTTGGCGTTGTTTGCAGTCTGATATTTTTCCGAATGTTGCTATAAGCCTTTCTTTTAATACGAAAAGAAAACAATAATATCGTCCCGGAAATTTCAACGCTCGAAACTTTGATATTCCCTGAATATTTTTAAAGTCCAAAGTGGTATGTATTCAGGAAGGCAATTTATTATGCAAATTTGAGGGGCCCTTAATTAATGGACAAGGAGTGACATCGGCCGAACAGATTTTCTTTTCATATTCAAAACAAAGTAAATTAATCATACTTTTCATCGCTTTAGTGTGTGTTCTCATCTCGCAATTTGACAGGATAAAAAATAGAATGCTTAAAGTATTTAAATAATAAAACACGATAATGAATTGCCACTTTTATTAATTACGCAATTATTTTTTAATCAATTATGAGAATTGGAGTTATAAACGCGTTCTATACAATAATTTAGGGTGAGTTGTACCAGTCAACTTTGACGTTGGCTTTAACCTGCGCGCCGCTGACGTTTAGAGAAAATCGTGTAGGTTAAAGTTAAAGTTGACTGATGCAACCCACTCTAAATAGGAATAGTTTTTGACTCCAACATTGTGACGTCACAGGATATGACTGTTACATAGTTATTCACAGAAAAAAGTGTCTGACTTGTCTTGTTACGAAATAGTTTTTTTAATATCATATCTTCTCTCAACGAAACGCAGATTTTGACGCTACTCTGACAAACACCGCAATAACACGACAATGTTGATTACACTAAGGTACAAAATCTAATTACAACATTCACATTTCTTTTGGCATATTTTCAAGCATATTTTCACAGCCATTTCAAGAAGTGGGCCCTCAGACCACACGCACATCGACATGTGTATTGCATGCATACTGGCACTACGGCCAATATGGTCAGTTTAATTGGTGCGCACATATTACTAGGATTATCATGTGCGTGTGGTCTGAGGGCCCACATCTTGAAATTAAATTCTATGAGTATAGAATGATGATCATAGAATTTCAAGTAGTGGGCCCTCAGACCACACTAAATCCCAAGGGATGTTCACTAAATCCCTTGGGATTCGAAAAGAATGGTAAAAGTTGGAATTAGATTTTGTGAAAGCCAAACAAGCGACACATCGAATTTATACTGCTGTCCCTTATTTCATTTAAAGTGCCTTATAAACATTTTAGATCTTGTGCGTTTATTCAGATTCCGTATGCTTCAATAAATTATCGAAGTAATACCTTTCTCCTGCGTGCGGGTGATGATGTAAATAATCAGTAATTCTGATATTGATATGTTTAACTGTAGTGTGTCATCGATAAGATGCTACAACGCGGCGGTTCTATCAATATTAAGTTGTAGTTTTGTTTTTTATATCTTGATGATGTGTGCGCTCTACTGTGTTGTATGATGCTCTAAATTCGTTTATATCTAAGTATTTCTGTAATTACCAGCGGGAACCTATAAAGGGCTTCTTGTAACCCATTGATATATATCGAGTTTTAGGAAAGCAAGCTGTTGGTTCTCCTTGAACATGTTAAAATAAAATATTTTTTTAAAATTACTTAGCCTAGACTTTGTCTAGATATAAGGCTGAATAATAATCTTTTAACATCTATATAACCACTTCAGCTCTCCAGCAGTATTTCCAGGATATTCATAATGCGCTTTAACGCACTTGCACTCTAGAGAGCCGTAACTCTGAAGTAGCCTTCGGATACCATTAAAACCATTATAACAACTAATCCATACTAATATTATAAAGAGAAAAGATTTATATTATTGTTTGTAATGTATAAACCCAAAAACTACTAAGCACATTTTAATGAAATTTGGCACAGAGATAGGAAAACCTTTAGGAGTGACATAGACTGAGTGACTTTTAATTATGGCTTTACCCAAGCGAAGCCGGGGCGGGCTGCTGGTAATATTATAAATGCGAAGGTAAGTTTGTTTGTTACCTCTTCATACGTTATCTACTTAACCAATCTTGTAATTGAGAATATAATTAAGAGTATGGAGAAGAACATAGGGTACTTTTTATCCCGGAAAAACTGTTGTTGCCGTGGGATTTGCCTAAAACCTGTATTCTATTATAAGTAATATATAATTACTAACTTTCGCCTGGGGCTCCGGTCCCGTTAATATATATCTCTCGGAAACAGATAAAAGGTACCACACGTCCTTCTCCGTACCCCTTAGTACCTGTATGCAAAATTTCATAAAAATCAGTTCAGTAGTTGAAGCGTGAAAGCGTAACAAACAAACATTTAAAATTTATAATATTAGTACGGATCTATAACACAATAGAACCTATACACCAGATCTCGACTTCGATAACCACGATACCTGAAATTCTTGTTGATCTATATGCAAAGTTAGCTATAGACAAACCTCCAATCAAAGACAAATAAAAAAATAACTAAATGAGATAGAATATTCCATACAACTTCTTGACTAACAGAATTAGCGTTGCATAAAGGTGCACACGATGTGAGACAAAACGCTATGCCCCGTTTCTCCACATGTATTTCTAAAACGAATTTCTCATTCTTGTATGAGCGAAACAATAGATAACGAACAACGTCTATACTTTTCTCGGTCTAGACCTCACGTTAAGTAGATCAAATGGGTACTTGTGTGAGTTGAGTGCATTATCGCTCGGAATTCGCTTTGCATACAGATGAATCCAAAGTGGCTCTCATTTAGTGTTCGGATCATGAATTCACAGAATTTATCCGGATCGTTAGTGATAACTGGCATAATGCAAAAAATATATATATATTTTAAACGTTTAGTCATGGATTTAACGGAGTACCTACTGAGTATTACTGCACATTTATCCCGCCAGAGTGCAGCACTGTATGTTAGGTACACAAAAGCTTTGTCGCCTTTTGCTATGTCGATTAAAACGTTTATTTTAGAAGACTTTATTAATCCTTTCATTATGTAAGCATTCGTTTGTGAAAATATACAATAATGTAGCATATTCGGGTGCCGATATATTGAGAAAAATCCTTTTCCATAAGATAAAAAACTTCGAAAACTATGGAATACACCTCACGCAGCAAAATTTTCGAACCAGTAAACGGTCGAAAAGAAGCTCGGAACACTTCACACGTGAAGACTTATTAAAATATGGACTTCATACAGGTAAGATCTTCAGTCAAAATCAAGTTTATATCAGCTTATGTATGAACATAAAATGCAGAACATCACCTAAAATAGTGTTATTATTTTCAGGATAATCCACTAAATCCTTCCTTTTTCCTTTAAACTCGCACCACGATTGGTCGTAAATCTGCAACAATATTGAAAATTGGCGCTTTTTGCCTCCATTGGCAATGTTGTTACCAGTAGCGCCATCTGCGCTGAGCTTTGTGTAATATGCTCTATTCCATGCGTTTAGTCTAAAGATAAAAACTTCCATGACACAATTTCCTTCCATTTTTAAATTTAAACGAGCTTAACATGACGTTTTTAGATGTAAATTAAATTACCCAGTTGCCAGCATATTTTCATTCTTTGGAGATAATAATATTTAGTTTGTACTAGTGACCGGTCCTGTCCCGGTTTCGCTCGGGTAAAAATATAATAACTTATACATACAAACGTTTCTCTGGAATCACACTATATATTGGTGAAAACAGCATTTTTGCTTTTCATTTACCTTTGTGGCGTGTGATTGAGCAATAAAATAGAACCCAAATAGAACCCTCCACATCCTCATCATCAACATTAAATGGACTCATAACCTAAGTAATTGAAACAACAGGGCTTTACATCAGGTTGTAATCACAACAGAAACTTCAAAATTTCACGCTTATTTTGAAGCTCGCCTCTAACGTCACGGGCTTCTAACGTCACAGCCCCGAACGCAACGAAGAGAGAGTAAAAGAGACAGTTTTATTCACCATAATTTTTTCTAGATGTCTCATGTGTGACTGTTTCATAGACCCATCATGAACTCGACATTGAGCGATTACGACCACCGGATTGAGGGATCACGCGGCGCGTGTCTATTCCGTTTGGGGCCGAGCAAACTTGCGACTTTTCTTAACAATACTCATAAACAACTGCAGCAACAAAATATGCCAGATTGGACATATATAACTCTGGATATACCTCTCCCTTAACGGTGACATACATACTGTCTCGTCTTCCACCTTCACTCTGAAGGATCAAAATCAAAATAAAATAATTTACTCAGAAATTAGTGGGCACTTTTTCACGTCATATTTTAAATTAAATAATATTTGCTAATGCTACAAACTACTAGCATTTCGGCACAACTACTGCTTAGAAGAAATGCCGAAAGAAACTCATTTGATACTTGCGTGGACGCTCGACGACACACAAAATAAGTTTATTGTTACGACTGCTATAGCAGTCGTGCGGCCTTGAAAGTATTATACAGTCAAATTATAAAGTCGCGGGGTTATAGCCCTTTAAATAGCTCGTCAGCTTTGTCCCTTCAAGCGCCCAAAATTGTTCGTCAATATTTTTGGCAATTTCAATTTGTGCCGGCCGTTATTTAACGAATGATTATATCGTAGCCTGCAAGTGACATCCAATAATTCACAGCTTTGATGACATTTTATCGATCCATGTTTGGTACACCATTTTCTTCCTTCCTTATCGAGTGTGTTTTCACGCTGGTGTCACGTTTTGTTCGAGTCACGGCGGCTTGAATGAAACCTGACATGACTTATACGACTGCCTCCCCACATGTGTCAAGTAGTTGTATGTACGTACGCACTAGTGAACTGTAGGCGAAGTGCGTGTTTGCATTTCACTTTTCACCATCGAATCGAATCGAAGTGAGACGCAGCGAACCAATCACATTGCAGTGTGGTTGTCGTTGCGTCACAAAGGCGCGATGTGATTGGTTAAATGCAAACCCGCGCTAACTTCTCGGAACTGTCAATCAGTGTTCCATAAACAGTATTCCATATACCGACTTTCATTCATCGGAAGCTACGAGTGAGAACTAAACTCATTTTCCCTTAAGCTAACACATCCCGAACCAGGAAAGGAAGGAAAGATCTGATAATTAGAGATGCTGAGAACCGTGCGTTGTTGAGACGAAAAAGTAGGAAATTGGATCCTGGGCTCCGATGTTAAACGGCTGAGAAAAAAACCGAGAAACGTTCAGATGAGAGAGAGAGAGATTGCTTTAACCCAATCTCCCTTATGTGGGAGCATATAAGTACATATTTATATACATGTTCCTTTAAAAGGAGCACGACTGAGCAATGGGGCATGGCTCTAACATCGCAATGTAATAAAATGAAATTATTTTTAATAGGGATTCAACTCGATAGTGAAAAGTTAAATGCATACTCGAGCTCCGCTTAAATGTTCTGGATTTAAACTAATCAGTCTTTGAACGATGGATTTATAGTTGCTATCGCGGTCCATCGCAATCGTAAACTAGCTAACAGTAGTATAAGTTCGCCATTTTTTTTTACTTTTTCTGATTTGCGATTTTGAATAACAACTGTGACATACACACTGATATCACAGAGAATTCTCTGTCACCTCTGCATGTGCTCGTTAGCAGTCCGATCTGTGATATATCGAAGCCCGGGTCAGCTGAAATAACAACCAGAAGAAAAATATTTTTTACCCCATGATAACCATAGGAGTTCTCTGGCACAGGTGTACAAGACCGATAACGAGTGAAAACCTTATCCTAAGGTATGAAGAAGAAAATCCCGTGGGAATTTCTTGATAAAAAGTGTGTTATTCCAGATTATATCCTATCTGTGTACCAAATTTCGTAACAATCCGATAAGAGGATTCTGCGTAAAAGAGTAACAAACATCCTCAAAAACTTTCGCATCAAAAGTTATAATATTAGTAGAATATTTAGTAAGAAGTAGGATTGTTCAAAGTGCCACATTTACTATATCGTTTCTCTAGACATGTTTGGCTGTTTACTGTATGTTGTACGTCTCGTTGGCAACTCTCCAACAACTATATTAACTTACCAATTTGCAAATTATAGCTTGAAACCTATTTTCTACCTATTAGGTACCATGTGTGTCCTTGTGTGTATACGGCGATGACCGAAAATCAGTGTTTGCTCCTTGAGAAATTCCCACTACTGAGTTGTCACCAATTTGTATCGCTGCACCACACATTTACGTTACGGAAACAATCTTATTATTGTTATTTATAGACGTGTATCTCTATCTAGCATGTTGCAATTTTTTATTATTTGTACATTTCTTAGTTGATGCAAATAAAATTCTTATCTATCTAAAGAAGGACACAATATTATATAAAATTGTGCACAGTTACCATGAAGGTGCACAGACATAACGTGAAGGGAACCGGGCGCAGGCGAAGCTTCAGGACATTTCGATTAACGGAAAATTAATTTTCCGTTAATCCGATCAGCGGATCGATTTGAAATGAGACGCAGCGAACCAATCATTGCGCCATTGTGACGCAGCGAAAACCACACTGCAATGTCATTGGTTCGCTGAGTCTCACTTCGAATCGATTCGATGGTGAGATGTGAAATGCTAACCCGCACTAACCCCTCTGTAATGACTACTTTACCAATGACCACCAATCCAATAACTCCTGCCTCTAAAGCCATGATCATCTTTTTATTCGTTGAATCGACCGTTTTAAGTGCAACACAAAGTTATATATTATTTTGAAATAAAACATTGAAATGGAATATAAAATTTCACCTGAAAATATAACTATATATTCGACAAAAGACTACGGATTAGATTTAAAGGCAGAGCCGCATAGCCCACCCGTCTGGCTGCCGCCCCGCGTGTCATGACAGAGCACAGAGAAATGGCAATAAGGCGGCTCCTTTTCGTTATTGCTTCATGATTTGTACCTACCCAGGTTCCTAATGATTAGATGAAATGAAACAAATTTATAGTGTACAGAAATTGTGTTTATTTTTTATCAAGTCGTGTGTTTATATATATAAATTAGATTTGTTTTGGCGCAATGTTGGTTGTTGTAAATTAGGTTTATTTGATCATTCATCAACATCGAGTAAACAATATGAATGTAGTTCTCTGAAAACAGTAGTCAAATAAAAATATACAATAATTTTTCATTTACGATTTTAAAGAAGAAAACTTTTAACGAAAACTGATACAATCAATTTGCCCTGCATGAAACTCTATGACGCGGTAATAGTGGCGAGTATGCAATGGATTTTGTTGTTGCGCTTTTCAATATTAAGCGTGAAATGTCAGACAATGAAATGACATTTTAATACTACAGGAGTTCAATGGAAAACAATCACAAAATATAAGATTATTAACCGTGAAATCCCACCTTTCAATTCCAACGAATAGTTTATTATAATTTCATGCTATGTTTGATTATACATTTTGTACTTATGTATACTATGTAATTAATTTGTGCAATAAAGATTTTTGTATTGTATTGTATTCATTGCTCGCACAGTTCGCTCATTTAGGAGTATACAGTTCAAACTTTAAGTATGGGTAGTGTGCAACACGCGAAAGTTTCCACAACGTCACGAATAGAGCACAAACTGGCAAACAGAACAGCGCGCACAATGTGCTTTGTGTGAGCTGTCCAAGTCGACGGTAATATAGTCTTCAATTCACATTATTATTTAACCATTCTATTTTAGAAAATTCTTACATGTTTAAATGTGAAGTTTTATTTATATTGTCTCGAACAGAAGTGACAGACTTAGTTAAAGTTTTTAAAAAGAATAAAAATATATTCGACATCTAGTAAGTGAATATATATTATATCAGGACAAATCACACAGATTGAGCTAGCCCCAAAGTAAGTTCGAGACTTGTGTTATGGGATACTAACTCAACGATACTATATTTTGTAACAAATACATATATAGATAAACATCCATGACTCGAGTCAATTAGAAAAGGATCATTGTCCATCATGACCCGACCGGGGATCGAGCCCGGGACCTCTCGGTTCAGTGGCAAGCACTTTACCACTGCGCCATCGAGCTCGTCATTGTATATTTGCATTTTATTAAGTAGCTAATATTACAATAAAATGAAATTAGTATCTGTTAGAGCAACAATGCGCCAATTAAAATTTAAACACAAGCGCATATTTGGTTTTATTTAATAAATATTATAATAATATAATAATAATAACACAGTTTCTAAAAGCCAACGCTATATTTGCGTAATTTCACATCAGTTACATATGGTTTAAGTTATATAGTAAATAAATAAATTAAGCATTCATATACAATATTTAACATACATCTAAAATATAATTTAAATGAAAAAAAATCGTATGCCGATTTAAAATTAACATTTTTTGTTTATGTAAAGTAAATGAATATATGCGCTTGTGTTACATACACTTTACGATTACAATAAGTTCAATATTAATAATTATAATTAGTAATATTGTTAATTATAATTAGTAATAATTATTAGTATTACAATAAGTTCAAATGGAATCACAAAATAACAATCAGATTTAGACGAAATATATAGTTATGCTAGACAATATAGGTTCAAAAATCGTTCAGTCATAATTCATATAAGAAATAGTATATTTTCACAATATCATTATAATTATAATATTTAAATATAAAAAGTTCACAGCTCGACCCCGTGTTTGAATACACAGACTATGTACTAGCTAGATAGACAAACTACCACACCGCGAAACAATCCAAACTATATCAAAATCTGTTCAGTAGATTTTGCGTGATTGTGTAACAAATATCCCGACAAATATCAATAGTTACTGAAGTGTGATTGATGTCTTTCTTCGATATAAAATAAACGATAAACTTCAAGCAGTTGAAAATCTGAGAATTAAGCGTAACACAGCAAGTTGACATTATTGATAATTGTCACATAAATATGTCAAAAAAAATTTTGGATAGAAATAAGTCGATTGTAGGTACACAGAAAAAAATATGAAGAATGATAATTAATAGTTTTTATGTCAAAAAACAAGATATTTATACTTGTCGATTATTGTGGCTTCCCTCGAAGAACAAATCATTTGGAGGCGCACGTTATGAATTATACATTAATTATCCATATAGCGGTCCTTAGCGCAACTAAGAGCCATGCCCCAATGTTCCGTTGCGCTCCGTCGACCTCAGTCACATTGATAACGCAGAAATTTTATGCCGATCCGACGTACGTCAACGCACTTGACTAGTGCGTTTCAACACCTAGGGAAAACAATAGGGAAAACGGAGCACAACTGAGCAATGGGGCGTGGCTCTAAAACGTGTGTGTGTGTGTCCGGGGCATACCTTGTCCATCTACGCTAATATACCAAGTCTATGACCCATTGATCGTAATCGTGGAGGGTATTATTGTCGTACAGACAAACATACAATATTTAACAAGAGAAATAAATAAATCCCAAACATTGTCGTAGTAATTATATTCAATCCATCTCATTAATTACAATCTGTAGACATCAGTACATATTAATTTGTATTTTGAAGAGTCTGTTCATTTTATACGGAGTCTCCCTAAAAATAGGGTGTTTGAAACACCAGCCAAATTTCCATAATACGGCCAGTAAATAAAAAGAAATCTTTCAACTTTCTATAAAACGCATTTTATTAATGTCCCATAATTTTAAAAATAATATTTATCTAATATATTTTATTTCAAAATGATATTTAAAACATTTAAATAAGTACATAAAATTATCATTCGATTTAACGTTAATTAATTATTATATAGACTGAGTGAAGCGAAGTCTACTAGGTATGTTAATGATAGTTTTTTTTTTCTTTTATACAGGACGATTTTAGATTTTAATACAAACAAAATTCCAATCAGAATATCAGTAAATTTGTCCTGTATGTTTCGCGGAATGAAGTGCTCGCGACGACCTTCATTGCCATTTTTGACTAAACAATTTTTCTGGAATATTTTCGTTTGAAGTGCGATCTAATTGGTATCTCTTGCGGATCCCCCCCTTCGGTTGACGGATCACTCCCCCACTCCTGCCACTAAAGCAATTTATGGAAAGGGCGTTTTATTTTCAATTTTGTTTATTGAATGAAAATGTCATGAGAATTTTTTTTTGTAGTTTATTCATTTTCTCTACAAATGTGAAATGTCAGATTTCTGTGTAACTTTGTATGTGGCATTTCATCCATATAGAAAATAAATATAGATTTCAGTTGTTGACAATGTATCTGATAGTATATGGAATTAATGGAATTAATTAATAGAAAAATCACCTCAGATCGTTACTCATTGATAAATGTTATTATAATTTAAATGAATTTGTTAAATAATGTACCTAAATCGTATCTATATAATGTAGTGTTACTTTTATATATTCGATAGTTTCATTTTGTGGGATGATAGCTTGCTCTCCATTTAAATTTGCATACCCGTGTACGGTGAAACATGTAGGATTAAGTTTTTCTTTTAACACCACATTGTAAATGTGTATACTCATGTTTTTGCAAATGAATGATCTTTGTCTTTGTCATGTCTAACTGGCATGATATAGAAGCATCAGCTGCATGTCTGTTATTCAATAAATAAGTGAATGAAAATATTATATATTCATATATAATATCATTTTAATATGAAAACCCTTCAAAAATATTATATGTCGCGCCGCCTCTTCGTCTTTGCTTTGGAAGTCGACAGTAGACAAAGTTTTAAGGTTATTTCAATCGATGGCCCAGCGGGCATACGTTTATTGCATCCGATGGAAAAAATAAACTGTATGTAATTAAAGAATTTAGACAAAATGCATGGCGTATTTCAGACTGAATACAATCACAGACGACGCAACAAATCTATTTTGGCGATACGCACCACAAAATGCGGAACAATTCCGGGATTTTTAGTTCATCTGTCGAAATCCCTTGGTTCGTGAACTATTTCTCTTCAAAATACAAAAAGAATCTCGAAACGTATTCGATTTTGGTACATTGAACATTTTGTTTACATTTTTGGCACGTCTTTCGAACATCGGCGATGCTTTAACCCGATTTTACAATATGGGATGGTTCAAAGTTTAGTTTATACATAAATAATTTAATTCACAAACAATATAAAGACTGTGTGACAATCCACCTGAATTTAAATTTAACAACTCATAAAAAGTATGTAAAATATTAGAAAATTTGTTTTAAAAACATTATTAAAACAACTCATAAAATTAAGTATGTAAAATATGAGAAAATTAATTACATTATCAATATGTAATTTAATCAATATATTTATTAATCTTTAATCATTATATTTTTTTAATTTAAAATTATCATGATGAAATTTTTATAGTTAAATCAAAAACAAAATTTAAATTCTGGCGGCTTGTCTCAATCATACCCAAACAACAATATTTTATTCGACTAATATTTAAAAGCAAATTCTCAATGCCAATTAATAACTAAACGTTTTTACTATTTTAAATTTATTTTCTACCTACATTCCTAACTCATAGTTAACCTTTTCCATTTAAATCACATTTATATATTATATATTGTGAAAATTAAAAGTCTCAACCTTGACATTTAACTAAGGAAGTTTTTAAATTAAATTACAAAAAAAATTGGCGCAAAAATATTTGTTGAGATATCGAAAAATTCGATTGTTGATGCCTTTAAAGAAATCTCGTCTAGCTAACTTGTGAAACATTATTCGCTAAAAGTGTCAACGGCGATAGAGCGAGAGACCACACCCCACCAAAGCGGAGAAAATACATATTTCCCTTGACTTGGCGAGTTATATGTGAAATTTGTGAAAGAATCTTATGACCTTTGCTATCGCAGTAACCGCTCTAAGTGACATGGGACGTATTAGGAAAAAAAAAGTAGTATTTTTTTATAATAAAAATATTTTTATTACCCAAAAATTTCGACGTGCAAAAGATTTTAACGTTTTTTTTTTTCTTTTGATTGAAAATCAAAAAATGCGGAACAGAAATGTCCCACGTACTAAACAACCTACTAAATTCTGGAGTTAAAACGGCCTGGCCAGGACTTCTGGTGACGCTGGCAGACGCACAGACACTTAACGCTCGATTCAGGACGTCAGGCAATCTAAAATCGGGTTCTTACATATACATTTTCTCCGCTTTTGTAGAATCTTTGTAAGACAGTTGATATGTGACCCCAAGAATGGCCAAGAAGAAGCTAGGGAACATCTATCAACTACAACACTGATACGTAACATTATTTTGATTAACGGCTAAATTGATACAATTATGTATTGAGCCACAGGCAAACTATTAAATAGACGACACAATCAAAATAATGACAGTCAACTAATTAGGATGCTTTACACATTTGACGTTTGGTTAACGTCAAACGTTGACTGGCGCAGCCCAATCTTAATCTGCAGGAAAATAAAGTACCGATTTTGCCGAAAGAAAGAAGAATAACAAAATGTCAATATTGTAGGTATAACACTAACTAATTATTTAATAGTGATAAAAAATCTTAAAATAGTATATTGGCCTTGAAAATATTTATAATTAGTGTACAAATTATCATGAATTTGAAGGCTTGGGCAGTCTATTTAAGGTTCTGTCTATAGGCTTGACTTTCGCAATTCAAAGTATCATACTGTATACAGAGTATTACAAGTGTGGTAGGTGTTTTGAAACAACCTATATTAAATTGTCCAATGTGTGTCAGATGTGAAGTTTAGTTATTACTCCACTTATCGACGTGGAGTGATATTAAACTTATTAAAACAACATTATGACGATAGTGTAGATAGAGTGAATTTTTATCACTGCACATATATTATGAGTTGAGGGTTGATGAAACTGATTTCCAAAAAAAAAAAAAGGAAATATGTCAAGTAATGACAAAAGTGTTTTGTTCTTTTATACGAGGGCTGCTATTTATGTATCCGGAATAACAAAATTAAACAAACATATATTATTACATATGGTTTTATTGTTTCTCGAAGTATTCTCCGCGATGATCTATGCACTTCTGCATACGATGAAACCAATTTTCAAAGCACTTTTTCCATTCTGATTGAGGTATGTCCAAAACGTGTGTTTTGAACGCATCAACGGCCTCTTCGCGTCTCGAAAAACGTTGACCACGTAATTTATTTTTAATGTTTGGAAATAAATAAAAATCATTGGGTGCCAGGTCGGGGCTGTACGGCGGATGACCCGTCAATTCAATCTTTTGACCCTCCAAAAAATTATTTGTTTCAGCCGACTTGTGGCAGCTAGCATTGTCGTGATGAAGTATGATTCTGCGTTGTGGGTTGTTCTTTCGTATTTTTTCAAAGACTTCTGGCAAACAAATGGTGGTGTACCATTCAGAATTAACCGTCCTACTATTCTCTAGTGGCACTGTAGCTACATGTCCGTTGATACCAAAAAAACAAGCGACCATTTGCTTTAAAGTGCTTCTCGCACGAACAACTTTTGTTGGATTCGGTTCATCTTGAAAGACCCACACCGTTGACTGCTGTTTAGTTTCAGGGTCATAAGCATAGATCCAGGTTTCGTCACCTGTGTAGATATTATAAACAGCTTTTGACGTGCCACGGTTGTATTTTTTTATCATTTTCTTACACCAGTCGACACGAGCCTGTTTTTGACCTACGCTCAAGTTGTGCGGAATCCAACGCGAACAAATTTTTTTAACAATTAAATGTTCGTGTAATATCGCGTGTATACTCGTCATACTAATGCCCAGAGACGCCTCTATCTCGCGGTATGTAACATGACGATCTTGCATTACTAATTGTCGCACAGCATCAATATTTTGTTGTACCACTACCGATTTAGGACGACCCTCCTTAATTTCATCCGTGAGCATAGACCGTCCACGTTGAAATTCCTTAAACCAATAATACACAGTGGTTTTCGATGGTGCTTCATCTCCAAAAGTTAAAATCAGTTGTTCGATGCACTGTTTTTGAGTTAATCCACGCCGAAAATCATAATAAATCATCGCGCGAAAATGTTCACGAGTTAAATCCATGGCAATGAAGACAAGCTATTTTCAAAATTGGCGCCAATTGAAAAAAACAAATGACAGGGACATGAAAAATATTTATTCTCTAGCCGAAGAGTTCTATTTTCAAATGTTGTAATTACTTTTTAAATATTCTAGAATTATTGGCCAGTTCCGGATACATAAATAGCAGCCCTCGTAATAATATAAATTGGCTGCTCGGATTTCTAGGAAAATTCCAAACTTTATGTTTATTTTTAATGTAAATCTTATTCGAAAATTGTTTTATTTTGTAATGAACATACTGAATATTTGTCAAAAATTGTGCAGTGAAAAAATTTCTCTATTATTATCTATATATTATCAAGGTTGGTACAATATGTACTTTGATTTGCATAAGTTTTATATTTATATTATAGACGTCCCCAGTCATAAGAAATCCACATACAAAAGTCATGTATTAAACCGTAGTGTACGTGAGTTGACAGTATATAGTCAAAGTTAAATTAGATGTGAAAATCGAACACTGACCTTCCCTTGTCATTTTCCTCTTCATCATGTCTAATATGGGACTATAACGAGACGTGGCGATACTGCAAGATTTTCATGTATGCTTGCTTAACTTGTAACAATTATTATACCATATTATTAAACCTGGCAAATTTAAAGGTGATTTTGACTGAGGTATATGAGTATGCTAATACTAGTTAGAACCACCTAAGTATGGGAGAGCTCTTGAAAGAAGCCGAATCTCTGCAATAGATATAATTCCACTGTATGAAATTACGTGATAAGTAATGCCCCTGTTATTTTTACAATTAATTTGTTCAAAAACATAAAGAACCGCGAATGACAAGGACAGATAGGTTATTATAGGTCTAAGTCCGATATTGACTTGTCATTTCAGACGTTGTATAGTGAATTTCCACGGGCTGAGTCGTCTCAATTTGGGAAGTAAGCATGGGGTAACGGGTTATTATTTAAAACACATCAAATTTAATACAATTAATCTGCGCGCTGAAAGCTGCACATCTCGGCTTACCTTTGGACAAAAATAAGATAAATTACAAACGCATAGCTTGCTAGAAGCAAAAGGAAACTTGTTCAGGTGAGGCCTTTGATAAATGTTACACATTGAATCTGTTCCATAATTATTCCTGTAACACTAATTTGGGTGTTTTAAACCTGTTTTGTTTCGAACACTTTATAAGTGTAACAGATATATTTTTTCCTGTAACCAAACTGTTTTTACAATTTTCTGTGTGTGTGTAAACAGCGTCGCTGTATGGGGAAGTCCCATTGGCCGTCGTCAAAAACCCATCGTCAAAGCGCGCGCTGTTGCCGTTCCGTCTTATAACGAACCGGCAACTACACGTCGGCTGTCGCATTGTTACGCCATTATAAACCTTATAGGCTGTAACAGTTATAAACACTTTTGAATCTGTTTTTCAAAAAACAGATTTAAAGTGTTACAGTTTATTTCTGTTTTTCTTTTAACCTGAATAAATAAACAGTGATCAAAACACTTAATTCTCTCACCTCAAAATTCCCTGGGTGAGGCAGCACTGACGCCGTCTCTAAACAATGGCACACTTACTGTCGTGCCCTGGGTGATACGACCTTCATCTAAAGACCTGTTAGACGCCACAGATAGCGCTATCAATGGCGTATTGGTCCACACAAATTTAGCCGAGTCGACACGCCAACGAACGCGGCGCGATGTCAACATATCCATTGTATGAATGAATTGAATGAATTTATGACTGTGTCCTGTGAGACTATATAGCTTTTACCCGCGGCTTCGCCCGCGTGAATTTCATAGTAAAATCTCGGTCATTCTTTAAGAAAAATTATGAAGAGTATGCTTTTTATTTTGAAATTTGTATTAAGTTCCATACAATATTTCACCCACCTTCGGAAGGGATTGAGAGAAACACGTATTCATTAATTTATTGTATACAACCGAAATTCAAATTTTCAAGTCAGTAACTTCAACGATGTAGAACTTTCATATAAAAATTTTTCACCCCTTTCACCCCCTTCGGGGTAGAGTTTCCAAAAATCCTCTCAGTGCTCACCTACACTCCCCAGGGAACTTACATGCCAAATTTCAGCTTCCTACGTCCAGTAGTTTCGGTTGTACGTTGTCTGTCAGCAAGTCAGTGACTCAGTAACGCAAAAGTATGCAAGAAGAAGATATAGCTCAGTATTTACCAAATGTATGTAGCATTTACACGTATTCAGTGTAGAACGCGTTGCTGGTACAGTTGCCGTTGTCGGTCGGGGAGTCGGGGTGTTCCTCGGGTTCCACTCCATTGGTGCGCATCTCGTCGCGGACCTGGATATATACATAAGATAAATCCTACTTCCTAATATACCTACTAATATTCTAAATACGAAAGTTTGTGTGTTATAGTGTGCATATTACTTACTTTTTCACGTCTACTGGACGGAGTATAATAAAGATGGTATCATAATATGTTTTAGTATACCTTTTGACCATGTACTTTATTGTGTACTTACATTGTTATATTACTGATAAAAAATTATACATAAATTTATATTTAAAAAATGGTAAGCCCTTCTGGCATAATAGGGACCAACACTGTTTGAATGAGTTTCTTTCCGCATTTCTTCTCAGCAGTGGTCGTTCCGAAATGCTAGTAGTTTGTAGCTTTGGTAAACATCATTTAATTTAGAATATGACGTGAAAAAGTGCCTGTGAAGGCCAAATTTCTGAATAAATGATTTGATTTTGAGTGTTATGAAATATGGCGCACGTATATAATATAACCTTGAATAATACATATAGGTATCATCTCGTAAAGCCCCGCGGCGCAGCTAGTCATAATATTTTTCAATTATTCTACTAACTAATATTATATTATCATTTATAATTGCAAAATTACAAGAAGATTCGCTAAGAACAAATGCGAAGACATATTCTTCATAATGATGAAGAATATGTCTTCACGCATTTGTTCTTAGCGAATCTTCTTGTAATTTTGCACACGAAGGAGTAGAGTCCTAGAATGTTCCAGTGGGAAAACCAGTTGGTCGATGCCACGGGCAAATACTAGTATTACATAGTAAATTTCAACTATATCCCCATAAAGTATACGATTAAGCCTTCTCCGTCACTCGTGTGCCCACTGCACAGCATCGTGATGTGTCCCAACTTTCTTCTGTCTTTGCAGTCTCTCTCCAGTTGTGGCGATCTTTGATCTTCAACGATATTTTAAAGATTCTGAAACCTTTGTGTTCAGCAGATCTTTCACCTGGTAAGACACTATCGTTCTTCCTTACCTTCTCGACCTGCCTCATGACCCTCAGCATGTTCAGACCAGCTAGATTCTTCAGCTCCTGCACGCTCCACTGTCCGCTCCGGAGGAGCTCGGCAAACAGCTCGGGGTACTTCGACACGTCTTCCAAACCACGCGGTACCCTGGGGATAAAGTCCAGATTAAGGGATTTGCGATGTGCGCATTTGAAATTACAATATTATACTATTAGAATAATGAAAATAGACTTAACAAGACTTTACCCACCAGTGGATGGACGTGTGGGAGTAAAACGTGGAATCGAAATAAAATTCGGATAAAAAAGGATGAATTTATAAATCAAAATATCTGTTATAATGTATGGCATCTCTAGTCCACACCAGATTTTTATTTTTTCAAACGTAAACTTAAAAATCTCATCAGGCTAATGGCAGGCATTACGGAAAAATATTGAAATCACTTATTAATTCAATATTTTTCCGTGTAAAAAGCTTTTTTATGACTGTCGCTGCTACGTTGAAAATTCCTTTATTTTATAACGTCAGTTTATTAGTCATAAAAGAAGAAAAGAACAAACGGACGACATACTTTCACAATAAATATAAAATAAATTGTGTTGGGATTCTAACAGTCTGTACGACACAAACATCCCATTCCAAACGTAGAATTTATTCTTATCGTATTACATTGTTTGTTATCAGAGTAGCTAAATGTAAAAATCATAGAATGCAGTTATGTTATGGCGTCATACGCTTGAGACGGACTTTCCTCAAGGTTTGTATTAAGGTTGCGGAGTCTAATCAATTAATTTGTTACCTTTAAATAAGTACTTATTTTTCTCTTCATAATATTGCAATCTTTCAATTTTAGTTATTGCTTTACGTTCATCATTGTAAACCTGATATCCAGGATCAAATAAATTATTGATAGATTGGTGATTGATTTATTATTATTGAATATTTTTGACGCTCAACCGCTGTCTAGAAGCGCTGGCAAAAATCTGCACTTGTGATCACAAATATTTGTCTGCGTTGTGCAAGTTGTGTTTGTGTCCATCGGACCCACGATACAAGCATAGTATTTAGTGTGGGCCGGTGAGTATTGTCCGTTTATTTACCTATTAACCCCGTCGAAATCGCCGCCAATGCCGATGTGGTCCGCTCCGATCAACCTCTTTATGTAGTGGAAATGTTCTGCAAAAAAAATCAACGTCAATCCATTTATTTACCTAAATTTTGAATATTTCTCAAAATTGCTTACAAGCATATAAACTTTATTATATAAATTAAAAAGAAAGACAACACTTTAAAGCTTTTTAATTTATAACAATCTGCGTAAGCTTAGAGAAATTAGTTTCAAAATATCACGAAACTTTTTCTCCGATAGCCAATTAAAATGTATTCTTCTTAATTAACAAATATTTTTATATAACTAATTTATAATGATGGCATTAATGTATCAAATTTTCATTTTAATTCCCAAATTATGTAAATGTGTTTTTTCCGTCAGCCATAAAAATATCATAATGATAAAACAAATTCTCGAATATCGGTGTTGGGAAATAATAAATAATCTGGTGAAAAAAAATCACAAGATAAACACACTTTCATCAGCCGTTGGGCCGTAACTTATAATTAAATTACCGCCCTCCACAATTTTCATATAATACAGCCACCCTGTCGGCGCCTTGGGTAAATATTCGATGTGGCAACTCAAGTTTCTTTTATTTATTGTGAAAAAATATTTATATTTAGATGAATGTGTGGTTGTTGACAAAAGAAATAAAAATATATTCCCGAGAGTTTGCCCACTTTGAGGAACGGTGTTTCAAAAAGTTTGGGAAATATAATAGAATTGGTGAATTGTGTCGAGAATTGTGTATGAGATCTACGGTCCGGAGACAGAGTGACTACTATTTGTGGTACAGCTTTGCGATTCCGTTCTTACCAAGTGGAACATTACTTATATTTTAATGCAAAAGTTTGGATTTTTATTACCCATTCACATACAAATATCCATTTATTACACAATCAAGTCAAATCATTTATTCAGAAATATTATAATTTATGTACTTGCACTTTTTATACTAGTAATTTATCAAAAAGAACTTATACAAAAAACATATGATTGTGATCGAGTGCTGACAAAACATGTAGATATAAAACGTCCAAAAGAAACGTCTTTTAGACCTATTCCAGAACGTGCGTGCGTTTTTGGAATAGGACATAAATAAATACTAATATTGGGTTTATGCTGACAAAATATATTCACACTGGTTGCAAAATCCACCTCCCAACCCGTGATCTAGATCTTGTCACCATCTAATATATTACAATATATTGTAAGATTTATTTTTTCACGAATTATCGGCGTCACAACCCCGAAAGTGACAGACACAATTTCCATAAACAGCCATCGGGCACAAGAAACATTGCAAGCGTCATTAAAGTTGCTGGAACTTTCGCACTAGCCCCGACAATCGATTGAATTCAGCTGAATTGTGAAATGCTCCATTGTGCCTTTAACTATATCAAGTTTCGCGAGTACCTGCCGGAATAACTATGTCACCCAATTCGATGGAATTTGTGATTTCGCTTTATTTTATTCATAATTCGTTTGTTGAGACTGACGAAATGGAAGTAGTTGAAGGGTGATCTCCTTCGTAAGGTAGACATTAGGGACACCCTTAACCGGAGAGCACGCCCGAAGAGGATGATTAGTGTACATGGCGCGAGTGAGATTTGTCAGGATCGTGGCAAGTGGAAATCCATAATCCGTGCCTACCCTCATCGGAAACAGGGGTGTTGACAGGTATGTATATTTTAGTTTACAAAAAAAGGAAGCCAATAATAAGATATGGATAGGTATTGATCCCCAACGTGGGCAAAGAATTGTAAAAATGTAGTAAACACCAAATTTCGTCTCCAATAAGGCATAAACAAAAATATACATTTTACAGTAAAATGGCGGAGCCCAGCGACTGTAATAAGCCGGTGTAACAGTACGCCAGCAAACAGCTGGCGTACCTACTGTTACACGGCTGCCTTTTTCAATTTATTGTACTTGTAATCATAGATATTTATCTGCAGTTCTGGGTGTCTTGTTCCAGTTTCGGTGTCTGTGTCCATCGGACTCACGATACAAGATACATGCTTAATGTCGGCAGGTGGTTCTCAGAGCGTTTCGACCGCTTGGCCGCGCGGTCACATCCGTCAATTTTCTTGAGGAAGGAATCATTTCCAAAATCAATCATTAATAATAGTGACGTTACCACTATAGAGTTACATTATTTTAAAGTCCGACACTTTATTTTAAATACACATTTAAATGATTTCAAAGTGAGTTCTGCGTCTTCTTTAGTTTTAATCGCGTTCCAGAATTAATTGAAATCGGTAATTGAAATCCGATAGTTTTAAGAACGTCATCCCCGCAAACTTGCCAGATCCGACTTGGTCAGTTAAATGATTCGTAAACACCGAACAGAGGAACGGAAACTTGTCGGAGACCGAGGAACCGACTCGATCATTTTACCAATTAGCGCAAGGTTTCGAAGGAAACCGTTATCGGTTATGTGTTTTCATCAAAACTTCATCAGAAGCAGTCAGCAGAAGCATTTTTGGACTGTTAATATAACTCATTTGCTAAATATATTACATTTGCTTTGCAAAACTTTGTTGTATTTTTTTTTGTGTTTGTATTTATTCATGTTACTTAAATAAAAGTTATACAATAGATCTAAATTAAGATTTAAAATAAAATAAAACAGAGCGCCTGAGCTAGGAAGAAAAATCATCCTGTGTTTCAGGCGTTAAAAGGTAGTTATCAAAATAATTAAATGTGAAATTATGATGTGCACAATAGTTACTTATACAACTGTATTTGGCAAAACATTACATGGCTCTTAATTTGAGAGCTGCACCGCACACTTGACGGAAACACGTGCATCAAATGACATAAACATGTGACGCACAAGAGCTCAGTTTCTGGGCGAGATCTTCTCAGCGGAACTTCTGGTAGATTCAGTACCTAAAGAAGACAATTGAAATAAGAGCAAAGGCAATTTTTAGTAAATGATTTTAATACCATCCTGACTAATTATTTCCAAAATTTGTAATATTTCAATGTCAAAGGTAAACAAAATTAACAAAAATATATTTCAATAAAGCTGATATGAATACATAAAAGTAACACATAAAAAACGTTGATAGTGGCTCGATATGAAATTACCATAACATTAGAATTGTTACCTTAATACTTTTAGAATAAAATTGAATTTGGCAAAGCGATACCACGTACTGTCGAGGCGCGAAACTATTCGCTAATTCTCCTCTCTCTCTATCTCTTGGAAACTCGACAACCAACTACGTATCTCTCCTAAACAAACTAGTATTTGCCTGTAACTTCGTACACGCGATAGATAACGTCTCACGATTGTTTCAGACATGTTTGATTATTATTATTTCCATATAAGCGGTGGTGGCCAAGTGGTTAAGACCGTCCGCCTGCGATCAAAAGCTCCTAGGATCAAATCCTCCTCATGCCACATGAGTATCGTAACTCGATTATTAGGCTTTCACAAAATCTAATTCCAACTTTCACAAATCTTTTGGAATGTTCACTAAATCCCAAGCATAATTTCATAGAATTTCAAATAGTGGGCCCTGTACATACATACACGTGTATAGCAGTTAACTTAGACCACGACTTCACGTAGGTGAAGGAAAACATTGTGAGGAAACCTGCACACTGGTTGACAGTGTTAGTCCATGATTATACTTTTATATCACTTATATTATCCTATAAACTCAACGTGAGATTAACACGAAACCATGGAACATAAATCAGTTAAACTGAAACAAAAGTTCACTCAGTTTAATTGAGCCCGTATGATTGCAAATTGAGAACTCATACGAAACATGGAAACATTTCCCAATAATGAAACCAAGACCGGTGCAAGAACCGAATTTATAGGATTTCATACACCGTCATAGACCTAAGTTAAGATAGTTATCGTAACGTAACATAACAGAAAGCCTGCAAATCATTGCAGGGTCAGTCCTGGGCCCTTATTTTGTTTAAAGTGCCTTATAAACATTTTAGATCTTGTGCGTTTATTCAGATTCCGTATGCTTCAACAAATTATCGAAGTAATACCTTTCTCCTGCGTACGGGTGATGATGTAAATAATCAGTAATTCTGATATTGATATGTTTAACTGTAGTGTGTCATCGATAAGATGCTACAACGCGGCGGTTCTATCAATATTAAGTTGTAGTTTTGTTGTTTATATCTTGATGATGTGTGCGCTCTATTGTGTTGTATGATGCTCTAAATTTATATCTAAGTATTTCTGTAATTACCAGCGGGAACCTATAAAGGGCTTCTTGTAACCCATTGATATATATCTAGTTTTTAAGAATGCAAGCTGTTGGTTCTCCTTGAACATGTTAAAATAAAAAAATTAAAAAGTAACAGCCGCCGTGTTACGTGTGGTTTGAAGACCAATACGGATTGGTCCACGCATGTGTATCTTGTGCGATACTCGGCAACTGATAGGTAGCAACAGCAATTCACAGGTTGTAAAATCCCAGTCGAATCTTAAAATGTTTTTTACGCGTGCTTCGCGGCATCACAGTCACGAACGCATGTGAAATGCGGAGTTGAGAGGTAGATCCTATCTCGACTCCGTTTTTTTGCAATACTTGCCAAATACTAGAGGAATTAAAAAAAAATATAATTCATATAAGTGTACCTAACACTGACAATTATAAATTTGTAGACAGAATAGCTAAGAGAAAAATAAAACGTATAAAATATATTTTTCATGGATTTAATTTAAGTTTTTATCGTCTGCCTGCTATTGTTTCCATATTTTTTAACCCAGGATTTTGTAGAATTGAAAATGTTGTCTATTCCTATCAGGATTTTTTTTGTAAAGATAAAACTTATTTCATCTTCGATATTCTTACCTTCCTTATCCCTGTCCTAACGACTTTATCCTTACATATTATAAAATGATGTCCTACTGTCACATCTGTCTGTCTGTACGCAATACACTGAAACTACCAGATGGATTTTGTACGGTTTTTACCAACAAATAGTGTGATTTCTGAGGTAACGTAGAAAAACGTTTATGATTTATTATTGTTTTACACGAGCGAAGTTGGGCCGCTAGTATAAGATGTACAGAGATTGTTTTAATTCTTATTTGATAATTCTCGTACAACATCTACAAGATTTTTACCACATGTCTATTCGATTTATATCTGTGGCTACTGAATTGTCCGACGCAATATATGTCCCGTTGGAGATTTTAATCAGATTTTCTCACCGAGAGAAAACCATGTGGAAACATTAAAACATGTTGGGAATATGCAACGCTTTAAGGGTGAGTTGCACCAGTCGACATTGACGTTGATTTTAATCTGCGCTCCGTCGACGCTCAGACAAATTAGCGTACTTAGCGTGGCGTACGGTGCAACCGACTGTAATATGTTATGTGTTGAAAAAATCTTAATTAAGTAGTTATATAATTTGAGAGCAAGACCAGACTCACTCAACAATACGCCTACAGAGAATACCCACTGGAGTTTTTGGACACGTGGCCAGGAGACGCGGCGACAACCTAGAGAAGGTGTTGCTGGTGGGTAAAGTGGGGGCCACAGTCAGCTACGCAAATCCGAGTGGCGGGTAATTATATAACATGTAGAATGAGATCACGACCCTCGGCAGTGAGGAATACGACGCAAGGACTGAGGAGGATTTAATTAAACAATATTAGTTTTCTGTTTGGAATATTTCTATAAGCAGCGGGAATATTTCTATAACTGTGTCTACTGAAAGGAGCTTAACGCTTATGAGTTAAGCTTTAGCTGTAACCAACTGAGATCGGCTGCAACTCAAATTCAAATTCAAAATTTTTTATTCAATATAGGATGATATACATCACTTATTGACGTCAAAAAAATTACTTAAACTAAGTCTACAGCCGACTTCCAAAGAGTAGGTGAAGAAGAAGCGGCGCAACAAACTTCAAACGAGGTTTAGGCGTAACATAAATATAAAAAAGAATATGATCGATTCATAACTAGTGTGTTTAGTCTTCGAGCACAATGCCTGAAATGACACTGCTATATTATGGCCCTCGATTGTACAATCAATACACTTATTTGTAAATGAGTCACTTTCTTCCCTCGGCGAACAATGTACGATTGTTGCAGTAATCGTATCACAGAAACCGAGCTCACAACGTACACAAAGAAAATTGCATTGTCAAATTATTCGAGCATTTGACTCACAAATCTAATTCTACATTTGCACTTAATTGCATCTTGCTTCAGTCACTGTGACGTCATAGGAAATTGGTCTTTGCGTTGATGTGATAAGAGTGAAAACAGCATGAGATGCAGCACCAATTCTAATAACTATGGAAATGAATCATACGTCTTTCACTCGATGGGTAGGGCTTTATGACGGCTGATTAAACATTAGTTGCAGTTCCGTATTGAAGTTATATTATACATTTTGATGTAACAATAAAAATATTCCAATTATTTATTCCATTTAAAAATAAAACATTGTGTCGGCATTAACATAATTAAGTCAAATATACAAAATAAATAACAAATTACAATTTAACATTTAGTGATACCATGTTCACATTCACTTACATAACACAATTTGAATTAAAAATTTGTCATTTATTCACAAGTTATATTTAACCTTTAAGTCTAACTAGGTATCTATAAAAAATTGTGTCATCAAGTTAATTCATTTACCGCGTAAAAGCACTTGTCCACATTTGACATTTGTTATTATATTAAAAGTTAAAAAAAAACATGTGTCACGTGTATAACAAATCCATTTAAATAGTATGGATAATGGTGAGGTGAGATTAATGAGAGATGCTTACCAGCGACATCCGACAGGGTTGCGTTCGGAGCACACTTGACGAAGTCCGGGAAAAAGTTCACCATAATGATGCCGCCATTTTCTTTCTGTTAAAAAAAAATTGGAATTTTTATTGTATATTTTTGTATAGGGCCATAACACAATGTTAATAAGTTTCTCCCTCCATGACCATTTTACCAATAAATCCTTTGGAAGTATTTCAATTTATTATATTTGACGTATGCCGTAATATTTTAATCAGTAAACATTTTTTTCAATTGTTAAATGTGCCACGTTGATTTTAATTAAAATGTAAAACTAATTAAAAAAGTCCAGTTACAAAACGGACGAAGACACACTCGTGCGGCAGTTTCCTGGCGCAACGAATCTCTATTCAGGGGCCTAATTTAGATATTTTAAATTTATAATGAGTAATTGGACGCAAATAGCTAAGAAATTTATGTATACTTTATATATTAGTATATTTTGTAAATACTCTAATTCTAAAATTAAACTTTAGAATATAAAGTATTTAAGAATTCTTATAATTATCAGTCATGACAAATTTATTATTGTCAAAATTTTCTACCTTCATTTTATAATGAACACTCAAACATAATTTATTAAATCAGATCTGTTCCTCGACTAGTTGGCAGATCGCTCCGCGATCTTTCATTACGGGGCTCAAGGTTTTAATTTGCATTTAAAAATGGAAATAAACATAACGACATTTTTGAAGAGTTGAGAACCCGCGGATTTTCGCTGAGATCTCACTGAAATAACATTCAAGTGTCGACGTCTACTTTTGCTAGCTTTTATTTAACTTGCTATGTTTGAGTGTAACTTAACATCGTTTTTTTTTTGTTATAAGTCTTCGAGCCCGTCCCCCATTGCAAAGTCGCGCTCTTTCGACAATTCGTATTGTGAAGTTTGTTTACGCGATTCGTAAGAAAATATGACTTTATGTTTGGATGGGAATTGACTAAATTGTATATTGTATTGTATATTAGGACAAATCACATAGATGATGAGCTAGCCCCAAAGTAAGTTAGAGACTTGTGTTATGGGATACTATATTTTATAACAAATACATAAACAAGGCTCGGGCCAATCAGAAGAAGCCAGTTTCCATCATGACCCGACCGGGGATCGAACGCGGGACCTCTCGGTTCAGAGGCAAGCACTAAATCACTGAGCCACCGCGGTCGTCATCGATGTAGGCGTTTAGTTTATACAACAATGCATTATTGTGACACGCAAAACCTGATTGTTCTTCAGACATAACGTAATTGTTTTGCCACACATTGATTGCGTCAACTCGTGAACGGGTGCTGCCAGAGGGAACTGGTCATCTTGTTTCTCATATTTTTTATGTAAGTTAATTGTGTTTCACATCTATATATATATATTATAATCAGCACTCGGATCACAATCATAACCTGTTTTGATATACCTTTTGACTATGTACATTATGTACTTTTATATATTATTAGAAACAATAACAGTAAGATAAAATGAGTTTCTTTCGGCATTTCTTCTCAGCAGTGGTCGTTCCGAAATGGCAGTAGTTTGTAGCTTGTGAGAAATACCTATAAATATAAAAATTGACGAGAAAAAAAGTGCCTGTGAAGGTCTAATCTCTGAATAAATTATTTGAATTTGAATTTGCAATAAGATCTCTGTGACAGCATTAAAAACTTGTGTCAAAAATTAAATTATAAATATTACAAATGTAATAGAAACTTTTAATGAAGCAACTAATATTTGCTTATTATTAAAATAAGTCGTATTGTTAGTTAACCATTTCGATTACTCTTGGGATATCCTCGAGTGGACTTTGCTAAACAAATGTTAACATAGACGGGAATAACATAGTCGTACCTACACGAGTTTGGGACCAAAACTCCAACAAGAATAAGATTTATATCGCCCCCGTCTTACTACTGTACCGACGTTCCTATTCCGTCGACTGGCCCCGCCACTGATCCCGAGGGCCCAATTTTAATAATAACATTGTCTTTGTCGGAGTTAATTCTATGTCGGCCTGTTCCAAGCTATCCTTTTGACCTTGTACAAGGCCTCTTCCCTATGTGTGTTTATTTTTGATAGCAATAAACAAATTATCTATCTACTTGCCTAATATGCAATAAAATTAAAACAAAAAATCATTTGACCCATGAAGAATAATGTTATGACTGGTTCATGATATATTTTTGGGTTCAGTGGGCGTATTAACAAAAAATAATAATAATTCCATTCCGTGAACTGGTCCCGCGATGTAACATTTAATGGAACCAGCCTACAGAATACTCCCCTCGACGGTAGTCGCACAAGTAGTTGAGTGTGTAGTCAGTCAACTAATTGTTTGATTAGTGTACAGCTCATACTGCGAACGTATCCAAAATCAGACCGAGCGTATGACACATGCTTAGCAATTTAAGGTCGCGAACTCAAATTGTGCACTTAGCACGGTGTATTCTCACGATGTCGACTAAAGGTTAGAGCGGGTTTAAATTTTACTTCTCACTATCGAATCCTTTCGAAGAAGGATTCAGCGAACCAAGGGTGGTTCAGGTTAGCATTACACTTCTCACCTACGAATCGATTCGAAATGAGACACAGCGAACCAATCACATTGCGCCATTGTGACGCAACGACAACCACACTGCAATGTGATTGGTTCGCTGCGTCTCACTTCGAATCGATTCGTAGGTGAGAAGTGAAATGCAAACCCGCACTAACCCCTCCGATCTAATTTCGGTGTGCTTGTCGGTGCGTCACAATGGATGAATGGAGTAGCATTATTGGTTCGCTACGTCTCAGTTCGAATCGACTCAATGGTGAGTAAGTAGCAAACTCGCACTAAGTCCTAGCTAAAAAAAAGAGCTTCTTTTATGGACATTTCACTGGTGAGGTATCTTGTAACTAGTGTTGAGCCATCAAGACGCGCCGTGTCTGCTGTTCATCTTCTCGATGCTCGATAAATTGTGTATTTGATTAGCTTGTCTATTCGAAATTTAAACTTATAGCAACAATTTATATTTGCATCACAATTTAAGAAGTCTGAAGAATCACTGTCTCCAACAAAATGAGACGTTACATCAACTTATATTAAACTTACATTTGCCGTTCTGAAATGTATGTAGTATAAAGTCAAAATTCATAATATTTATTACTTAAGCAATTTGTCAGCTTTACGTTCTTTTTAATTAAACGTATATCTAAGTTGTCAATTCTTTCAACATGAGGCAATGTGGTCGTGTATATTAGTATTGGTAAAATTAATATACAAACACATATATATATAATAACCCAAGCGGAAATTCTTGGATCGAAGAACATTGGGCAGTGAAACTTAGGACACTTTGCGTTCAACTCAAAATATAATTTATTGTCTATTTTATACATAGCCCTTTATTATTTTATTTAAAAAAAAAAATGGTTGCCTGTAAAGTCGGTTTTACGGGCGAAGATTTTACGTGACAACGTCTTTAAACGCGCGCGGCAGACCGATCATAGTTGAGTGGGAGAGAGACGCAAGGCATTCGGCGGGCCTCTCTCTCGTTCGGTGACTCATCGTAACGTTACCGGGCGTTACACTTTTTCATAAGTGACTCCCAGCCGCAACCTAATTTAAGACGTTGTCACGTCAAAAATTAACCGTTTACCGTTACATTCAAATTCATAATTAACCTCTTATTCTTCTTACTGCTTAAATGGAAGTCAACTATAATTTTTACTTCATGTAATTGGTTAGGCGTAAGCCCATTAATTTCTCAAAGCCAATCATTACACTTGTGCATATAATTAAAACACGCATTTTACAACAATCTCCGTAACGGTGACTCTCGAAAGGAAGATACGAATTAAATCAACAATTTTTATTTCGTGTGTTTACAGTTTGGCTAACAAAACTCCAATATTGCGACCATTGAATTATGTACTCACATGTGAATTTAAGAAGGAGAGCTTTCACATTTAATTTTAGTTTCTAAGCGGTCCTGTTGCTGTCCCCTATTTGGGTTGAGCTGAATGACAGGCCAGATTTGTTTGTCAATGTAGGTTGAGTTCCAAGTCGAGCAATTTTAAAAGTATTGAAGGGATGTAACAAGGAGAGGTGCTCATATATACATATAGCCTCTCCCCCCTGTAGTTCAAAAGCTCTTTGGAGATTCGCATCAGCTCCAATGGACCAAAAAATCGCCGGCACACAGAAGCCTTGTTAGGGTCTCGCCATATACAAATGGTTAGTTTATCCAAGCTATTAATTGGCTGCCTTCAGTACCGCAGCATTTGCACTAATATAACTTTGTAAACTGATCCTTATATCTGTAGGAACAAGTCCCGAAATTGCTCGTCTCCCAGCGATAGAACAGTGTATCTTAGCTGTAGGCTATTAATCTTGGACCACAGTTGTTGAGTTGCACGACTAGTCGGGCGATCAGTCGAAGTTTGGAGTTTATAGGTCTACGTTAGCCTTTTCTTATGCTTTTCGAGTATGATTTACATTTGTGTTACACAGATATTCAATTTATGGAAATGATATTTCATTATGATTTACTTATAATTTACATATCAATATAACTTAAGTTACTTTTATCGTGTGTTTTCCACATTTTTCGTCCCCATTTTTGATTTTATAGTCGCTATTTAGCTCGCGAATAAAATGGAAATGCTGTTGTTGCCTGTCAGCAGTCAAAGCTGTGTTAGTAGCTTAGACGACTCCAGCGACATCCGTGGGACGATATGGAGTAGACCTAATTTAGGACGAAACGCCTTCTGTCTGTTCGCGATAAAATCAAAAACTACTTCACGGATTTTTATGTGGTTTTCACCAATAGACACTGTGTCTATTGGTGGTTCCTGAGGAAGGTTTAGGTGTATAACTTATTACGTTTTTACCCGTGCGAAGCCGGGACGAGCCAATAGTCTAATTTTTATATAAGGAAATTTTCTGAAAATTTTGACAAGAAATTGACCATACGGTTGAATTTGCGGTGATAATGTGCTTCTTTACTTCTATGTCATCACTACATAGTATAAAAAAAGTTCCACGTCTGTCTGTTTCTAAGCTTTCTTCATTTAAACGGATTTTAATACAGATTTCCTTGTTATCTAGATAATGTATAGTTCGGGCGAAGAATGGCTGGATCTTGAGGTTAATATATAAGTCTCGTGTCCAGATCGCTAGTCTACTATCTGAATAAAAAATATATGGACTTACTAAAGATTGGATGATATCGTCAGGCACATTACGTTTATGGGCGCAGAGACTGTAGACCGAAGAATGACTGAAGATCACGGGCGCCTTGGAGATCCTGATGGCTGCCCTGGTGGTGTTCTCCCCCACGTGGGACAGGTCTACCAGCATGCCCAGGCGGTTCATCTCGCGCACCACTTTCTGTTGACAAGAAACCAACACTGAGAGCGAAAATCGGCCATTTTTGATGGTTTTTTGCGACCCAAGTGATTTTAATGCCATCGCTGATCAATTGGCCAAACTTTGACGGATTAACCCGACGGATTCGGTATACAATGCGGGTTTTTCATTGTGGTAAAAAAAAAGTATATATACTAAATCAAAAATATAAAGATAATTGCAAATGGTTTATTCTCCTTCTGCAATGTAATGACAACACACAATAAAATAAAAATATACATTACTTAAAGAACAATTCTTTTCTTTTTGGTTTTTGTTTTTTTCTTTTTTTTTTTCACTTCATTGCAAAAGCCTATGATGTTTCGAATATTACTAGATCCAAGAATAAAAAGAAATTATTGCTCCCATATTTTAATAACTTATATGGAAAAAGACGCCTAGAATATATAATACCACAATTAATCAATGAACTGCCAGACGATATTAAAAATACAATCACAAATAAAAATAGAAAGAATTAATTAAAACGACATCTCTTACTCGAATCATCCTGTTAATACTAACATTCTTCAAATCAATTTGCGTGCACAATAACTAGTATATTGGCGTAGCATTGTGTTGCTATGCGATGCGAATATACGCTATGGTTATGTATTAAATACCTTCATTTTATTATGATAAAAAAATAAGATAGACGTAAAGTGTGTTGCAGTTGTGTTTTGTTTTTCATTTCTATTTAGGGATGTCGTGAATAAATATTGTACAAGTAATCAGATTTACGCATAAACCTGTCAAGGCTTTTGTACGTCTCCTATGTTGTTTTATCATAATAAAATGAAGGTATTTATGTAATACATAACCATAGCGTATATTCGCGTGCATTCGAAATGTTCGCAACGCGTCGCAACGCACCACTTTGTCCCAATGAGACGCGGTTAGGATGGAGGATCGTGTTTGCTTAAATGAGCACATCTCTCACTCATATTAGCGTTTTACCGGCTTCTTCGAGCTCCCAACTTTATCCCCTCCATTTAATACTGGCGTATTCTTCAGACCATTGGCACACATATCATACTTGACAACATCAAGCCATCAAAATGGCCGACTTGATGCCAAGGGCTCCTGCTCGTATTAATTCCCTACCTAATTTGCTGTGTTACGCAAGCCTGCCCGTATCAGAATTGTTGTCATGAATATGATAACTGGCGATTGGGCGAGTTCCCCGTGGTCGAACCGCGTAACACCACACATCCAGCACAACATTGTCAATTAAATGTCATGCAAATATAACAAACAATAGAATTTCTATATATCTAGAATGTTTGTTTATACTATTTTAATAATGAATCGCGACTTATAAATTCATTTCGAAATCAATAATAACCTATTTCGAAATCTTCATTATGAGTGGCTTGCACCAGCCAACTTTGACGTTAACTTTAACCTGCGCAGGAAAACGCAAACGCAAAACGTTAACTGACCGCGCAAAGTCTGGTTTCACAGGACTAGTTTACGGATTGTAATCTAAACCTCGCATGTCAACGTTTTAGTTATGGTTTAGTGTAGTAATGGCGGTCCATTCGACCGAAGCCGGGACGCCACTAGTAAAATTTGTAAAATATTTTTTCAACAAAACAAAATATGACATGCAAACAATCATAAAATTGAAAATAAAAGATTATTAGATAGATAAATAAGCTTTTAAAATTTTTTCTGACATTTTCGTTTGAACAATGGATTTTAGACACCGCACTTAGTAAAGTTGAGAAAATTAAAAAAGTTATATTGCATTCAGCAAGTTCCTAAAGCAGTAGCTAAAACCGCTGTTTTAGCTGGATAACATTGCTGTAAACATGTTACAGAATGAGGAAAAGGATATAGAAACACATATTTAGTCACCACCCTTAAGTAGTCACATTTATAGTGTGTTGCTCCGTCAACTTTGACGTTAACTTTAACCCGCTCGGAAAAATGCAAAGTACCAAGTACACTTCATGGAGCTCTATGGAATGGGGTATTTTTGTAATGATTTTGATAGAAAATGCTCCACCGACATAAACAAAGTTCTTAAATTGTGCGACTGTGCGCCATTTCGTCTAAACTCCCGGTTGAAGACAACGTTAACTTGACCTTTACGATGATATATAGTGTAGCATGTTGTCTCCTATTGCTTATTACGACGAAAGTCACTCTAGGGAACACTCATTTCTATTTGCAGACAAATTGAATCGTGAACAATTTATTATAGTAAGGAGCTTATGTAGGCTAACCATTACACTAATTGCTACTTAAAGTTGTGGTCCACACAAAAGAGTCTGTAAGAGCTTTAGCAGTGTACTTTAACAAGCTGCGTCGACGAATTTAACACGAATAATAGGCATGTTTCTTGCCTATTATTCAGTCAGACATTAATTAAATTTGTCCGAAATAAACTATTATATTTACTAGCGGTTTCTCCGGTTTCGTTCGGTTAAACCGTAATAAAAAGGTTAGCCTACGTTACTTCTGAATGTTAGGAATCTGTGCTGAATTACATCAAAATTCGCACAGTACTTTTTGATTTTACTCATTACACAAACAAAAGACAAATCTTTTCCCTTTATAATATTATGTTTCATATTTTATAAGTCGTGTGAATTTAAGAGATCCACGGATCCACGTGGCATGGAGCCAAAGCAAACTTGAAGAGGCCTTTTTTCATCATAATATTACATATCTAAATGTGATAATATGATTATTATTTCAGTGCGAAATAGATAAAGCGAGAAGTTGTGTGTGTAGAACGAGATAGTGCGAGCGAAAGGCGCATCTTTTGCAAGCGCAGCCCATTGCTCCGTCACTCTGTGTTGGTAATACTATTTGCTTTTTAGTCATGATGTTCAACAAAAATAAATATTCCCCTGACAAGAAAAAAAAAAGAAAAAAATATGTGCGCACTAAACAGCCAGTCCTTAAAATAAAACATTTTTCAAGACGATTATTGTTATCGCCCCGAGGCATAAGAATCTACAGATCGAGTTTGTAAGTAGTCACACGATATATCCTTATTTATAATTCAATTATTCGACACACGACACTAAAATTTATCCTACTAGTTAAAACTAAAAGTGGCATGAACAGAGCTACATGTTTCAAAATGGCGCCTCAGCAAAAGTTTATACAACCTGATGTATTTTTTGTTGACGTCTACTAACTGTCAATTGCTTTAGCACATTGGGTAATTGGGTAACTCTGAGAACAGTACCACGTATATATATAGCAGCCCATCCCGGCTCGCTAGGGTAAAACAATAATAAAACTTTCTCAGAAATCATTCATTACTTTGCATACAATGCATAGCATTTATGCCAATTTTCAAGAAGATTTTCGTTATTTTTAAACTTTACCCCCCAATTTTTACCCCTTTACCCTTAAGAGTCGAATTTTTAAAATTCGTTTCTTATCTGAGCACTAAAGCTACTGCCCAAATTTCGCGTTTATATATAGATTTGAATCTCTCGACCGACTTTGATGAAATTTGGTATGCATGTAGCTAAAGACCCCCGTTTATAGGCTCATTTTTTTTCAAAAATCAACTCCCAAATTACTTTAATGGGGGTGAAAGTTTGTATGAAAATCGTGTTTCTTTGCTTTCGAAGAGAAATTCACGCGCTCTTCACATATATGTCAAAGATAAAAAACCGCGGGCAACAGCTAGTACTAAAATACATGAAAAGATATATAAATTTTGCTTATTGTACCAAATTGTATGGCTCACACACGGACAATGTTTCCCTTTCATCAACGCAAGTATTTCTAAAGAAAACATATCTTAAAAACTATGACAGTAATCTTTCGCAAGGCATATACATTCGTGTTGCTTTGGGATAAAGTTGAATATCGCTTACCTCTCCGAATTCGGTGAGTCCGTTCGCGACCGGCGCTTCGTTGGAGGAGTCAGCCCTATGGAACAAACAGAACAATACAGGAGCAATGAAAAATTGAAACAAAACAAACAAAAAATGCGGTCGCTTTCTGCTTTATAGTCGCTTTGCTGATTTGTGTATCTTAGACGCGGAGCAATCGACGCGGGAAATCAATGTTTATAAAAATGCCGCGTTTTAATGTTTTATAAAACATAGTTCATTTGATATTTATCTTAGGTATATGTTATAAAGTATAGTACCATTAATTTAGTATCCCATAACACAAGTCTCGAACTTACTTTGGGGCTAGCTCAATCTGTGTGATTTGTCCTTATATATTATAATATATTTATTATTTTATTTATTTACCTATATACACATTAAAGAACAAATATAAGACTAATTAAAGAGGTCGAAACATTTTATTTTTAATATTTAGGTTACGGCCGTGCTGTCATTACAATTTTTCAAATGTTAACAAAGAAAATAATTGGTTTTACTCTCCTATTTATAATACATATTATTTTATGAATGATTGATTTTGGAAATGATTAATTTCTTTAAAAAAATGACAGATAGCGCGGCCGCAGCGGTCGAAACACTTTGAAAAGTCACAAGTAAAAAGTGTTATTGGGTATAGCTTCATATATGAATCAATGATTACATTAGATTTTTACAATAATGAAGAACAATTTATTTATACATATAAATACTACCTACATAGGTATTATCGCTTCAGATAAACGTTTGTTTGATATTATGTCTCAGAAAACACAACACAATATACAGCAATGGTAATAGCAACGGCGGACTCAGGCAATATTCCAATATCTCTTCCAGTCAATCAGCAGGTTAAAATATAGTTACAGGGTTTTAAACAGACAATAATATAGTACGATGCAATATGTTATCGATTATGTACGTGGGTGGTAAGTATTGTTTTAAAGTCAGACAGTAAAACTTATTCTTGTCTGTTAAACATTTGAAACATGGCAATGACGCAGCGTCGAAACGCGCTGAGTGTGGTACTCAGCGCGTTTACATTTATAGAGTTTTAAATTCGTTCAGTGTTTTTATATGCGTCCACTTTGCCTCGGGTGCGGATTGTGGCCGTTATTTCCGTATTTTAATTATAATCTTGTCACTGTCGCCCGCCGAAATTTGATATTTCCTACCTACGTATTTTTCATAATTTCCTTCACTATGTTACGTAGTAATTAATCTCAGTCGGATTTTTTAAATAAACGCCTCTGTTTCAGACGTCCATTTCAGATACGGCTTTTTTGCCCTTATTCTATTGTATCTCCAACTGTATGACATTGTAATCAATGTTTACTTTTAATACCTGTGTCAAATCGTAAATGGGTGCCGTAAGTAGGACTCAGCTCGATTCTCATATATTTTGATTGGTTCATCGTGTTTCATAACTATATTTTTAACAGCATTTCATCACAATCCTATCATGTTCATTTGTATATCTTTTGTCCATATACTTTATGTACTTTGTTATACTATTAGATAAATAAAATTTAAGAAATTATAACATGGTAATGCCTTTCTGGCATGACTAACACTGTTTACCTACCTATAATTGAATTAATTTTGGAATTTCTTCTCAGCGGCGTTGTCGTCAGTAATTTGTAGCTTTTAAGAAATTAATATAACATTTCACGTGAAAAAGTGCCTGTAAAGGTAAAGTCTAATTTCTGACTGATTTGATTTGAATATCTGAAAAGCTATAACTTTTAAAACTTGATTACTTTCATCTTTTTATTGCGATAAATTAAAACTGATGTATTATTCTAGCAGTAAATTTATGTTACAATAATGTTGAGCGTTTGGTTTTCTCGTAATTATTGCCAGTTTATTATAACCAGCGTTCGTTGGGCAAAATTGCACACATGTTACACACTTCCGTCTCCAAATTAATGTAATATATTGGAGTCGTTTCTTTCGTATACCAGAAATATGTAACCGGAAAATGAGAGACAACAATAATAACATTTAATTAACATATTATGCCTGTGATCGATAGGTCCCGGGTTCGAATCCTACTCGTGCCACATGAGTTTGTATATCAATCTGACTCATGCATAGTATAGCATTCACTAACCACCATTTTGCGACCGGTGAAGGAAAATATCGTGAGGAAACCTGTACGCTGGTTGACGGTTTAAGTTTACTAGTGTGTATTACTTGCCACTATATGCGGTAGGTAGCCGTAAACGTCATATCAGATACCTTTAGGCGACTTATATCAAATCTGAAACACCATTGTCGACGACCTCGGTGGCGCAGTGGTAAAGTTCTCGCCACTGAACCGAGAGGTCCCGGGTTCGATCCCCGGTAGGGTCTAGATGGAAAATGATCTTTTTCCGATTGACCCGGGTCTTGGATGTTTATCTATATATGTATTTGTTATAAAATATAGTATCGTTGAGTTAGTATCCCATAACACAAGTCTCGAACTTACTTTCGGGTTAGCTCAATCTGTGGGATTTATCGTAATATATATTTATTTATTTATATTTTATTCATATTGTTAAAAAGAAAGACATCAAAAAATAATAACGTATTTATTTAATGTATGTTAGATCCTAATATAACTAACCTTGCCTTTCACAAAATTTAAACCTTTTTACTAAAACATGGTAATATTTTTTGTGAAAAGAGTCGTTACCATTACGACATATGTAATTAACAATGTCTGCCCTCGTTGAGTAAGGTTTAGCAAAAAGTATTTCTCAAATTTTATAAATGCATTACTCGCATACTATGCTTTGAGGCGGTACTCCACAAGTACGGTCAACTGCGCAGCTATTTTACGGCAATATTACTTTATAATACTTGCGGGCAAATTATAATCATCAATCAAATAAAAAACAATCAATCGCATACGAGGTGGAATTTCGCTACGCCAATTCTGGCATGATAGGGACCAACACTGTTCAAATGAGTTTCTTTCGGCATTTCTTCTCAGCATTTGGTCGTTCCGAAATGCCAGTAGTTTGTAGCTTGTGAGAAATAACTATAAATATAAAAATTAACGAGAAAAAGTGCCTGTGAAGGAAGTCTAATTTCTGAATAAATGTTTTGAATTTGAATTTTGGAGCGCCGTAATATAACCGAGTATGCAAAAATAAATCATTTTCAACACACTTGAAGCCTACAACCATGAAATAAAACGTCAATTTAAATAGCACAGCTTTTATGTGTTTTTAATAAAGTTTAATTATCCTTTTCTGGTTCTGGCTGGCAAAAGAGATAACTCATTTCATAAAGAAACTTAGGAACTTTACATGGTACTTTTTTTTAGGTTACATCTGGGTAATATTTGAGGTTATGTTGACATAACCTCAAATGTTTGTTACAAAAACTGATAAAGTTGACTTTATCAGTTTTTGTAACATATGGTCCCGCCCTAAAATAGGACCATTCTATACGCTCCGTCCATCCATCGTTTATGCGGACGCCATATAAATGACGAGAGAATTCAACATTTTCACAAAACGTTTGTCTCGCTTGCCGCCACATATAACTATGCCATACGTTAGCGTTTAATAATTTGTAGCTATGCCATACTATATATCTGCACATTACCATACTCACATGTGGAGTAAAGGCATTACTGTCGCTGGAATCCACGCCGCCATAAAACGACGTGCCGTTACGTCCTCGTATACATGTCGCAGCCAACTGGTTAAAATAGCCGTTCAGTATAACAGCTAGCCAGATTCTTTTCAGATTTAAAATGAAAAGACTTGTATGATTCGAATTAAATTGTTTTTTTTTTATTAGGTTTGTTTTTATTTTAGAGGTTTGTCCATATAATGTTAGCATTATCCATACTATATAAAGTGAAAACAATTGCCTTTTTGTTTATATAATTATAAACTCAAAAACATGGGCCGATTTTGATGAAATTTGGCGCAGAGATAAACTAAACGTTCAGGAGTAATATAGGCTTTTTATTATTATGGCAACTTTATATTATTATCGGGCGTAGCCGGGACGGGCGGTTAGTCATAGTATAGAAGTATTTGGTTTCAACATTGACAGGAAAGTCCTATTGCAATGCACGGAACCCGTATCCATTCGAGTTGAAACGCACATAACAATTTTGTATGAAATATTGTGGATGAAAACAATAAAATTAAACTTCGCAACATATTTTATACTTTCTGACGTTTGTACAGGTTTTAGAGCTTTTTGCCGAATCTTTTGTAAACAGATTAATGGATTTTGGTATGTAGATATTCCAAAGTCTATCTTTTGTAACATTGTTTTTACAAAGCTTCGATATTTTGAGATAGAAACAAGCATGACATATGATCCATATTCAGATTCATTTATTGCAATGTCACAAGTGGAAATGTTAGATGTTATATAGATAATAAGTAAGTACAGGTGACGCCCTGCGAGGGCGCAGCAAACACTGGGGCAGCTAGATGCCATTTACTTAAATATTTAACATTGTTAATTGTCATGCATTAAATAATTAATTGATCCCCTAAAGATCTAATCTATCACTGTGCCAAATTTCATCAGAATTGTGTAGTTTTTGAGGTCGTTCGACAAACAAAACTTTAGAAAGATACAAAACTTTTTCTCTCTACAATATTAGTAACAATACTGTTCGTAGTTGCAAATTTATGTCGCAAGTCTTGTATAATTTAATTTGAAAAGAGAGAATTTCAGTTTTAAATGAAAGTTTTCTTTAATATTACATAAAAAATAATTAAACAGTGTTAAAGTGTGGTTTTAAAACATTGAATATATAGGTATGTGAAATGTTTTCTGAGGTGAATGACGAAGTGTTAAAATTGTAGCAAATATTAATAATGGTGGAATTGGCCAGATTTCGTTTATAACTGAGAGAAATACAGTAACTTTGTAATGTTCGAAAAAAAATAAAGCCAAAGGATTTATAACAAATTGGCAATATGATTTTATTAACCGACGTAACTACATTTTCGATATTCTATTCAATACTAAATAAAAGTAAAACCGACATGTTACTGAAATATTCAAGTCTTTGTTATATTTCGAATTGAATTCGTGGTGAAAGGAGCGTCGGAAAACTCTTTTTTTGTTTTGTCATAACGAAGTATGAGCACGTGGCTAGAAACGTTTTGTTTTTAGTCATAACATTTTAGCGAACGGCCAATGATTTGATTTGTAGGGACTGTTTAGGCCTTTGGCTGTATTACTTTAGTGTCACCGGCTAACTTTTTAATTTTCTCAAATGTCAGGGCTGTCAAAGTCAAGTCATTTTTTTACTTTGTCTTCTAAAAATTTGGCGCGCCTACTTACGTACTTTTTTCACTGTATGTTAAAAACTCATGAATACAAATAATTTAAAAGTAATTATTGAGTTATCATTGGCTCCGGTGTGTCGGCGAAGACAGGGACAATGATTTGAAATTTTGATTAACAATACATATTTTCATCAAAAAACTGCCTTCTGAAGGTGATTTCTATAGAAATGGAGTGTGTTATAATATGGGCCACTTCCTAAAAACTATTTCGTGTTTAGTTAGATATAACACTATTATAAAATTAGTTGTATAACTCAAATCTTGTTTATCTGATTGTATGTAGCTTTGTTTGGTAAATATTATTTAATTTAGAATACGACGTGAAATGAAAGGTCTAGTTTCTGAATAAATAATTAAATTTGATTAAGAATTTAACTGAATATTTAAATTACACACAGAATGGACTCTCGTTGATTACGCATAGCGAAAGTTTAAAATTATTACAGCAAACTTCATTAAAGTATGTACGATGTTCGGTCAGGCCCATGGGTCAGGCTTTAGTCGTCTTGAAGACCCGTAAGTCGACGCACTCAATGAAATAAAAGAATTGAAATAAAATACAGAATTATAAATAGAAGACAATAAAAATTTACAAAGACAATATGACACGCAAAGCATATGAATTGTTTGCAATGTTCAAAGACACTTACCAAGGGGTGTTGCAAGTGTGGGTTAAGGTCATGTATCGCACTCCGAGCTGGTAGTAGCTCCGGAGTATCCCCAAGGAGTTGGCGATGGAATGTCCTCCTTCGATTCCGATGAGGGAAGCGATCTTGCGTGGCCGAGCGCTGTGCGCTTGCAGGATATCTGCCAAAAAACGAGACTCTTTAGTCTAATGATCATTATGGCGGACTTTAACAGTAGATTGATCCCCGTTCCGGTCAAGATAGTAACTTATCTTTGTCTGATTGATCTATGTACATATATGTTATAATAATACCCCTACACAGGTTACTCTTAGTATCCAATAACACAGACTCTAACTTAATATGGGCCTAACTCAATCTGTGTGATTTGTCCATATATATTTAGAAAGTATTTCCAGTCTCATCATTGCTATAATAATAAATCTTATAACTCTATAAATATAACAAGATATTTTAAGTATTTAAAATATAGAGAAACTACTTGGATGAAAAATGGTTGGAAACAGAAAGGGAGAGGGAGAGGCTTTTGCCCAGCAGTGGAACCTTAAGTTATATAACAAAATTTTAATAATATGTACTCCTACTTTAATATTTGTCATTTGCATCCAGAAGAGAGTCACGAGGTCTGTGATGCCGGTCCTTTTCTTCTCCCTTTTATGTGAAAATGCATATTTCGAATAATCTTGTTCATGTTTATACAAACCAAGCTGGATAAACCAACATCCACGTGAAATACGGGAAAATAAACAGCGGTAGATTTTAATGGATGGAGGATTTGGAGGGCCGCTTTTCGGAAACATCACAAGACGTGAGCTCGACAATTTGGTACAAAAACAATTCGGCGACAGCAAAATATTATTTTGTCATAAACTTTGCTTTAATTCTGTATTGAGCTAGGAGTATTTCCTCGTGTATTTTAATTAATTTAAATCCTAATCTTCAATTTATTAGATCCGAAACCAATCCTTTTAGCCTCGGTACCGGGCACCGGGCACCGGGCAGAGGATCATAAATCCAAACTGAATTGCAAAGTAACACCCTAAATTATCCATGGGAACCGGAACAGAAGTCGCTTCGGTCCACATTATTCAAAACAATACGCGAACTTGGTCGATCTGCAGAGTTTCTTCATAAAATATTCATTTACGATCTTTGCCTCCCACGTCGACGTAAATCAGAGGGGCTCGATGATGCAAAATATAGATGGATTGGGTGTGATGCCAGATGTAGTGGTCCAGGATGATGGGAGGCTAGATGACGACCAGTCTTGGAATGGCAAACCGATGCACAATAAAAAAGAGGGAAAAGGTCGACATCACAAAGATGAAGTGAAGTGTGAATAATGAGAGGGTAAGATAGTGATCGAAAATATTCGAATGTTTAACCTAAAATGTATTCTTGTTATCAATTAAAATAATCGTAAGAAATAATTTAGAATAACGGCCAATAACATTCCCATTCATAATCGAAAGAACACAGGTTAATAACGCGTTTACCTTTCGAGTATTATCTACCTACCCTACTATATTTTTCTCAGCAAACTGCGATACGTTGCAGCTAAGACATCCGTAACAAGAATCTCAAATGCTGTTCTTTTTTCTGAATGTGATTACATGTTGAAATTACGATAATAATTTCGTGAAGAAATAAAATTGTAACAAGAGATCATAAACAATTAGGACAAAGAGAAAATAGATGATACTGAAGATGAGAAGGGCTAGAAAGTACTACACAGACTGGACCCATATTGTTTTGGAATAGTGCGACAAACAAGCAAGTAGGTCACCTGATGGTAAGCGGTCTCCGCTGCCCAGGAACAACTGCAATACCAGAGGCATTATAGAAGCGCTGCCGGCCTTTTAAGAAGTCTTAGAGCGGTGCGACATTGCAAACTTTTAGAAATGATTCTTGAAGTTACTTTACTACCAGATCGGAGGTTGTTGTTCAGTTGTTGTTTTACTTGTATGATAAGATCGATGGATTTGTCAGTCATGGTTCAACTTTAGTTCAGGTTTAGTTGATATACCTTAAAAATTTCAATAGTATTATTTTACGTAATCGTTACGCGTTTTACTTATTATTTTATTAAAAACTTTTATGTTTTTTATACCTTTATCCTTAACAAGATTTTAAGTTAGATCATCCGCTGTACAACTAAAAGAACCGGATCAAATTCCTTCCAGCAGTTAGTACAACTGCTGGAAGGAATTTGATCCGGTTCAGCGCGATAGTGTCATTCGAAATATTCTTAAAAATGGATTGCACCAGTCAACTTAATGCTGCGCAAAAAAATAGCTAATGTGATAGCTGAATATAACTAATGTGACGGCGGTGCGGAATTTAATGTCAAAATTGACTGGTGCAACTTGCCCCAAAACAATGTAACAACACATCAAGCTCTAGTATTTGCTTGTTGATTTATTCAATTACTTTGTTGTATAGCCAGGGCACAAACAAACATTGGTTATGGTATAGTCTAGAAACGTATAGCACAATTAAGATATTCCCCGAAGTTGATACAAGCATTATTCCATTGTATTAAAACTTTGATCAATTAGTCTAAATTGCGATACGAACATTGAAATCCGCTGAAAAACCTACAGTAACTCCACGGTACAGTACCAATATGTGGAATAATATTGTTCGAATGTGTACGAAATTACATTTCAAAAGTGGACAACATGTGGAAAGCTCTGGCCGCAATCAAAGCCTGAATGGTTGTGAGCTTGAATCGCAGTTTAGATTACTCGAGGATTAAACATGGAAATGACCTCCGTAGCTTATTGGTCATCATACCGGACACTGGAGGTCCGGCTTCGATACTCGGTCAGAGCAACATGGAAAGTGATCTTTTTTTAGATTGACCTGGGTCTTGGATATTTATTTGTATATGTATATGTTGTAAAATATAGTAGACAGTTTAGCAAAAAAAAGCATGAGCTCAAGAGACGGAGGAAGCACTATTGATTAAAAATCTCATATCAGAATATTTGGAAAATATGCCGAGATCATGACGAGCATTGATTCGAATTATGAGGTTTGGCAAGCTTTACGGTATGGAACGTGGCTCGAATGGAGTGCCCTTCAGGCACCTTGAGCAATATACCGCTCTTGCCATTTTTCGAGTAACGCCCAAAGCCGAGGTTCGATCTCACCTGGGAGTCCTGAGAGAGTTGAGTTGTTACTGTTTCGGCTGTACGGTCCTTGCTACTGTCGCCATATTTCCTCCGGTTAAGCAGTAAAGGTCGACGTAGCGACCAACTGCAAGTAACTATATATAAAATCGAATGGAGAAGCCTTTCTCGATATCAGAGCTGTCACCAGCAACGTGAGTAATCGTATTGCAGCTCCGTTTGCAAGTTGAAAATAAATAAACAAAATTACATCGAAGGAAGTTTATATCCTGCAGAAAAACTGGAGAACAACTTGGAATCTAGATCCTATTGATAAAACTCAAACAGAAAAAGTTCAAAACTGCGACGAGTCGGTAAACTAAGTTAATTCCGTTCACAAACAAGTTTCAAATAAAAGGTACCTTGTGAAAAACGAAAAGTCTTAATTGGTTGCTCGAGGGAGAAAAATGACCTCTGTGAGGGGAATCTCCGCGGAAAGGCAGACTTCGCATTTATTACTAAATCTTGTTCGGCTACGTTATAATTTGACGAAAAAACTCGAGGTATTTTTTTTAAGTTCGAAATGAAAAATTTCGTAGAATTCAAGTTATGATTGGACGGTTAATCAACGGAGAGATCCAACAATATTCAATGTAATGTTATCAGTTTTCATATTAATGGTCTATTCATAAAATACGCCGCTTTAATAATTTATAATGATTTATGAAATATATTATATAATCCTGCTTTACTTTTGGTCCTATTTCAATCCATCTAGTATATAGAGTAGTTTTAAACATTATCAATAGAAGCTTAAACGAAGAAAAATATTTTCTTATTAATATAAATATGTACGCTGTGCACGTTGTAAATATCTGATTTAATGCAGAACAACGTAACGAGTGCTCTCTCTCGCAATAAAATAAACAAAACATTAATTAGATTTACACCTCCGAATCTAGCTCCGAATTTTAGACTATTACACTTTATTCACTAAATTGTAAGATAGATTTCTAGTAAGAAACAATAATTAATTACCAGTGACAGACGTCGCCAGCTGCAGATACTGAGGGTACTTGTCCACTAGCCGGCGTATGACATCGATTTGTTCCAAGGTCAGTTGGACAGCATCCTTATTCTGGGTGGCGCAGGGCACGAACGCTGACCAAAACTGAAATAATTGATAACATTTAACTCTTGTAAAGTTTTTTTTTTGTAAATAATTCACTAGAAAATTTTAAAAGGCCTGTATGATGGGAGCCGGCCCTATGCTGATCCAGGGAAACCTACTGCGAGTGACAGAATACCAATACAGAAAAAATACAGTTAGCGTTCTCACAACCGAATGAAAGTAAAATAGAATTACTCGTAAGTAACGTAAATTTAAAAAGGTAGTAATAAAGGTTAATGAAATATTAATGTTAATTTGATACGTGTTCTGTATGTTATTAGTAGCTGTCGGTACTAATAATATAACGAATATGCGAAAGTCTTACGAGACTTTTACTTAGACGAGATTTAGAGTAGATAAAGCTACTAACCCACAGTCAAAATAGGCTACCGCTGGTGTAAATTGAAAGACGTGATAAACTGGAATGTCCAATTTGTGAATGAATGCTTTGAATTTAAATGCTATAAGCTCATTCAGTACAAGTTGCTCGGATCTCACAGCAGTGAATTCGAACAATTTGCAAATTAAAAAGTTCGTACTGCAGTGTGTACCGGGGCGGGTACGTCATATCGTAGGTTCCTCCTCCTCCTCCTCATTTGTAGGTCTATACGTCTATACTATGGTATAGACCTTACAAATGAGGTTCTACAAATAAGTCGATATCGTCCTTCATCTTTCGGTCTTGATGTTCGGATAGCGGACAATTGCAGAAGTAGCTTATACTAATATACTATATATATTATATACAATTGCTGCGATATAGAGTACCTTGTATTTATTTATTCAAACTTTTCTTTACCAAATCGATACCAAAGTCAGACTTTGGTCTGAAAAATAATATATATATAAAAATTCTAGGCATAAATAAAATATTGTTATGCCAATATTTTATTATTAATAATGTATCGACGATGCCAACAAAGGTACACACAACCCAAACCCTACCAAAGTAAATACTGGCCCACGCTGCGTCAGCAAGGTAATATGATAATTTAACAAAGGGCTACCCCAAATGGAATGGGATGGAATACGAATTGATTTGGTCCATCCCTATGCCCTATGCAGAGAGCGAAGGCCCCAGGGCACAGCCTTGAGACGTTCCACGTAGATTTCGAATTTGATAAGACAAACGCATAATATGATAGTATCGTACGTATAACTTTAAAGACCTATTTGACCGCTTGCTGACGAAATTTCTGATAGTCGAAATATAACATATCACATATAGAACAAGATTGGTCAAGATTCAAACAGCACGGAAAAGAGGTCAATGGCTAAATTAAGAGGCGCCTTGACAGGCTGGCGATGATGATGACGAACATATAGAACAGATATAAATTGAGTTCTATAAGTATTGAATGGGGCTATCTTGCAAACAACTTCAGGCAGATGTATCATCGATTGTAATCAAACATGTTTGATTACAATCGATGTTTAACCAAATATTGGCATATTACATTGTAGGCAAGTCAAAGTATTTATTTAGAAATAAGATACCTCGAATTTTAAGACTATAAAGCTTTCTAGAAGCTAGAAATTACTAGTATTTTGGAACGCAAAGTGCGGAGAAGTAAAGCCATAATGAGACTAATTTAAACAGTTTTGTTCCCTATAGTATAGATAAGTAAGGGGACGAAAATAGATATAAAAATACAATTAACTAAATAAGAAATATATATGAGAATCGAGCTGGCCTATTCCCCCATGTAGCATCCGTTCACGAGTTGACGCATAACATATTTAAACAGACACTGACAGAAGATAATAAAAAAGACACAAGACGAATAAATTTAGAATTTAGTAATTTAGAAGTAGATGCAATTTCTATAAGGTATAAATATTATTACACAAAAGCTTTCATAAGCAAAATATTTGCATTTATGTACATTTTCCGAAAACGTGATATTGTCATGTGTATTTCAAAGTTGAACAATTTTCTAAACCTCACAGTAAAAATGTTGTAAAATCCCAAAAAATATTGTACACGGAAACGTATAGGTCCCAAACACGATGCTCAAAATCAATTCCGTTTTATGAGGGTCGATTTTATTTGGGCTCTCCCTCTGTTACCCAGATAAACTTACAAATAGATGAGAAATTATTTGACGATCTTGGTGGCGCAGTGGTAAAGTGCTTGCCTCTGAACCGAGAGGTTCCGGGTACGATCCCCGGTCGGGTCATGATGGAAAATGATATTTTTCTGATTGGCCCGGGTCTTGGATGTTTATTTATATATGAATTTGTTATACAGCGTATGTTATATTAGCTTGGGCCGTTGAGTATTGTCTATCTATTTATTTTCCACCTTCACAACAAGCTAGGTAATGTACATTAATTGTAGTTGGCATCTGTCGATCGCCGAAAGTGGATAATAGTGAACCCGGCAAAAAAAACGTGTAAATTCTGAACTTTTTCACGATATGATTTTGTGTTTCAATTTTCTCTCTTCTTTTAAAAGTCTTAAGAAGAGGATAGAGAGAAAGAGAGAGCACATGTGGTTTCACCCTAGAATGTGAATAGACCCACTCTGTCCTCTAGAGGAGGCGTGGAAACTAAGGAACTCATTACCTAGGCTGTTGATAGGCAACAAAAGCATACATGGAAGTATCACGTATGTAAAATCATAGCAGAATCTACAAAATAAGGTTATTTTTTAGGTTAGAACATGTGGAGATAAGAGATCCTTATCTCTCGATCTATCTATATAACATTGTTGTAAAATTTCTCATCACGTGTCCAAACCAAGCGATTCGTGCTACCTATATCAAGTTACACATATCTACGACTTATCCTTTGTTAATATTGTCACAGAAGCTGGGACCTCTCTTGCCGGTTATACGGGCTACAGGTCGCCGAACTTTGGTGGATTCGGCATACATTGCCGGTATTGTATGTGATAAATAAAAGCTCTCATACAAACTACGAAATGTTCGCGCATTCACGTCGGCATCTGTCTGAGATCGGCGATACTGTAGCCGGCATCACACAACCGGATAACATTGAGTCAATACGGATTGAACTCTAACCCAATCGCGGAATATATTTTGTTGTTTTCTCTCGTATTGTGGAGACGGGCGTCTCGTAAAGTAAAATAGCTCAACAGCTGAGAAATCAACAGTGAAAATGCTGAATTGAAAGAAAGCTGATGGGTTTTATGAGATACCAAAGGCATTATAGCATTATAGTTTGTCAATGGACATTTTAATCGTCTTTAAAATACTAATAATAATTGCAGTAAGTCGGATTGTTGCCAAAACCGAGTTATATATACAGCCATGATCACGATAACGAGATCTCCATTCGTAACATACACATTTGTTTGTATGTATTTTAGATCCAAAGTTAACAATTAAAATTTTGCAGTAAGTTAAGCATTTTGTTTACATTACAAAACATGATTACAGTGGATACACTTACGGCAAAAGTTGTTATTCAGAGTCTCTCGGCATAAGTACAGTATGACACATAGTACATAAATTGGGCATGGACCGAGCAAATAAACACTAAGAAGATATACTGTTTTATCCCTAAGCAGAGTGCCAATATTTACTAAATGGGTGGTCTGATCTGAAAAACAGTATGGTGCGGTACTGCATGTATGCTCATAAAAAAATAAACTTGTATGGAAACTAAGCATATATATATATATACAGTAAAGAACCCACTTCCTGTGTTGATGCTTATAGGAGATGCTTCTAGGAGATACTTAGTATAACAAAATTAATGTAATTTTTTGCTTCTTATTACCTACAATTAGTTTCCAATGTAAATAATAGATAGGTGATGAGGTTCTCTTTCATTTAAGGTATCAACCATCATCATGTGATAACAAACATAGGAGTTATTGAAGATTTTCGTACCAAAACTTTAACCGCGTTTTTCTCGAAATCAGCTAGAGCCATCTTACTGCAATTATCCTATTGACGGCAGAATAGGTATATATATTATGAAAAATTCAAATCTTAACTTGAATAAAGAATTGTTGTTTCTCTTTTGGGTATTCAGTAAATACTTCCAGCACTTCCCCTAAGAATGTAGATGTAGCAAATATAATATTAAATCGAGAAGTACCCGGATAAAACTCGGTATTTTGCGTTCAGTATTTGCCTACAATAAAGGATATTATATTTCGCATTTCAAGTTAAAGCGGTTTTGAATTTTGACGGCGGGAGTTGTGATGAAATTTTATTTGATTTGAACGGTTATCCATTTCGTTTGTTTGTTTCTGTAATAGCTATAATTGCTGATATTTAAATTGTAGAAATGTTATGTATTTTATCAGCTATTTATGTCATTATGTATCAATCTTTAAAGATCCTTTTGTCCAGCTTTGGGGAGTAGAAATTTAGGAGGTTCGGTTCCCCCAAAATGTTCCCTGCATTTCTTGTCGAAAGTCTTTGATCTTCCTCTTTTCCGGTAGCCGTAGATTGATCCATGCGGCCCATAAGTGTCCACCTCTCCGGATGCATGAGGTAGACGGGACCCGCTCAGTCCCACTTCAATTTAGCTACCTTCTTTGTCATCCTGATTCAAGGAAATTGTGTTATTTAAAAAAATAGTAGTCTCCATTTGTGGTTTAGATTATACAGCGTGTCGTATATATACAATCAAATTTCCAAGTTTATTTTTACCCAGAACGGGACTCGTGGCCTCACAACGAATGAATAAATGAATGAATAATCTTTATGGTTTTTAACATGGTCCATTAAACTTTACAAAAGGTGAACGGTGAAGTAATTAAAATTCTACTAAATTAACATACATAGTAAGAGTAAATATTGGAGATCCAGAATAACAAATAGTCAATTTTATGGATTCTAAATATGTAGTCAAATGATTTGATGCAGATATTCTCGTACATTATAAACACGCCATATTCACTGCTAAAATATTTGTACAATACTTCTTTTTTATATAATTTCAAACTTCATTATTAATTTTGAGTGAACAATGGCTATTTCCAGTAAAAAATGCTGTCTCTCATACCCAATTGATTAACATATCTGGATGTAATCTATTAAATTTACTTTGTACTAATGAAACTGAATAAAAAATGTACGGGAACGTTTAAATACAGTTTACTGTACGAAATTGGTGAATTTTATTAATTACCTGAGTCAAATGTTTGTTCGTAACAAAGTTAATTTTATGAATTGTCTGCCATTTCTCTTGTGTACTTTGCCACAATTCAAATATTGTTCTACATCAACATTTGTTACACAACTTCAGTGAAATAGTTTTTCGAACTGTTCATGGAAACAGTGTAACGAATTCGAATAATTATTTCATATCGCAAATCATATTTACACGTGCGAATTATGTAGTGTGCAGCCTGCAGCGTGTAGAATGCTTACTGGAGTCTCGGGTTTTAACTTTAATGAAATGGAAACGGGAAAACTATAATTTTCAGACAGACTTGGAGCTTGGACGTTTATCTAATATACATATTTTATTAACGTTGAGTTTGTATCCCGTAACACAAGTTTCGAACTTACTTCAAATGGCACTTTTTTAATGATATTGAAAAATATCAATAAGAAATAATAAAAATAAAGTTACTAGCTGTTCCCCTTGTCTTTGCTTTTGTGGGAATTTCAAGTAAAGTCTACTAAATTCATGCATTATTTCTGGCGTGTTGTAAAGTATTATTACGTTTACTCCTTACAATCAAGCCACCTCGTTTCCCAATTATTTATTTATTCGTGGATGTCACAGTCTAATTACATAGATATATTTAAAAAGTGATCATATTACAGTTGGTGATAATAAGACTTCGCTTATAAAATAGCAATGATATATAGCAACTAGCTTTTGCCCGCGGCTTCGCCCGCGTGAATTTCATAGCAAAATCTCAGTATTTTTTTTATCGCGTACACTGTAAAACTGGTAAATATATATGATTCTAATTCGCATATTTTCTCATCTTTAGTTCAATTTCCCGTTTCCCGCTGTGTGTCTCGTCCCGCAAACTTGTCCAATCCCGCTTCCTGCTATGTAATGTAGATATCCCGTACCGTTTCCTACATATTATGTGCCAAAAAGTGATCATATTACAGTTGGTTATAATAAGACTTCGCTTATAAAATAGCAATTATACTCGTATATAGCAATAAAAAAATATAACTTTGAAGAAAAAGCTGAAGTTTGTTGCGCCGCATCTTCTTCATCTGCGCTTTGGTAGTCATCGGTAAACTTGGTTTAAACAATTTTTTGACTTCAATAAGTTTTAAATTTAAACTGTGATTCTGATTAAAACAAAATGATAAATGCCGTGGGAAAGATCGAGCTTCGATATTTATTAAATTTTCTACGGTGGAGGGTCTATTATACTTAAAAAAAAAACTACGACAATAATATGACAACTAGGATTAATTAAATCTAGTAGGCTATAGTATCAACGATGTCGTTTGAAGAAGCAAGAGTGGTATTTGATATAGGTTCTGAGACTACGAAGGCTGGGTTTGCAGGGGAATCGTTTCCAAGATGTGTGATGCGGTCCATTGTCGGCAGGTTGGTTAACATTCTTACAAACTCAGCAACCATCCATATATTGGTGGTTAAATATAAGTTAAATCATAGTTATTACCTTCCTAGGTACCATTTGAATATCTAAATATTATATTTAAAAAAACATTGCTCTCATTGTTATAACAAAAGCCATTACTGTTACCAGAGATATCTAAAATCACGACCGTGCAGTAAAACGTTGAGGAGTTTCCACGTCTGGAGCCGTTACAGGGTGCACCATCTATGTCATGTTTGATGCATTGTCATCAGAACTAAATGCGTGTACAAAATTTCAGCTCAATAGGTTGAAGACAACTGATTAACATCGAGTTAGAAGATTCCATCCGAGACATAGGGACATAGAGGTAGCAACATACATTGCAAGTTAAATAAAACCTTGTAAAAATATGTATTTATCTTTAGATGTTTGAGGGTACATTAAGGAAGCCAAAGTCGAGAGGATTAATTTGCCAATCACCATAGCCGAAAACGAACACAAAGAAGCGGTGGTGGTGTTATGGTTAAGACGCCCGCCTGTGGATCGAAAGGTCCCAGGTTCGAATCGTACTCGTGCTACATGAGTTTGTATACCAGTCTGACTTATGTATAGTAGTTTTCATCGACCACCACTTGCTTCCGGTGAAGGAGAACATCGTGAGGAAACCTGCACACTGGTTGATTATTAACTTGTGTGTGAAATGGAGAAGGCAATGGCAAACCACTCCATAAATAACGCCAACAAAGTTGTTGTGTGTGTGTGTTTCATTCCACGTAATAACCACGACCTTCAGCCATGAGATGATTGACGACCTCGCTGGCGCAGTGGTAAAGTTCTTGCCACTGAATCGAGAGGTCCCCGGTCGATCCCCGGTCGGGTCATGATGGAAAACGATCTTTTTCTGATTGGCCCGGGTCTTGGATGTTTATCTATATATATATTTGTTATAAAATATGGTATCGTTGAGTTAGTATCCCATAACACAAGTCTCGAACTTACTTTGGGGCTAGCTCAATCTGTGTGATGTGTAATATTTATTAATTTATTATTATTTATAAGTCATAGTGACCACATTTACAGGTGCCTTACTATGTTTTCTGTCATATTTTTTCTAATCTGGGCAGTATATACCTGATATCTGGGATGTTACGGTACGGTACTCGACCACTGATTCTATACCGTTAAATATATACAATTTGAATTAGAACATACTTGGTATGAAGTAAGCGGTATGCACATTGATATGCACCTGGACGTACAGTCGACCGCGTGTCAGGTTACCGTGCATGGATCTTTATACCGCGGTAATAAGGACGAGTTTGCAATTAATTTGGGTAGGCTAATGTGCTGTTAACCGTACAATTAAATGCGCTAAGATGTCAAAATACATTCCCAATAACTAAAGTTGGAGAAACATTAACACAAAATATTCAATTACTTTAAATATTTAACTTTAATTAGCTTCAATTACCAAATTGGTATAAAATTGCGGGCTTAATGCTAAAAGCACTATACCAGTCCACTATAAATAAAGCAATCCCAAAAATGAGTACTTTATTTGGAATATTAACGTGTAATCGTCGCAAATGGAGTAAAAAGCTGAGTTATCGATCGCAAATCGCCATTCGCCCTCCGCGTAATTATCAAGGCGGGGGTCGACGCGCCTCGCTCAAAATACTTCGATTTTCCATCTCGATATATTAATATCCGACTCAGAGCGTTTACTATTACGGTTCAACACTTAAGATGAACTTTTTCATTTCGATTTTGTACAAATTGTCTGTTGATACTAAAATAAATGTTCGTACGACCCTTGACAACAGAGTGAAGTAGAGAAAAAATATATAGCGTTGTCTTTGTCTTGGGCGTATTTGATTAAACCAGGTTAAATCCAGAAGAATATGTTCTCGTAAAAAAGTCCGCCGGAGGTGAGCAATTATGAATAACGTGAATATCCGATAAAACCAGTATAAAAAATATATTTTCATTTTCCGGTTTTAAGCTTTGGTATAATTAACTATTATTTTCAGTTAACGACGTGACTCCCATTGTGTATTTTTTATAAGAAAAACGTAAATCGGTTCGTGGAATATTACTAACGTAACTATATAGTCTGTAAAATATGAGACTGTTTATTCTAAAACATTTACGTAATAAATACAATTATGGCGTTAAAATCTTACATGAGTTAACACGCCCAATATTCCAGTTTATTTCCAAAAGGCACAGACGGTAGCCGGATTTTTTGGCGTGAAATTGAGAGCCACTTGCACTCAAAAAATATTATTACATACAGTCAAAAGTTGTGAAATTCCAAAGCCCCTTTCAGCTGTACGGCGGGCTTGTTGTCGGAATTGAGATATAGATTTCTTGCCTATGAGAAGTAACCAAATTGTAGCCATTACCTTTTTAAATCTTGACGACCTCGGTGGCGCAGTGGTAAAGTGCTTGCCTCTGAACCGAGACGTCACGGGTTCGATCTCCGATCGGGTCATGATGGAAAATGATATTTTCCTGATTGACCCGGGTCTTGGATGTTATTTATATATGTATATGTTATAGAATATAGTATCGTTGAGTTAGTATCCCATAACACAAGTCTCGAACTTACTTTGGGGCTAACTCAATCTGTGTGATTTGCTCTTATATATTTATTTATTTATTGAAATCTGCAAAGAATGCGAAGGAGCGGCACGTTCTATATTATATTTACCCCCACACGAGGGTGTATAGTCAACACTATCGCCAAACTCAGACAAATGCCAACGCGAATTCATGAATATTGCATAGTTTGTATAAGTGCTTTTAATTACCACAATCTGCAACTCGGCATACAGAGTCCATCAAGTTTAGCGACATAACAGATCAGATATTTTTGTTGACATTCAGATTCCGCCACACTGGCTTCATCGACGGAGTCCCACTGTTCTACTATGGTGACCATGCTATCAAGAATCGAGGGACACTCCACCTAAACTGTCCCGTCACGGACGGGTACATCACCGATTGGGATGACATGGAGAACTTGTGGCATCATGTCTTCTACTCCCAATTGTGTATGCCTCCTGAACATTCGAGGGTCGTGCATGCTATCCATGCTATGTCGACTGTTAAAGAGAAGTATGATACTATTTATAGTATAAAAAATAACTTTAAATCTTTGGGTAAAGACCTCCTCTAGCGACAACCTCCATTACCGTTGTCGAGGTGGCGGGTTCGATCCCCGGTCAGGTCAAGATGGAAATTGATATTTTTCAAATTGACCTGGGTTTTTGATGTTTATCTTTGTATGTAAACGTTAAAGAATATAGTATCGCAAGTTAGTATCATATAACACAAGTTTTCAACTTAATTTAAAGATTGATCTGTGTGATTTATCCCTATATATTTATTAATTATCGAGCGCCAAAATTATCTCTATTCCGGGCAACCCGTTTCATTAAAACATCCAAATATAAACTTATGATAAGTACCAATTAATAGTGAATTCGACTGTGATTTACATTAATGATTCTGAATACAAAGTTCAATAATATTCGCATTTACTGTATACAAAAGCGCAAATTTTGAATTGCAGCTATTGTTTTATACAATACAATTTCCATCTGGCGTCGGTATGTTTCAGATACAATTTAACTTACAAATACACGCTGCAACTATATTTGTGAATGCGTAGAATGCATTAATGTACATTGTACATTGTTACGATGCTTTATGATAAACTTGGATCGTCAAAATGTTTCACCCCGGACAATTTCGTGTTTTTATAACTCAAAATTAACGATGAAATTATAATATTGTTAGAACAATCTAAGTATGATAGATGAAGATAGGTAGCTATATAAAAAAATGTTGAGCAAGTTGATAGTCGAATAACTTTAAGAAGAACTCGATAGTCGAATGTGTGTCACAGTCAGGTTTTAAATAGCCACCGCTAAAATGTTATACAACTTGTTTTTTTATATGTATAATACAAATTTAAGGCGGTATTTACATAATTAAGGAAAATTTCTGAAAGCAAACTAAACTGTATATAGTTTAGATAAAGGACAGCAGTCGTTTTTTATGTAATTCTTTTAAAATGGGTTATTATTATTACAAACTGTTTAAAGTACCCCCACAAAATTAATCTAATGACTTACCCAGAATATAGCCACCATTATTTATGTGTGAATATTAGGGTTAATAAGGAGGGTGACAAAGTGGGTATTGTCGTCCAGGCAGAAAGGGCGAACGCTAGAAGTGTTGGCTTGGCATCAAGCCTTGGGTTTGCCCCTTTGTCAAGGATAATATGCGTGCCAATGGTCTGACAACTAGGCGTGCCGACGACCGTGCTAAGTGGAGACGAACAAGTAGGAAAGCGGGATCTGGGCTCCGACGCTCAATGACTGAGGAAGGAACCGAAATACGCTCATATGAGAAAGACATACTTAGAGGCTTTGTAAAAAAAATTGTATCGTATGTAGCGGAACTTTTAGTCGTAACTGGTTACGTAGCATCGGTTCCGGAATTACAGTCCTACGACGGCATGAAAAGGCGTTTTGGTGTTTCAGAAAAAAAATGGCGGAAATATTATTCGAAGTGTTTGCAATCAAAGGGCTATATTTGGTTAAGGCACCAATCCTAGCACTGTTCGCTAGTGGCCGGACGACAGGTAAATATAAGTGTTCTATTTTTTTCCATTTGTTCCAAAAACATAGTAGTTAGAGCGCGGCCTCACTGCTATGCGTTGCGTCGACGATCCTTTGTTGTACTGTACATATAGGTTTGACATTGACATACGGTACCGTACTGCAGTCATGACGTACGTTACTACGTTGATCCATTGACGTAGTTCGACGGAGCAGTGAAACCTCGCTCGTTGACACGTTTCGTTCCGACTATACTTTTCTTACACTTTTATTTATAAATTAATTTCTTATTAAAAACGATATCTCTTACGTCTAGCAGGCCACTGTTACGCAAGTATTTCGCATCGCATCAACGAAGCGTCACCAGGACACCGCTACGACACCTTGCCGGCGCTTACGCCTCTTTTATTTTGTTTTATTTTATTTTCATAACAAAAATACAGTTTTACACACTACGTCACCTAAAACCAAAACGGTGTTTAGCTTCAATATAAAAACGAAACACTTATAGCTATAAACACGGATATTAAAATCATACATTTAGTAAATACAGCCGCGTGTGGAAACGACCCATACAGCTTGTTAGTGAAGTGACGTTTGAAACATTATAAATAAAAATCTGATGCAGATATAATTATTACGCGTCAGCTCGCCCGCTATCGCCGTGCAGGGTTACTTGCGCACAAATAAGTGAAAGTACAAAGCCACAGTAACAACAACAAATTTGTTAGACAAATTATAAAAAAAAACCTTCTTTCAATATTCATTTTATGCTACTACTTTTGAACGACTCAACCGATTTTCATCAAAGAACACTCGGCTAAGAACACTCGGGATAAAATTATCTATGACACAAAAAAAAAACTAAACGAAATTCGGTTCGTCCGTTTGAGAGCTACGACAGACACGTTAAACTTATAACAGCCCTCTTTTTGTGTCGGAGGTTAAAAATATTAAAGATAGAAATATATTATTAATTTAACAAAAGCGGAGTATGGATTATAGCGAATACATATATTCAACATTAAATTGTATTTCTCTGACCTAGATTTGCAAAAAATGAACAAAGTTCGCTTATCACACTGGAGCGGAGTTCCTTTAAGAAACGGTTACTAAACTTATTACAATACCTACGCACCAACGAGATATTACGCGCAAACATATACGCAATACGCAAACTCCGCTTCAAACGCACTTATAAATCGGCCAATGACCCGCGTCGAGTACTACGAGCTACGATCACATCGTTAAGAAATTAACGTGTGTTCAACAGAACACATCATAGTTCGCAGATTTGAGAGGAATGATAAGTAGAGTCTAAATTTGAACATGCCTGTAAAGGTCTGAATGTGCCTCTCTGAATGAGGGTTCGATGCAAAATGAACATTTAGCAATATGTGATTTGACTTTTGACTCTCTCCTGTTCTCATTCCCATATCAGGGCTGGTCTGGGGCAGTGGCCACTCGTGCTGCTCCGCCACTCCAGTATTCGAAGGTTTTCCCCTGGCCCACGCCACAGTCTCGTCCGAGTTGTCCGGGTCTGCTCTGACCGAATACCTGCGCTCTTTGATCAATAAACTAGGATACCAACTCCACACCTCCTTCGAAAATGATATCGTCAATGAAATTAAGGTCAGTTATAATTCATCATTATTTTATTGCCGTATAATGGCACATGTATGGCACATTACCTCAGGCAGATGATCGCGTTTCATCCAGGCTTCGGCACTATGGACTCGATTTTGTGATGACAAAACAGACAAAATAGAGAAATACAAGAAAGAAAATGAAGAGGTTTTATCCTCTCCATTTTCAGTTCCTAGATATACAGTAGGCTTATGACTGAGGCACAGTCCTCACTGGTTACTTATTTTTTACTTATTGTCATCTTCTGGTGAAGAAGAAGCGGCGCAACGAACTTCACCGCAGTCTTTTGAATATTCGCCAATTTTGGAGGATATTATTTCTACCTTAGTCAGATTATTCCAATTGTAACCTAAACTGTTTCTTAGTGCATGTCTGTACAGACATTGTACATTACAATGTAATAGTTCTATTATGGATATCGTTTTTATATAATATCAACAGGCGAACATGTGTTTTGTCAGCAATGACTATGCCGTGGAAGTGGACAAGCTCAAGTTCGACAAAGCATCGTACGTGATGCCTGATGGCCAGAAGATCCTGCTGGGGCCGGAGCGGACGCAGTGTCCAGAGATGTTCTTCCAACCCAGCCTGGCCAACAAGAAATGTGCAAGCATCCCGGATATTATCTTCAACAGCATTAATAAATGTGACGTGGATTACAGGTGTGATTTTAATTTATAACCAATAAACATTATTAATGAAAACTACGGATAACTCACGTGCGATCGACAGAAAAGTCGACTAGTTTCAGTCTAATAGTTGATCTTTTTCAAGAAGAGTCAACTTTTACGTCTATAGCGAGACAAATAATCTTGTTATATTCTTAAGGCCAGCTGCACTATAGAAGGTAAAACGAATGGTTCATACAAAAAAATCTAGGCATAGTAGCATCAAAATACGTAACTTTTATCCTTATTCTACCCCTATATAATCACTTCGCGGTCCCCCTGTCAAGATGGTTTTTATCAGGAAAGCTTAGAGGTATCAAATTGCAATTGAATACCAAGCACCTGGCCTACCTAGGTATAATATAGTGAGAAACTACAATACAAATAACAGAAAAGCCACACAGTAGCCATATAGAAGAACGGAAGAAAAGTAGGTTACGGGAACCTGGACCTTGGCTGGGGAGAAGCAACTGGGAATGCGATCAAAGGACAGGGAGATACGCCGGAAGGAGAGGGGGTATACAGGAAGGGGGACCGAAGGATACAGGAAGATATACCCATAAAAGAAAAATGTGTTTACATTTCGGTACTCAATACTCTGTTACAGGCCATTATTCTTCAAAAATATAGTGGTCTCTGGAGGATCCACGATGTTCCCTGGTTTGATCAACAGACTGAAGGCAGAAATGCACATCAAAAACCCAGGTAACCAACCATCACCTCCCGTGGGAAGGTGTAAAGTATTGTTCATCATCTTTTTGTATATCGCCGTAATCATTATGTACATTTCAATCACGCGTCCTCATTGAGACAAAGCAGTGTGATGCGATGCGACGCAAAAATATTAAATGTATTTACGTATATGTGGTTGGATACGTAAATGAATAGGACATTGCATATATACAATTGATTGTTTCGTGTCTTTTCCTTCTTTGGTTGTGTAATTTTTCTTTTGCTATCTCATTTTACACATATACTAGCTACACCGCCTAGTGTGTGTGCGTGTAATTATTTAAACATTGTAATTTTATGCACAACAGCGCCATCTACTTTATAAAACGCCATTGACTATGAGACTTTTTCACCAACTTCTACGGGAATTACGTACTTTCTGTGTCCATGGTGTATCAGCTACTTAATTAACAAATTTCATGAAAATTGGCTCAACGTTTGAGCATGAAGAAGTAACAAACATAATCGCAAACTTTCGTATTTATAATATTCATTAGGATTGGGATTGCAAAGGAGTTAAATAAGGCTGGAGGCATCACGACTTTGTTTTGTATCTTCCTAGGTGTGGAAATGAAGGTGGATGGTATACCGAACAGGTCATTGTCAGCCTGGGCGGGAGGCTCCATGATGGCCGGCATAGACTCTATGAAGGATTTCTGGCTCACCAGCGAGGAGTACGAAGACTGTGGAGACGAGAAAGTCATCTACAAGTTCTTTTGAGATACAACGGCCTCTCTAGCGTCATTGCCATCATCCCGGGCAGCTACACTGGAGGTCCCGGGTTCGATCCCCGACTATTCCAGGCCTAACCAGAGTATATTTTAATTAATGAGTGGGTTAGAGTAAAAGCAGTAAAAGAATAAAAAATACTTTACCCAGTATTATCGAATTTATTTGGAGTGGAGCCCAGGGACCAAACTGGTCTTGTAAAATAGTATGACTCATTATAACGTGGATTAAAAATCGCTTAACACTTTGCCCAAACGGCGGACCGTTTTTATACAATATTCGGGAAACTTCTATTATCAAATTAACGTTAACAAATTTATTCAAATTCATTGCACATATTACTACAATGTAAAGATCCATCAGTGTATCTTGACATGCAGTCGACTGTACTATTACGATGGCGATGTACGCGTTTCAGGATTCAACTTCTCACTATCGAATTGAGACGCAGCGAACCAATCACATTGCGGTGTGGCCGTCGTCGCGTTACAATGGCGCACTGTGATTGGTTAGTTGCGTCTCACTGCGAATCGACTATATGTTGAGATGTAAATTGCAAAGTTGCACTACAAGGAGTGATATTTTCCACAAATATAAAAAACACAATTCTTTTGGAATGTCCACTAAATCCCAAGCATATTTTCATACAACTTCAAGAAGTTTGCCCTCAGACCTCACCACATTACATTGCAATGTTCATACACGGACATATTCCGTTTCCTTTTCATAACTTTTCGACTGTGTCATAACCTTCTTAATTAGTAAAGTGGCGTTATGTCATTCATATTGTTATGAAAACATTTTTAGGGTACCGTTTCGCTTGAAAACAAAATGATAACCTACATTAACCCATATGGCATAGCAAAAGTCCCCTACATCCACTAAATCCATCTTGAAGATTTGATGGATCCTTTTCCACTTTTATATCCACTTTAATCCATCTGTCTATTGTGTCATCAAATGTATTTAAGTGCAAAAAACTTTTATATTTTTTATGCTACCATGCAAGCAAACAGGCATGCGCCCCACCTGATGGTAAATGGTCACTGCAGCCTGTCAACGCCTGCAACACCAGGTCAAATGCGCGTTGCCTATTTTGTGGCCTAGGATCTTTTGCCACAGTACCCTGTAATCACATCGCCTCTCTCATAGCATATGGCAGCAGAAATAGACGAGAGTGAGGTACCCACAAGTTGATCTTTGTACCAAGACCCAAATCTGGTGAACTAAATAAATAAATCATAAAATACCGAGCTATCTCCACTACGATACGAAGCGGTGATGGTATAGTGGTTAATACGCCCGCCTGTGGATCGAAAGGTCCCAGGTCTTACCCGTGCCACATGAGTTTGTATATATATAAATATATATATATAGAGTTGTCAGTCCTATATATACGTATATGCTTTTAGATCTTTAAAACTACGCAACATATTTTGAACGGGTTTTTTAATAGATGGTTTGATTCCTAACGAAGATTTATGTGTAAAAATTATTATACTTAGTATTTATATCACAGATACAAGAACATACGTAGTATTCGAGCGTGTACATAATATGCGGAATCCTTGCTCTATTAAAACGGTTTTTATTTAACTTTGAAAAGAAAAAGAAAAAATAAAATTGTCACTGGACACGACACGACTCGACAGTGATCTTTCGACGTCGTCGAATAAGTGATATGCTGTTTTGTTGATCTGCAATAAAATATGGTGTTTGAGAAGCCAGTGGTCATCATAGACAATGGTAGCAATATGCTCAAAGCTGGGTTTGCTTGCGACAACCATCCCGTGTCCATGTTCCGGACTGTGGTTGGCAGGCCTAACTATCTGAAGGTTAGTATCGAAACGAAATATTACATTCTAAGACGCGTCCTCATGTTGTGGTATTAAGTGGAACGAAATACACACGAAGACTTTCTTTGGCAATATCAATGGCGGTTGTATCAAGTGATTGGCATTTTATTTTTGTAAATAATCATGAGATAAATGTATATTTATGTAGGTCCCGTGACCCGTTCGCGGTTGGTCCATTGAAAATCAGCATTGAAGTTACTGATGTGACTGTAGCATATGCTGAATGCGTCTATTTGCCGAAATGAACTCGCGGCACAACATTTGTGACAACTCTGCTTGCACACTTGTATTTACTTGTATGTATAAGATTTTATTAATTACATGTTTGTTATCATTAATTTGTGTTGTGATGTTGTAATTTTTGGCAATAAATGTTCATTCATATTATGGAATCTAGCGGGAATCGAACCACGCTTTGCTATTGTCTTTTCAATAACGTTGACTTTGACCGGCGCGCCACTGTCGCTCAGACAAAATGGCGTGGCGTTTTCCTGCGCAAGTTAAAGTTAACACCAAAGTTAACTGATGCAAGTGTAGGTTTCCACACGATATTTCCCATCACACGTGGGGCGGGCGCATTGCGGGTGTAGTAGTAATATATTACTGTTACTCTTTCAAGTAAAACTCCACTAGTCTCTAATTGTTATGAAATTTGGTACACAAGTAGTATATAACCTGGAAAAATACATAGGATACTTTCTATCCCGAAATTCCCACAGGCGCATTTATACTTGTAGCTCCAATCAACAAGATGAAAGAAACTTGACAACCGAAAGCTCAGAGTGTATCTGAAGGCGAGTTTTATAATTATACCAAAATCGTATAAATGTTGGAAGAGTCGCGCCATTACAGAATTGATAAAACTTTGCTGAACTTGGAGTTTATTACCCCGTAACTCGGGAAGATTAAAATGGATAGAGTTACCATTCATATACGTTTTCATATATCGCGTTGCTATTGTTTCCACTTAGATATGTCGTAAAAGTCACGTCAGATGCCTTCGGGCGACTTGAATAAGATCTGACAACAGTGTTACCAGTGACACACTCTAAATGAATGAGAAGAATGTACTAATTGCGTAACTAATTTATTGAATTTCATCAGCCGAATGTAGATTTTCTTATCAATAGATTTGGTAAATCCATACTTCTTCTTCATAGTCGTATTCCTCATGGCTGAGGGTCGTGGTTATTACGTGGAATGAAATACACACAACAACTTTCTTGGCATTATTAATGGAGTGGTTTGCCATTGCCTTCTCCATTTCACACATAAGTTTATAAAAAATCATACAAACTCCTGTAGCACGAGTAGGATTCCAACCAGGGAATACATTGCCCCAAGTAGAATGTGAGACAATAATAAATTACAAGATGTCGTTATCCTTACTAATCCATATCATTATCTATACTAAAAGAGAAATAATTTGTATTTTCGTATTATGTTTGTAATGAATATACTGAAGCATTAGCTTTTCTTCAATATGGTTTTACCCGAGCGAAGCTGGGACGGACCGCTAGTAAGCAATATATTCATTTTCTTAATCAATTACCAAATTCACATAAAACTAAATTAACAGTAATGCGTAATAATATCAAGTCTCTTAAAACCAAAAGGATTTTAAAAACAAAGGATTTACTTTGGTACTTGGATGTACTTAAGTCTCTTAAAAGCAAAGGATTTCTAATAGATTGTAAAAGTAAGATTTCTATATTAGAGTATTTTATGTCCATTTATTTTATGTAATGATTCCATAGTAAGTAGTTTCTTGGTCAGCCCCATATCTTCTAGAATGTTCGATTGGATAGAACGACTTGGAAAAAGATGGGGACGACAGTAGGATGGAAAAGGCGCAGTTCTTCAAAAAAAGGCTAAAATTGTGTCACCTATATTTACTATCCATGTCCATGTTAAGATGTTTAATAGGTGATGGTTTTTTTATTTTTCAGGGGAGCTACGGCCGTAAGCCTTATGAAGTGTACATCGGTGACGATGCTATTGATAGGATCGAAGATTACGAGCTGAGCAATCCCGTGGTGAACGGCCGTATCGCCCACTGGGACAACATGGAACGGGTGTGGCACCACGTCCTCTACCGCGAGCTGAAAGTGGCGCCGGAGGATAGGGGCGTCATCCTTAGCAGCAACGTTAACACTACTATGCAAGAAAAGTAAGTTCAGCTGTTATTATACAACACTCAGTTGCGCCACTAAGTCGAGCAAAGCGAAGAGAGTCGCTCGTTGACCACGGTTCGTTGTAACACGACCTGAAATGTGCGAAGTATCTCTCAGCTACATTTCTCTCAGCTCATCTATTCACCACAGTCTGATCGCACCTCCTCTCACTCATTACAGGCTCCAGCTAATCAGTGATCGCTCATCAAGCAATACTATCACTGCACCGAGCTGCGGCCTTTTTGTTGCTGCAATACACACACAGCTGCACTGTATAATATTTATGTGTGTTTTTCTACGTACCCTCTTTTTTATACCTGTTCCTTTTTATGTTGTGCATGTGTGTGATTGTGGCAGAAATAAATGCTTTATCTATCTAAGTATAAAAAGTACGTGCGCGTTAGATATGCCCGTATTAAATAATTAACAATAACAACTATTTCTTTTGAAATCTCTTGTTTTTATTGTATACTGATTTCTGTAATAATAGTAACTGTTAATAAATAAAACTAATGACGACGAGCTAGCGAGAGAAGCAAACGTGATTAAACATTTCCAATCAGAGAGGCTGATTGGTCGTTGTTCTCAATAGGTTTGACATTGACGTAGGTCACGCATGCAGTTGTTACATACAATACTGCGTGGGGCGTACCGGAACAGTGAGGTCTCACTTCTCGTTCATCAGTAACCATAATAACTATAAAAGAAATAAGCGAAAATTCGCATGGGATGAAGTATGAGACACTATTCAGATTTCCCTTCATCAACATCTGATAATACTGCCTTGGCCTTTAATTACCTGGGTAATGGTCATCATCTCAGCCACAGGAAGACCACTTCTGGGCACAGGCTACTCACAAAAACCGATTAGAAATAATTTGTGTCCAGCGTCTTCTTGTGACTTTGACCGATATCGTCAGTTTGTTGATGACCAGCGCTGCGCTTGCCAGTACGTGACTGCTTCTAGAACTTTTCTGCCCCAATGGCCATCAGTTCTGCAGACTATGTATCCCAGAGAATGAGAGGCAGTGTAATCAAAGGGTACTGTGGCAAAAAGCCCTAAGCTACAAAGTAAGAAATGTCCCTAGTATTGCAGGCGTAGCGGTTTATCTGATGATAAGCTGTGTCCACTTATCATCAGATAAACCGCACGCTTGTTTGCCTGCTTAATAGGATAAAAAAACGAATATGAATATTCAAGAAGCGGCACGACGTCGCGCCTTAGGGTCACGTTCCCGAGCTGACCTAGAATTATGACAGATGATGTGTAATCGATTGGATCACCTGAATAATAAATCGCGAGTCCACCACGTGACGGAACTAACAAATTTTAGGTCATTGTCTATTCTGTATATCCCTGTTGATTCGGCCCGATTTTAGGAAAATAATAACATTGGTTAAAAGGCGAGACGGCTGTTTAGGATATTTTTCATTAGCATTAATTAGAATTAAGATTAGATTGATACAATTTTTCATATTGTCTACAATTTTCAAGCAAATTAAACTAAACCTGACAATTCGAATTTTGTTAGATTGAGTTTAAATAAATATCTTAGTACACACAATAATATATGGTACTCGTAGATATCGTGAAAGGGAAATGAACTGGAAAAAATGTGAACATTTAAGTAGCGTAACCAAACGAGACTGACCAGTCCGATAGGAAATGTAAAATTTCACATTTTTTCTAAAATCCTTTTATGGAGTTCGACCGTGGAGATAATAGGACTAGATATTTGAAATCTCCCCTTATTTCAGGGATAAAACAGCTTTTATCGAACCAACTTCAAAGTAAAAGCCACTTTTATTACCCCGCACAAAGGACTGGGCAACAAAAAAATAGAAACTCCATGCACTGGACATATTTTTAGAAGTCGTTTTGCTTCACATCCCTGCCGTAATGAGATCTATGGATCCGTTTGTTTAATGAACTCTATTATGTCTGAGCATTTTTCCGGTTTCTTTCTCAGCCATAGGGCGTTGGAGCCCTGGGTCCGCATTTCTACAACACTTCGATATCCTGAGTTGTTTCCTTACATACTTCAACATACTGTCATGGTTCTGACCATTGGCAAAACGTGTCCGTACCAGCAGCCCTACCATAAACTTTATCGAAATACCGGATCTAACCAGTAAACATTTAAATACTACGAGTATTTAAATGCTACGAGTATTTAAATGTTTACTGGTTAGATTTACCGAGTATGACTCAAAATCTACAATAATTAATGACATGAAAATAAAGATAATAAATGAAAGAGTTCATGAAAAGTGACAAAGAATTTAAATTTTAATAGAATTTAATCTTTTACAAAACATTTTACAAATTTCAATGGAATCACGGTCAAAATAAAGGGCTATTCCTGAAACATTTCAATTTAATCTAAAGCACCGAGAATCCAGTCCGTGAATAGCACCCATGGTATTTTCAATTATGCACCAAATGTTCTATTCACGTCTAAATGATTGATTGGCAACCTGGTATTTTGTGTTTGGCAATTACAGCGTAAACACAATATAAACATAATATCCTATGCGAGACGAATTACCTTTTCGCAGGAAGTATTAGTAGTATGGGTATTTTCAGTAGAGCGAGTAATGTCGGAAATTTTAAAGGTAAACACGTTGAGTTTCCCGGCTGAAGGCAGATGCATAAATGCATTCAATGAATGTTTCATCAAATAGATGGGACAATATTTGTTGATGTATTTTAAAACGCGCTTTACAAAGGGTAGATGACGAAGTCACAAAATTGTAAAGAAATAGATATTTAAGAGCACTGTGATGATTCATAGACTGTAACAATGTTTCTGGTGCAATCATTATACGAACAAGTTTGTCCCTAAAAAATAAACATTATTACAATCTGGACAGTCCATTTTACAAAATCAGCATAGATAAACGGACATAGCTACGGCACGGCTGCTCTCCGTATTCTCGGCTCCGTACTATCGGCAAACATTGCGACAAACTTTGTAGTTCCGATGTACAATGCTGGATTTTGCTTGTGGTTAATAAAAGCTCGCCTACAAACCAGGCAATGTACGTTCATTGCGTCATCTGTCGCGTGGAGACGGGACAACGTGGTGGCACCGTGAACACTAATGAACCACACCACGGTAACCGCATCTACACTCGGCATACGCGCCGCGGATAGACACGGTGGGAAAACGCACTAAAACAGTTTAATTTGACCTGAAATACAGGCAATTCCTAGCTCAGAAACAGTTGCAACTGGTTTAAATTTTTATACACGTAATTTTGTCAAAGAAGAAAAATGTAATTTTGTCAAAGAAGAAAGATGTAGGGTGAGATGTACCTCCTTATGTTGAGTTTTCCTGCGCCGGTGACGTTACTGGGTTAAACAAAATGGCGCACTGTGCATTTTTCTGGGCAGGTTATAGTATACTGTGTGACTAGTAAACGACAAAGATGTCTGGTGCAATCTTCATCAAAACTCTTATTCATCTCTGAGCCACAGACTAACTCATAGACCAACCAGTATTTAATTCATTGGTATTCTTTGAAAGCCACGAGCCCATGAGGACCTTCGTGGTCTCTCAAGGCATTCACGAGGTGAAAGGTACATGAACGAAGCTTTTATACCATTTGATCTAAATGCGGGATGGCATCTGCGGAGATCTATACATTAATGTACCACTGGGACATACGAAAGGACAGGGTAGCTGTGGTCCACATCTGCCAAAATATTTCCAGGAAGGGAGCTACATAGTTTGTATTATATGGATGGGATGGACCAGTGGACTACTGGGTTATGGAGTGAGATGCTAACATCTATCATTTAAAGTTTGACGACCTTGGTGGCGCATTGGTAAAGTTCTTGCCACTGAACCGAGTGGTCCCCGGGTTCGATCCCCAGTCGGGTCATGATGGAAAATGACCTTTTTCTGATTGACCCGTATCTTGGATGTTTATCTATATATGTACTTGTTATAAAATATAGTATCGTTGAGTTGGTATCCCGTAACACAAGTTTCGAACTTACTTTGGGGCTAGCTCAATCTGTGTGATTTGTCCTAATATATTTATTATTTATTATTATTATTTAAATTATAGTTAGGTAGATGGTGACGTTGACCAGCAGTGAGACACAACTACAGGGTAGAAAGAAAATTGTTAACTCATAACCAGATGGTGATGTGCAGCCTGTGGTCCCCCTAAACTAGCTTGAATTATTTTGCAGAATCCATTGCTGTGAAGTGTTCTTTGAGACTCTGAACACTCCAGCTTTGTGCATCCAGCCCCAGCCGGTGATGTCCCTGTATGCTTCAGGTTTCACTACTGGGATGTGTGTGGACCTGGGCCATGATACCGTCGACATCAGCCCCGTCTATGAAGGAGGCGTCATCAAGTAACTATATGGGTTTTGTATCATGTTCCACTTCGTTTTTGGATTACAAATTACTGTTTACCCAGCTGGTAACCTAAATATTACTAGAATAGTATTAAGGGGTCCTTTGCGGCATCCCTTTAAGCTCTCATCTGGCTGAGAACGATGAATTACTCTAGGGACACAATCGTCACTATATCAACTTAAGTTTTTTATATGACGTTGTGAATTTGTAATTATTAATTTTTGACTTCTTTTTTATCGTTATTTTATTTCATCTAATTTTGGTGGGTTTTTTCTTGACTTCTGCTGAAGAAATACCTAACTTTAAGTATTTTTTTTGAAAATTCAGCTTTGGTTTTGCAAATGGTCGCCTGTCGGACTTAATCCTCTTTTGGAATCTATCATCGCTTTACATTCGTCGCACGATATTCTCAGAAGTATACGAAGTGATTCTATTCCTCGGGTGGCGATCACACCCTTGTAGATTTTCATCGAAGTATAAAATTCCCATTCTTCTTTTCACAAGGTACGCTCACATGATGACTAATTATGCAGGCATTCAAGTGATCAACTACATCAATGATTCTCTTCGAGACAGGGGCCACGACTTTGGAATACACACTTTAGAGATTTTAGGAAATATTCAAAAGCAGATATATATAACATCAGATTGTGCTATGTCCAGAAGGAATTACAAAAGAGAGCATATCCTGCCCGACGGACAAGCAGTGGACATAAGTCAAGAGGTCTTCATGGCTGGCGAAATGTTTTACCAGCCGACTCTTGTGATGGGTGAGGACAAAGGCATTCTTTCTTTGCACGATGCAGTAATAACAGCGGCTATGAAGTGTGATGCTGATTTGAGAACTGAACTGTTTGATGCTATAGTTCCATGCGGTGGAATGTCCATGATTCCTGGATTACCAGGAAGGTTGGGTATTGAGATAGAAGAGAGTATTCACAGGCCAGTGAACATCTTAACTTCAGGTGAAGCATATGCTCTGGCTTGGCTTGGAGGAGCAGTGTTCGCGGGGTTGCCGGACTCCGGGAAGATTTGGATATTCAAAAAACAGTTTGAGGACCACGGAGCGAAGATTGTAAGGAACAAGTTTATGTGAATTCATTAGTAATGTTGGTGTTATTATGTTTAAATATTATATAGTTAATGATATCTAAAAAGATTTTTTTTGGACGGTTTTGATTTTATAGTGTTAGGAAGTAGTCTACATATCATGCACGTATAGCTGATGCCCGTGACTTCGTTTGCATGGCCGGAAATTTTTGGTAACGAGTCAAAATTAATACATTAATTAGAGAAATTTAATTGTACAGACAAAGCGTAACGATACTTATACAGAAGATGCTCATACGATTGAAATATATTTTTCCTATAGTTTAGCTGGACCATTATGACTCTTCTTCAGGTGTTCCAGATCTTCGATTTTTATACATTAACAGGAAATACTCATCAGGCTTTTCTACTCTTTTATTATATGTATTGATCAATGAATAATGTAATGTTTTAAATTGGTAAGCACCTCTTTGCGGACAGCGTTTCAAACGAAGACGATCACGGCAGCAGACGATATCGTGACGTGTGATATATCGCTCCGTCACTCTCTCTGAGCATTTTCTCGGTCGCTAAGCGTCGGAGGCCAACGACCCCTTTGCAATTTTTTCAAGTAGTCAAATCATTGGTTTGGTTTCATTTGTTATGGTTTCTTTGAGACCAACCATGGCTACGGGTCGTCCGCTGCTCAATTGGCTCGTGCTATTCCACAGAAAAATGCATGTATATACAACCGTGCAGTCACATGCTTCCAATACCTGCATTTCCCAATGGGTGGGTGCAGCGTATAACTCAGCTCATAGTCAAGGAATCCACGTTGGGCGTGAATGTAAAACGTTGGGAAGCCTTTATTAGAATATAAGTAGTTCTACAATTCAAATTTAAACTAAAAGTGACTTAGTAATCCCCCAGGTATTTTAATTTAAATAATTTATTTTATTGTGTTTTGTATTTACTATAGTCATGTAACAGCAAGATAATAATATACATTTTAATTTTTAAGTAACAAAAAGTGCGTATTGTTTGCCCAAAATGGTAAGTATTTGATATCGGAACGCAACTCTTGAAACGAGATAAAATATATCGATATCGTATAGCGTTATCTCTTTCTTACATTTGGCTACTGTCACTGGAGTTTACGATTCAGAGACAATTTTTATTTTTTTAATTGATTTCATTCACTCCTTACGATTCAAATGCGACTTTGTTAAGATTAGTTGGTGGTACCAAATAACGTGATACATTTTAGGTTCCTAAACTGAACTGCCCTACAATTGAATCGTTTTGTAATAGTTGATGGTAGGCCCCCAGTACACACCGGTTGTGGAGCTAATCTATAATGCGTTTGAGAGTTTCTTAGCTCAGACCACTCAGCTTACAGAAGTCAGTCACAAAACTATAGTAACATTTTTTGAGGTTTTAAAAATCTCGTCTTCCTCCACGGATGGACTCGTGGTCACATTGCTTTGCTATATCAATGCGACCACCGTGGACCAACTGATATGAATATTTTTTCCAAATTATTCCCGTAGACACAACCACATACTTGTCATTTAAATTATTGATTATTAAAATACTTTAATGTGTCGTTCTACCTCTTTTCGACTTAAATGTGGACAACGATAGACGACAGAAAAAAGGGGCAATCGACAAGGGAATTGACGCCGACCAAGACTGTTCATTGGTTAAGTAAATTAAATTGGAAAATACGCAACGTTAAAAAACGAATAGCAGTATTGGAATCTCACTATAATTATCGTCCTAATATCAGTTCGACACCCACTGCTTCTTGATATGAAACATATTAATAATTAAACATATTACATTGGGGAACTGGGGAAATATTGATGGCCCAGTATGAGAGAACTAATCACACTAATGGTGTCCCGAAATTAAATATTAGTTATTTATATAATATATTACATTAAACAATTGAAAGATGTTCTAGTCTCATCACATTCACTGTTTTTTTCTGTTTTAACAATGAACAATTTGACGTTCTTTTGTTTTTTAATTTTAATTTCTTTACAATGCACAGATAATAACATTACAATATTCTTATCCCCTATATTACAATGTTATTTTGGTGGCCGGATCTGGCAAATAGACTTGATCTGTTTGGACAAGATCTAACGACGTACTGAATTGTTTTCCAAATACGCCCTTTCATTAGCGACGTCACGACAAGTCGCCCCTTCACATATAAATACGCAGTCTCCGTTCAAAGTGGGGATAAAATAGTAGGACGCTGGGCTCCGGCGCTCAACGGCTGCGGAAGGAAGCGGGAATAAGCTCAGATGAGAGGGAGATGCAAGCTCCCTCAGAATACCCCAAAATTATCTGGTGAATTTCCGAAGAGAACGCTCTGGTATATCGAGTGGTCCTATTTTAGGATGAAACACAATATCAGTAACTTATCACTATGATTACCCCAACATAGTAATAAAACACTCGCATTTTCAATGCTTTGCAATAACACACTCAAAGTGCAAAATGTCGCGCGTTTACCTTTAGTCGTATTTGTCTGAGCTTTATCGTGGTAGCTAGAGGCTATTTTGCTTTGACACAAGTAAATTGAGATCGCTAGCCTCATTTAGCAGGGTAGTTAGGAACGTGACTTGCGTAGGGATGTTTTATGAAAAGTGACTTGTATCTTTGTAAGAAAGTTTTTTTTGATTGATACCGATATGTACTATTATTTTTCGCTTGCAGATAAAATCGTTTATTCAGAAAATACGATAGTACCATACATATAAAGATACAGTTTAGGTTTTTAGAGTTGACAAGTTTTTAATGACAAATCACACATACATACATTTGGCTCTCCTGTCTGCCCTGGTAGAAGAGGCAAACCCAATGGCTTGATGTCGTCAAGGATGAAACTATAAAAGGATGCCGACGATAGTGCCAAGTGGAGACGAACAAGTAAGAAAGCGGACCCTGGGTTTCGACGCTCAACATCTGGCTAAGCAACCGGGAAAACGCTCAGAGGAAAATAAAAGTGGTAACACAGATTAAATTTTACACATTTGGCAAAAAGAGTGTCGATTGAAAAATATTTAAAATTTAAATTCAATAGCCGCAAATTGAATCGGATATTTTAAAATATCATAAAGCTTTTCAGCTACGAGTTACAGGAATTTTGTGTGGATAATAATAATCCTTTATTGAAACCACTATCCGTTCCATTACTTAATTTACGGCCGATGAAAATAACAAAACCGCAATTAAAACTCCAAATGGAATACCTACATACTTACTGCATCGAAAAAGAGTGGCGTGTGGTCCCGCCCTAGAATGGAGTGGACCTCTCCAAATCCTCCTGTGTATGCGAAGCGACTAAGGGATAGTAACATAGGATACTAAACAATAGCATCTCCAAAGATGGTTGGCGTCAGGCACGCCGACGGTTGTAAAAGAACACCGATTTGTTCCAACAAAGTACAGAACCTAAACATTACGGAATACTCATACAATGACCCGTTTTGCAAACACATCCAAAAATCTCCCTTTTACGTTTTTAATTAATATATATTTTCATATCGTGCCCTGGAGCTATTTGTTGAATCCAAATTAATTTGAACGGGATTTAATTAATCCGCCTCTTTGTGTAAAAAATCTTTTATCCTCCTAATTGGCCACGCTTTTATCCTAAACCAATTACATTCTAATTAATATTTTCGTATTAATGGCAAAAAACAGAATTGTACTAATAATTTTTATGTCATGCTAGCTGCGCTCCGGGGCTTCGCTCGCGTCGGAATTTCGGGATAAAAAATATCCTATGTGTTAATCCAATATACAGACAGACAAAAATTCTCATTTTTTTTTGTATTTTTTTTCTTTAATATTTCCTATGTACGTAGTTTGATTATATGTGTAGATATGAATCTTCTGTTGTCATACCATAAATTGGGAAAAAAAAAACTCCTAATTGAACTGCAAAAAATGTTATATTAGAAAGCAAAGGCAATTAAAAAATATTTATTGACATCGGCCCTTGTAAAGGTGCGTTTGTCAGTTTTGTTCACATGAGACGCGGGGAAAGGGCAGGGTCAGCAAGAATTTATGTACGCAATAAATTTTTGGCCCTGCGTAAGATATATTAACCACTGCTGGCTTGTGCCTATTAACTGCCATTAAAAGCTGTAATGTTCATTTATCGATGTTCGAAAAAACTGATAAGATTAAAAGCCGTGAAGACTACGGTTCTACCATTTACATTAGTGGTCGTAGAATAATCTCTAATAGTAGTAATTAGCGGTGGTTTAATGCCATCTTTGAAGCAAAAGTTCCAAGGTTCGAATCCTATTCGTGCCACACGAGTTTGTATACCACTTTGACTCATGTATTTTTCTAGTAATTTTCATCGACAATTTGCTTCCGGTGATGTAAAACATGGCGAAGAAACCTGCTATCTGGTTGATTATAAACTTGTGTGTGAAATGAAGAAGGCAATGGCAAACCATTTCATAAATAGTGCCAAGAAAGTCGTTGTGTGTTCCATTCCACGCAATGACCACAATCCTCAGCCATGAGGAATAAGACTACGAAGAATAATCACAAATAATTATAAAATGCCATATTTTCACCCGATTTCACAAAAGCTAACCTCTCTGAAACTAAATGCCGACATCTGGGATACATTTATGCGCTGAGCCCCATTTATGTATGAAGTTATAATTATAACGTATATGTAGCGTGTGGTTAGGCTCTAGTACAGGACCCTATCATATATTCTGCGGATGTTGAAAAAGGCGATTAAAGGAGACGTAGCTGGTTGGCATTAATACCGCTCAAGGAGTGTAATCAGTCGAGCAGGCGGCTGGTAGTAAAATCACAGCGATTCATCAAAAAATTCTGGATTATTTTTACGCAATAAAAAGGCAAAGATGCGAATGGTTGAAGCGTTTCTTGAACACACGTCGTGTAATATTGTAACTTAATTTGCTTTTAGTGTTCATATTTTGCTGGGACAGCGCGGGTGCGGTGTATCACTTCTTCCACCGTCTATTCTAAATATATTTCCTGTAACATTCTTAGCGGTCACGTAACGAAGTCCGTTTGTTAGGTGGTAGGGTAATCTCAGGTAGGGTTGGATTAGGAATTGGCAAAGGCAGACAGTTATATAATAATATAATTAATAAATAAAATACAGACCTGTAAATAAACAATATAAACTATAGTACTACAACTAAATCACTGTAAAATTTAGAACACTTTTCCGAAACATATTAAAACACTTACCCTTCAAAGGTTTATAAATAATTTAAGATATTTTATTATATATATATATATATATATATATATATATATATATATATATATATATATATATATATATATATATATATATATATATATATATATATATATATATATATATATAAAGGTTTATAAATAATTTAAGATATTTTATTATATATATATATATATATATATATATATATATATATATATATATATATATATATATATATATATATATATATATATATATATATATATATATATATATATATATATATATATATATATATATATATATATATATATTATTACAGCGTACGTGTGGTACGTGCCGATATCGTTATGGTAATGAATGAGTCAAATGTGATTTCAAAATATCAAGTGGAACAATAATTTAAAATTTTGAATTTAGAATGAAAGAAATAAAACTCATGCCAGCGCGCACGCGATATGACTAAAGAGGTCATAATGCGTGGCGTTACACGTTTAAAAGATAAATTTAGATGAAAATTACGCTGTTTCCGGGAACCAGGCCTCTTTGGGAATACTACTTGGTATCCAATTTCAATTTTTGATTGATTGATTGATTGATTAATTGACCGATTGCCTATTCCCAGCAGTGGGCAAAAGAAGGCTGCGATTGGAGGTTTTAAATTCGTCGCCATATTTTTGATGCATATTTTTATTTATTTTTATAAGATTATTCTATAATGTCTTGATCGTTATTTGTTTGAAAGGGTCATACCATCTTTTTCCTCCGTGGAGTTTGTTCGATAAACGATTGTATGAACCGAGTAGGTCGGTCGATGTCAATATGGCGTATATGGATGAAACGACGGAGCAGACTTCATTGCAGCATTTTCTCCACTAGAGTTGACCCTATTTGCTGAGCTCGAATGGCTCAATAACCATAGAGGACATGCCCAGGAAGAAAGATTTTGGATTAGACATACATACCACGGAACGTTAGAATATTCGGCTACGCATTTGGCTGAAGCGCCGAATATTCGGCCGCCGAACTTCTACTTCTAACATAAGAAGTCGGTATTATTTATGAAAAAAGGCGCATAATTCGCTAATGACGAATACTGAATAATGTTGATAATTCATTCATCAAAACTCACCTTTGATAGATTTTAACTACTAAACTATTATTGTATGTATAAAATGTAACCATTTAATTGGTAAATTTTATAAAAAACAATTTAATAAATAATATCCGTTTTTTAAATCATAATTTGATATTCGATATTCTACCGAAGTATTCGACCGAATTCGGTGTTCGGTACCGAGTATCGAATATTTAAAAACATAGCCAAATTATTCGAACACCGAATACAGCCGAATATGCATGTCATCTTTTTTTTGCAAAATTCCTGGACTGAGTAGAATGTAGATCTAAAGTTATAAACTGACCTGTGCGCCGACCATGCCTTTCCTAAGCCTCGGGATATCAGTGTGAGAGTACTTGGAGATAGACCAGGGCTGCACAAGCGTCAGGTCCGTGTCCAGCTCGAACTCGTTGATCTGATTGCGGAGGAACTTCCTTATATTCCAAGGGAGGTCGTTGTGACTGCGAAAAACATTGTCATCAGCAAAAAATATATTGGTAAAGCTACATATTATACTGAGAGTGTGAGGGTTGCACCGCAGTCAACTTCGACTGGCTTTCTCGACTGAAACTAAGGCTGCATTGCAGCAGCGGGGAATGGTGATGATGACATAGACATATTTTGACCGTCCAATAAACTGTGTAGCGCTAAAATGTTGCCTTTTGTCAATTTGTCTCCCTATAAAATGTTCAGACTGCTGGCAAATCCACAACCGATCCAGACAGCGCAATAAAATCACGTCGCGCAAGTTTCCGCTGACGTCTGAACAGATACAGGAATACTCATATATTTACTATTCAGATTTCCAATACATATTTCACGCACGTAGAAAAATTACGTTCTTGCAGACGAGCTCTACTTACTTACTTCTTTGAGGATCTAGGCATCAAAACTAGAATTGTCCAAATGTTTCTATTCTGCCGTTATTGCTGGACGAGCCTTATGGCCATCACTATCGGATTTCAATAAAAAAAGCAAATTTCAAGTGTAAACTGTAGCTAACAAAATCATACGGCGCTCGTAACTCAAGAAAAACATTATCAATTCTCGTAACACTGTTTGAACAGTATTTCTCGTTTTGGTTAAAGGCTGCACAAAATTTCCCCAGGGACAATGGAGTCGCAGGTTTTGCGGGAAATGTTCGCGCACCCTCAAATTCAAATTCAGTAGAATGTGTGGAATGTTAAGAAATTTGTTGGGAAAAAAGATTGTATAATTCATGTGTTTAGGACTCCGCAACTAAAAGGGTTCCATTTCACACGACTGGCTGCCGAACAATACTATATTTTCATTTCTTTCATTCATGTGAGAGATCAACTCGATTCCTTCCACAACAGAGTGCAGCAAGGGTTCTTATAGGAACTGTATAAATAGATGTAACACGGTACGTAACGTACGTACGGTAAATGTGTCTGTGGAGTCTTTTATTGCACCGTTATTGCCTTAATTTAATTATATTATTAATTTGTTTTCAAATTTTTAGATTCCATATATTATTTTAATACTAGTCTCTCTCTACACAGGCGTAATGTATGTACACATATAACTACGTTTATTTGCATTATTTTCATGATCGTATTCATTTATTTGCAAACTAATTAGCTCTTATATTATTTCTAAAAATATAACCGTACAGTCATTGCCGTCAATCTGCGGTTTGTGACAAAACCACAGAATGTCACGGTAGCCCATAAGTAATAAGAGAAAAAAGCTACATACCCGTCAGTTAGTGGTACTTCCTCCAGAATCTGCTTGGCAATCTCAAGCCTCTCGCGGTCGTAGGAGGCGGCGGCGACCACAGCCATGATGGTAAGCAGCAGGCACGCCACAGCGCGCCGCTCGCAGGCCACGCCCACTCTCACTAGAGAAATAAATACGTTTAAATTAATTGCCAACGTTCATTGCAATTCATACAAATGTACAGTATGTATAGAAAATTCGTACATGTCCCAATTTTAACATATTATTATCTATCGTTATATTAATGGTTACTAAAATCTTCTATTAGTTAACAAGCTTCGACTCTCATGAGGTAGGCTAGTCTAGGTTGAATATTTATGTAATTTTGCTTTAAATTAGACTATTCTAAGCTAAATTATTTGTTTAAAATATTTCATATGATTTACGTAAGTGAAAAACATTTCACAATTAGTTAATCATAAAATGTTTATTATTAATTTCTTTTGTAATGGTGCAATAACAAGTTAATCTATAGGAATAATCTAAAAGATTATTAGACAAAGTTCAAAAGCCATCAATTACGTATTCGTGTCGTATACGAGGTATACAAACTATCCTAGTTGGGGAGTTTTATAACGCAAACAAGTCTACTATCAAACGGCGAAAAAATCTCATTTTTGGGTCGTGTTCTTAGCCATCAGTGATACGATCTCCTACAATTAATAATTATGGGCAAAGTCGCTGGAAAAATAGGTCGGAAGAAAGAAAACAATATTGAGAAATTACTAATATAAATTTTGGGGTAAAAGTGGCTGTGAAGGTCTAATCCCTGAATTAATAATTTGATTTTGTGTACTCATAGCCTACCGTCACTAGTTGGGGAGGCACCCTAAAATATATCTTCTTCTTCACCGATAAGAAGATATCTTCTTCATTCTTCGATGACTTGCGAAACCCACAGTGTGTAGTTCACCAACACATTGAAATGATGATAAATTAGTAATGTAAGGGAAAACCTGGTCAAAATTACAATTACGGAAGCCCTGTGGAGGCCCTTAAGGCTTTATTAAGGCTTCGAGTCGGGATTACCTGCCTCCCAAGATGACAATACTCTCGTCTCCTTCGCCCAACGTACTGCCATGTGTCTCTATCTCGCTCACGTTCACGACTGTAGGAGGGACTTTATGTAAAATAATATTTGGGTCGGAGTACTCTCTTTGTCACTTTGTATTACAGCAATAATAACAAAAACATCAAAAGTGGCATTAAGTTAAAACGCTCAAGTGAATTCTTATACTCTGCGAAAAATATTAACGTGTTTTACTATTATAGAATAAGTAGAATAGAATTGCAAACGTATTTTTAACACCAAGTTTTTATTTATTTATATTATTTTTCGCTATATTGTCAAATTTCGATAGTGTTATGAGTTAAAAAACTACGTAGAGAAAGTGACACATATCCTTGGGAGATAATAGGCAACAATCAATTCCAAAAAGGGTTGACGTCAGGCTGGTGGCAGAACGTAAAATCACCGCTTAATCTTCAAAACTCTAATGTTTTAAGCTACCCTTCGTACCCCCAGTCTCGAATGAAATCGGATACGCGAGCATTAAAGAAATGGTAACCAAAAAATTGAGATTTAGAAAAGAATGGCTGGGTGGAATAAAAAGACAGTCGGGAATACACCAACGCGACCTGTAGATCTGTTGTTATGTTTTCTGGGGTATTATTGTAGGCTCTGTTGTTAATAGAGATTTAACGGGACGTGTATGTGTGTTTGTTTCCGTCTTTGGCTTCAAGAGGTTTCAATTCAGGGCACGGGGGGAGGCGGAGGTGGGAGAAAAGTATTTGAACGATTATGGATAAACTCACGACGAATGTAAATGTGTGCCTTTTATTTCGATATGATATGATGATATTTGGGACCTCGATTAATTCTGAGCAAGTAATATTTTATGCGCTATATTTTTCCCGTATTATCTACTCGACAATTTTTCTCGCTTCATCAACAATCATAAATTTTTTGTAATACTTTACAAGGGAAAAGTAGACAACCTTTTAAAAAGTATAGAAAATTTCTTTTAAAAATTTCATTCAAAACAAGCATAATGTTTCTTTATCTTTAAATATATATCAACAATAAAGTACCACGTATTACCTTGCAATTTACTGAACTCAAAATAATCAATAAATTATAAATTTTCCTGCCTTTAAGGCAATTACTAAACACAGTGGGAAGTCAATAGTGGAACTGGCCGTGACATGCAGCCGTGCGTCGGGAGTAAATTATAGTTCATATTGACGTGAGTAGTATCCCTCGGCAGGGCTCATTGCACAACCTCAGAGTATGTGGAAGGAAATTCCTTTTAACGCGCACTGTACGCGACACTTTGCGACAAGCAATCGGCAGTTAGGACGACACAAATGCAAGCAATGTATAGCGAATCGGGTCAAAGATCGGAGCAGATCCAAATATCAAGGCCATGCAGAGAGCGAAAAATAATTAAACTTTATTCCAAAAACCACCCGAGCAAAGGGAACAGTCCGCAAATTGGAATGTAAAACCAATTTCGCATTGTTTAGCAAAGTTTATAAAATGTATAAATTGATTCGTAAATGTGAGCGCAAATACCAAAGTGAATCCCCAAAGCCTTCTCATTACAGCTAAATTACTTGTGTTTTACATCACCTTTGAAAGAAAGTATATATTTTCCTTTGTCTTGAAAATGTGTGTAATCTATTTTTTAGGGTACAGTTTCCGTAGGTACAATAAAAAGGTAAAAATGGTACCCTTGTTACTTGTAAGTCAACAAGTTCTATAGAAGTAATGGCCGAGTGCTACACTCTTGTTGTTTTATTTTCAAAAAAAAATAAAATAAAACATACTATTTATATTTTTATCATGGAATTAATAGGTACTGCGTCGGAGTACGGTAGGGGAGACCGGGGTTACAATTAAGGGAGATAGGTATTAACAAGCCAGTTTCTTTAAAACCATACATACTACATCTCTAGTGCGTGTTATAATTCGTTAACCAGATCACAACACAGGCCAGAGGATTGGTCAGTTGCGCTCCGCGCGCCGTATCAGTGACGAACATTTCCAAACTTACTTTTTTTTTTATTTGTACAAGAATGGTGAGTATTATGATTAAGATTTTTATTTATTTAGCAGCATCTTTTATTCATTATAATACTGCGTTGCTTAATTAACGGAACAATTGACGAACATTTTATTATGTTATTTATCGTACGAAATGTACCTTTGGGGCTATAATTAACAAATCGACGGGGTTAGTTTTAACGTAACCTACCCCGGATTTCAGGGTTAGTATTAACAGGTTAAGGTTACCTTAATGTTTGTGTATAATTATTTTAACTTTTTTTCTTAGACAGATAATGTATTATCGAAAATCTACGCGATGCATGATGTTCTTAGAGGTCTACGAGTTGGCTGTATTAGAAGTAAAAGGTAAAGGAAAGGGTTAAGGGAAGGGTAAAGGCAAGGGTAAAGGAAATGGAAAAATATATTTTTTTTTACGACGATAAAGTAGAGAAGTGTTACATGAAAGTAATGACTCAAGCGATGAAAATTAATTACAATAACACGATACCTAAGTAATTGAAGCTTCATGTGACACAAGTCAACAACCAAGTCTAAATATTGAATAATTAATAAACTACAGGTAAAAATCTATTGTTAATGTGGCCCCGGCTTCCTCTACTAGAGCGCTTTAATAGGGCAGTTAATTGATAAATTCTATTTATCTGTGTTACTTTTAGTTAGTTACCTAGTATTTTTTGTTCTATTTCAAGAATAATAAAACACTTTTGACTCCAATCATAGATAAAAGATATATGTGACTCCAATCAATATACTTGTGACGTCAATTGCTCCCATTGTAATTTTTTTTTTGTTTATTCCTTCGTTTCATTGAGGAGGCAAAGGGTCCAAAGCCCAAACAGCCAAGTGTTTCTTCTAATTTTTATAATAAAAAAATGGTTGCCTGTAAAGTCGGTTTTACGGGCAAAGATTTTACGTGACAACGTCTTTTTACGCGCGGCAGACCGATCATAGTTGAGTGGGAGAGAGACGCAAGGCATTCGGCGGGCCTCTCTCTCGTTCGGTGACTCATCGTAACGTTACCGGGCGTTACACTTTTTCATAAGTGACTCCCAGCCGCAACCTAATTTAAGACGTTGTCACGTCAAAAGTGGCTGTAGTCCACTGAAGAATAAAGAAGGCATAAGCCACGTCTATATTGGATATGAAACAGTTAAGGCCCGAGAGGCCCAGTCTTTAATGATACAAAATTGTCATACAAGCCACATATTTTTGTTTATTTCTGAAAAATGAAAAAAAAAAAGTTTTCTTTTTATTCTTTTTTTGATCTATGAAAAACTATCTGATAGGACTTCATTAACTACCCATTTTATATAGGTATTCATTTTTTTTACACATTACATTTAATCACTATTTTTTTATACCCAAATGACGAACTATTCTTCAATGTCAAATTTTATTTTTTACAAAGCTTTTTTTAAGGCATCAATCGTACATTTTCGGACAGGCTGTTCAATTGATTGATTGATTGAGGTGCAAACGGAGAGATGAAACTTCCAATTTACAGGAATTCTTTAAAAACAGGAATGTGATACTTACTATTGAATAAAAAGCTTATTATTCTCACGCGTCTCCTGTCGATTCGACCTGAAACAATAACACCTTAATAAGTTATTTGAAAAAATCATTTTTGATATGAACTTGAAGTATCTAGCGTATTTCGTTTATATAATTAATACATTATTAGAAATATAATAATATTTCTATAGATATTGTAAATATTTGGGATTTTCTTGTGCTTCATTCCGATATATCTACTATTATTGTTTCCAGATTTCAGAATTTGTTTTATTCAACGCGATAACATACTGTATGTCCGTGCAGTAAATCGTTGTCGTGGAGTACACTCGTTGGGAGGCCCTGACACACAATCATGTCTTGCTTATTTTAACATTGCAATGCCGACAATGCCTCTGAATCGAGAGGTCCCGGGTTCGATCCCTGGTCGCGTAATGATGGAAAATGATCTTTTCCTGATTGGCCCTGGTCTTGTATATTTATCTATATATGTATTTGTTATAAAATATAGTATCGTTGAGTTAGTATCCCATAACACAAGTCTCGATTTTACTTTGGAGCTACTCAATCTGTGTGATTTGTCCTAATATAAGTATTTATTTATCAGAACTATAACCACGTTTCGTAACCCTGTTATTCATCGATGAGGAGTACCCTCGTTTGGAGCCAATCCTGATCAATCATTTGGTCTTGCTTATCACAATAATACATTTCGATCGGAACTAAAACCGATGAGGAGTTCGCTCGTCATTATGTATGTTAATATAATTATAAATAAACACTACAAATATAATAAATGCGAAAGTTTGTGTATGTGTTTGTGTTTGTTACTCTTTCACTCAAGATATACTAGACGTATTATTATGAAATTTGGTACATGGGTAGAATATAACCTGAATAACACACGTACAAGCCCCGGGGCGCAGCTAGAAGATAGCAAATCACACAGATTGAGTTAGCCCCAAGGTAAGTTCGAGACTTGTGTTAGATACTATAAGATAGTAACTGAACGATATTATATACATATAGATAAACATCCAAGGCTCAGATCAATCTGAACAATATTTATTTTAGGGTGCTGTACAAAAAAAAACGGACACTTATTCATCTTGACCTAACCCGGGGCCTAAGCAAGCAAGTAAGCTTCGCCTGCGTGGAATTTTTCTGCGAACAGGCGTGATTATCAATATCATACAGACTTTCACATTATAGTCATTTAAGGGTTGAACTTGAAAAAAAAGTAGCCTATGTTTTAACGCGGTAAAGCGGTGGTGGTGTAACGATTAAGACGCCCACCTGTGGATCGAAAGGTCCCAGGTTCGAATCCTACTCGTGCCACACGAGTTTGTATACCAATCTGACTCATGTATAGTAGTTTTCGTCGACCACCACTTGCTATCGGTGAAGGAAAACATCTTGAGGAAACCTGCACACCGGTTGATTATTAACTTGTGTTTGAAATGGAGAAGGCAATGTCAAACCACTCCATTACTAATGCCATGAAAGTTGTTGTGTGTGTTTAATTCCACGTAATGACCACGACCCTCAGCCATGAGGAATACGACTATGAAGAATGAAGAATGTTTTAACGTCGTCTGTAACTACGAACATCACATTTTGGAGTCCATTCAGTATGGAGCGTTTGAACAAGTTAGGTTAAAAAAATATTTACACCAAGTCATCAATCAATTGGGTTATAGCACGGATGCTGCCGCCTGGGTGAATTTATGAGTATTTCGATTGCTGTCATTCGATTCTTCAAATTTCAACAAAGACAAATAGAAATTACTACCCCAATTTATGAATGTCAGTTGTAGTAGTGCAAAATTCTATATAAGATTTTCAATATTTAAAAAAATATATTTATTTTAAGGAAGGTAATGATGGCGCTGTCAAAATGCTGCCTCAAAATGCACCTCTCTCCAGAATATGATATCTAATGCGCGTCCCTCCAACGCAACTGCTCAAACACCGACCTGGGACCCGATTCTCATGCAAACGAAGATTCACTTAATCAATTTTCTTCATTTTTTTCTGACGATCTAGAACTTTTTCTGCTTTCACAAAAAATCGACGTCGAAAAAGTTTAACGCATCGATCGAATCTTTTCTATTGGGAATTGTTTTAGAATATTTGGGGTAAAAAGTGGGGGAAAATGATGGGACTTCGATTGCATGGGTTTCGAGCCCCTGTATATGTACAATAATATAGACAACTCGCGAGTTTGAACAGCGGAGACAACTCGCTAAGAAGAAAGTGATTATCTCACAGATACACTATATAATAAATAAATAAAAAAATAAAAATATCTTTATTCACTCCACATCAAAATTGACGTGGATACAAATAGAAATCAAAATCTTAATACTAGTTAAGTTTAAGTAACATTGAAGGAGATAAGTTCTAGGGTTTTAAGATAATACGAGTAATAATACCATATAAAATAATCAATTTAGATGTGGAGATCTGGTGCCAACACTAGGCGTCAAAAACACCTGTATAGCAGGTCACCAGGTCCCCCCCACGGAATATGGCACATAGGTATTAAATCTACGAAATGGTACAATAATTAAAAACAAGTTTTGCGTGATAACCCCAGCATTCAGCCCTACGACGTTAGGTCTTGGCATCAGTAAGATCGGTATTACTACTGAATGCAGAAGCCAGACATTATACACAAGGCTATGCTATGTACATACTTATAACTATATTTGAATAATAAAAATTCTTTAACACTTAGATTCCAAGAGAAATCGTCGAAAGTAAGGAGTAGTCAAACTAAAGGGTGAAGCATATTCTCTGTTTCTTCATAAGAACAATGTAGAAGCCAGTTCGTAACAATTTTTTTGCATGAAAATTTGGTCAGTGCGACAATAGAAAGTTTAGCATTGAGATTTTTGTATAGAAAATGCCCTATAAAGCCAAAGAATCGATTGGAAAACATAGTATTATATTTTGGAAAAGAGAGTTTAAGTCTGTTGTTACGGCCCAAAATATCAGGATGATAAGTTAATGTTGAGTGAAACTTCAAAACAGTGCTTAAAATAAAAAGTTGTCTCACGGTAAGTACCTGCCATTCATTATATAGGTCAGATGTTGGGTATCGAAAAGGTTTAAATGCACTTACTTTGAGGACTGCTCTTTGAGCTCTTTCGAGTGTTATAAGATTAGTGACAGCAGCTCCGCCCCAAGAGGTTATGCAGTATGTGATAATGGATTGGCATAGAGCCTTATAGGTCATTTTTAGAACTTTCATATCAGCTACAGGGCGAAGTAGTTTAAAAATATATATCAATTTTCTCACTCGAGAGGATAGTAGTGAAATATGTTGTTGAAAGGTCATATTAGAGTCAATTGTAACACCTAAGTATTTAACCGTGGTCACTCTCTCCAAAGCTGGGCAACCACAAGCTAAGGACTCGCAAAGTGGGGACGAGAAGTTATGTGAAAATATCTTATGAGTGCCTGTACTCGGGAGATTAATATTTCTCATACTATAGATCATGTATGATGACTTAGTGGTGTTAAGTGTTAGAATGTTCTCTGCAAGCCATTGATTAACTCTATTTAAGCCTAACTGTGCGGATTTAAATACTTCGGGCCAACTATCTCCAATGAAGACAAGTGCAGTGTCATCAGCAAATGACAGTACGTTACCATTCACAAGCTTAAGGTTTGTAAGGTCATTTATGTATACTAAAAAAAGGCTAGGGCCCAATATGCTGCCCTGCGGGACACCAAAATGTACGGGACAATCAGCACTGACATGGGGACCAATTTTGACAAGTTGATTACGGTCGGTAAGGTAGCTACGAAATAGATTGAGTTGAGTACCACGAACACCCAAGGCTTCTAATTTCGATAAAAGACGTGGTATCGAGACTGAATCAAAAGCCTTGGCGAAGTCTAGGTAGACAGTGAGGCATTTTTGACCCGAGTCCAAAGCATCAGTAATAAGAGAGGTTAAAGTATCGACCGCTTGGGAAGTTGATCGGCCCGTGCGAAAGCCAAATTGATTCTCAGATAATAGATTATTTTTCTCGAGATAATGAATGAGACGTTTATTTAGAATGCGTTCTAGAATTTTTGAAAGTGCGGGTAGTATGGAGATGGGACGGTAGTTTTCCATTTGATCTTTTTTGCCTGCTTTATGTATAGGATAAACTAGTGCAGTTTTAAAAACATTGGGAAAGACACCGTGTTCTATAGAAAGATTGCATATGTGTACAATTGCAGGAGTAAGCTTACTTTTGTGTTTTTTGATAAGAGAAGAAGGAATATTGTCCCATCCCATCGCAGTGTCATCTTTCAAGGAGTCAATCAATTTCATAATCTCATCTTCGTCTGTATAATTGATAACAAGGGATTTAGTCCATATTGGTAGAGTAGTTGAGGGGCTAGTAGGGAGAGGAGGAGGGATCAATGAAACAGTTTAAATAGTTAAATCCAATACAATAAGAAAACATACTCGAAAATATTTCATTTATTTTTACCGAAGGACGTGCGTGTACACAAGTTCCGTTCTAGTACCAATTAGTCTTTCTATTTCCACGTTGGTCTGGAGTGAAAAAAGGACATAGAATGTTAGCTGCCTCTCTTTCTACACAGGTCAATCAAGGAGGCTTTAAAATACTAATTATTTTCATAGGCGATTGATACAAACATTCATCTCATCTTCATTTAAAATCCTTATTTGCGTCAACAAGCCCACAATCCAGATAAACGTGGCTTAGTTCGACGAACCCAGACTCTGTACACCCCGGTAGGATTAATAATGGGGCACAGCATCAGTATGTCTTTCCGATAAGCAACGACTTAGTCGACAATTTGATGATAGTTCTTCAGTAATTGGTACTTGGTAGATAACATTGAAAAAGATCAATATATATTTTTGGTTATAAAGGTTCTATAGGCATGATTGCTCTGTAACTCTTCACTACTACTAAAGAGTAGAAATAAACTGTAAAAAAAATAATTATTTAATTTTAACAAAATCACTACGACTGCTTTGGAAAGTATTTTAATAACTGTTGTTGTCTGCAGCTTCGCGTTAGCCTATGTTTGTCCTCGGGTCTTTAGCTACGCCCAATGATTTGGCTATTAAAGCGTGAGAGACAGAAAGACAGACATGCTTTTGCATTCATAATATTAGTATGGAGTATTATAAGTGTTAACGTCGCTATAACATTAGGTACTGTAGTTCTATATCTATCTCTTTTTAGCATAACAGTAAATAATTAAAAAATAGCTCTAGCAGCCGGTCCCGGCTTCGCTCGGGTTATACATAATAAGTTATATACCAAAACCTTCGTCAGAAATCACACTGTATTGGTGAAAACCGTACAAAAATCTGCCCGGTAGTTTTTGAGTTTATCGTGAATAGACAGACAAACGCGGCGGAGGTCTAAGGCCTAAGCCATGCCTCATTGCACAGTAGCGCGCCGTACGTCGACATCCGTCGACGAATCAACGCAGAAGAACGTAGAAATTGTATTATATTGCGACGCATAGCAAAGCACGTCCATATCAAAACCTATACAAAATAATACACGTAGGAACTGCAATGTATTGCGTCGTCGCAAAGGAGCGCGACTGAGCAATGGGGCGTAGCTCTAACGCAGCCGGGTACATAAATGGAGATGAAAGAGATACTTTTTACTTACATATGGTCATGGCCACCATTGCACTTGCACATTTAATATTGTCTACCTCACAATTTTGCACAAATATGCTTATATTCGTTATTACTGTATACATTATAACAGTCACTACGACGTGGATAGTGAGCATATATAAATATACCGTAGCGAGAATGACCGATTTCTGGAATTAGACAATTATCCACCGTCACTTGACTTTTAAGGTGCCGCAGCTCAAAAAATATTCCCGATGAGTTTTAAGGTGCCGCAGCTCAAAAAATATTCCCGATGAGGATTGACATCAGGCAGGCAGCCGTTCGAAAAATTATAGACGAATTTTCAAAATTTTAAGGCTTATTTGTTACGCGGCATCCCCAGATATCCACGCTACGCGGCATCATTTCAGAATGTAAAATCATTTGGTACAGAGGGTACCAAAGGTGAGGCTGAACAATTTTCTACTTTCTCTATGAAGAAAGAAGAGGAAGAAGCGCTCGGGGCTCAGTGGTTAAGGCGCTGCCTATAAACGGGAGTGTCCCAAGTTCTAATTCTATTCGTACCATGTGATTTGTATAACTATTAATCTATATCACCACTTGCTTCTGATGAAGGAAATTATCGTGAGGAACTATGCACATCAGATTTTTCTTTTATTAGCTATAGTGCTTGAACTTTGTCCGAGAAATTGTTATGTTTTACAATCCACATAATGGCCACACCCTCGACTATGAGGTATACGACTTAAAATTATGATTTACATTCTATCCCCACTCTGGCGGTCCACCCACGGCTGGCCACGGGCCACGGCCTGCCATTGGTTGGATAATCAGAATGAGGGTAGACAGACAGAGTAAGCATTCGGTCGCTTGGTGTAAATCCTTCATAGTCAGATTCCATATAGCTAAGCTAAGGATGTGGTAATTATCATTCTTTATTCGTTCTCCTATTTTAGTAGAACGGGACACTAATATACATGACTCTGGAATGTAACCTTTTTTTGGGTAATAAAAGAGAAAAATAATACAAGAAGAGTACTGTGCAAACTCCAACGAGAAAGATCTTGCACGCCACTAAAACAACACAGGCGACCGCCGCGTCGCAATGCCTTAAAACATAGTACACTGTTTTTGTTTCACATGAATTTTCATTATTTTTATAGCAACAGAAACACGCACATGGTGTTTGAAGCCAAACTTCAGTCAGAGTAGTCGCCGTGAACTGAAAGGAGAGAAATTGTTTGTCGCCGGCAGCTGGTTCAGTCCGTCTAGTCACACGACACATGCCTCGTGCGCACGCTAGCATCACCGTCACAATTTTATCAATTTATTTGCAAAAATAAAATGTTTTAACCAGATACCAGATAACGAATTTCAATAGAAAGTATTATAGTTTTCCGTTAAAGATAAATTTATAAAATTCTGAAGAGGCGCTAGTGAGCACAAAGCACCTTAAGTGCAACGAAGATGCCAAAGATCCATGTAATTTAAGACGAATATGTACATGCATTTCCATCTTACCTAGAGAGTGAGAGTTCTCTCTCTCTTTCTCTCTCTCTCTCTCTCTCTAAGCATTATCCCAATTTGTCTATTCTTTTTCTTCCTAACTCCGCATGGTCTCCGGGAACTGAATCTTGGCACGCATGTGCTCCTTGTCCCTATTTCCATTGTCTATACTACTAAACTAGCGACCCGTCTCAGCTTCGCTCGGGTAAAAACATGATAAATATACAGATAAACCTTCCTTAGGAATCAAACTTATATAGTGAAAATATGCATGAAAAATTGGTGCTGTAGTTTTAAGTTTATCACGAACATCACATTCTTCTGTCACATCAAAACGGTGCAATGAATGAATGTGATTTTAGTTTAAGAGATAGTTGGAAGGGCCTACCTCAGGGGCCTACTTACATAGCCCAGGTTTCGGCGCGGGCACCTGCTATTACGTGAAATAAAAATAACATTATACCATAAAATGAGACAAACCGTATCAAGAACTTACAATCGCAATGATCAACGCTATAACTATGGACCCAAATTGCAAAGAGAAACAACAAAAGGCGTTAGATGCTTCAGGAAGATAATCAAATACGTCCTTTTCACCACTCATAATCTGCTTCGAATTATTATCAAAAGGTTATGTTTATTATTCGTTCATTTTGATGTAAATTGACCATAGATTTAGGTGGTCACGGAGAAAGCATAAGACTTGAATTTTACACGTAAACATTTTTTGAAAATATAGAATGGATTTAGTAAGTACTTCATACCTACTAATTCCATTAAATATAGTTAGCAGTTGACAGTGTATAGAAATAATAATATAAATCCATGGAATTAGTAGGGACTATGTAGTGCCACGTATAAATCATATTGCCTATTATTAGAAAAACCATTTATCAATATTCTTAAAAGAAGAAGAATCATTACTGTTCGTCTGTTACCTGTACCTGCCGTAACAAATGGTCGGGAGACGGCTCACGTCATGAGCCGTAAATTTTTCAGTTCTCTTCCCAACAAATTACCGCTATCTTCGTGCTTCACGTTCACGCATCTCCCGGCGTGGAGTTTGACTAGCCTAAAATGAATCACTCTTTTCTATAACTCGTGAGCATGGATTTATTAAGTACTGACTGAGACGGAGTACCTACTAATTCCATGATTTTTCCAGCAAGTATTTATTATATATAAGTATTTTTATCAAAAATGTAGATATAATTCGAAATATCATAAAAGTAGACAGTGTATCTTCCAAGATATTTCCTTATAAATTATTAGTAAAAATATGTCAAAAACCCGCGCTCGGGGCCCTATCTAAATCTATGTCAAGTCAGTTTACAGTACAACAAATTTGTAACAATAAATTCAGATTTATCTTTATCAATAGGAATATTATACACATTCGTTAGATTTCCATACCCTAAAAGATAGAAACGGATCTTAAAGGATCATTCGTTGTCCGCATGTCTGTCTATCAACGAGAACATTTCTTTCAGGAACGCGAACTAAAAATAGTTGACAACCCATGTAGAAAGCGGCATACTCATATATTTTGAAGGGAACAGCCATATTGACATAGTTCACCCCAAGACGCGCCTCCGCCCACAGTCGAGATAAGGCAGTCTCGTAATATTCGCTTTTCATTTGATTTCATCCGTGCACATCACCTCCGATAGATGTTCTACGCAAATTGATCGAAGTTACAAATTCTTGATAAGTCATGTATATAGATAGGGTCGTGCCATTTGACGTGAAAGATACCTACGTTTCATCTTTGTCGAATCACATAAGATGCCTCCTAAAATTTTGGTCACACACACACATACAGTCCAAATTGTATGTATATGTCTCCAATCCTGTTAGATTGGAGGTTAAGATCATTGATCTTACGAAATAATCGACAATTATGGTTTAAACTAACTTTCATAGTTTAATCTGTGGATATTACGGGCCTTAAATATAAAATAGGGTAATGAAGGTATTTGAAAAATACGTGTCATAACAAAAAACACGAGTGGATTGCACCAGTCAACTTTGACCTGTGCAGGAAAACGCAAAGTACGAAAATTTTATTTAAACGCCGGTCGATGGCGCGCAGGTTTAAGTCAACGTCAAAGTGAACAGTGCAACTCTCTATAAATTAAATTAAATTGTTTTCCTCTGCGAAATAATGCAGGGTGACTAGTTGCGTAAAACCTGATTGCAAAAGCGATGGCACCCATTCCGGGCTCAAAGCACCTCTGAAGGATGTCCCTGGGGTGTCACAGGAACCCGAGTTCGAACCTGTGGTCTTCTTCTCTTCTCAGTCGTACACTCCTGACGGAGTGGTCGTGGTTATGGATAAGTAATTTTTGACGTCACGTACGACAATAAGTGATGTATATCATCCTAAATTGAATAAAGAATTTTGAATTTGAATTTGGATCATCCGTTATGCTTGTTGCGGCTTTTGTGATATTTCTCAACTTCTCCCTATTCATGGCACTACGTGTACACTCCGTTAGGGAACCCTTCGTCGATGTTTGTTCGTCGAACCTGTGGTACCGGTCTTCAAATCGATAGAACTATGATAAGTGGTTCAAAAGGTCCCAGGTTCGAATCCAACCCTTTCGACATGACTTTATATACCAATCTGACTCATATATAGTTTTCATAGACCACCACTTGCTTCCGGTGAAGGAAAACATCGTGAGGAAACCTGCACACTGGTTATTAACTTGTGCGTGTAATGAAGAAAGTAAAGGCAAACCACTCCATTAATAGCGGCATTAAAGTCGTGTGTGTTTCATTCTATGCAATGACCACGACTCTCAGCCATGAGGAATACGACTATGAAGAGGAACCTATCTTTTGGAAAGACCTATGTCCAGTAGTGGGCTACGAGAAAATAATTAAACTTTCAGTGTGAGACACTTTTTTAAAACGTTTATATTTTATAATTTTCTAGTTGGTATTATTTTCTAGTCGGCACATTTTAATGAATATAAAATATTCTTTCTGTGGTGTTTATCTTGTGTAAACATGTGTTGCAAACTTTCATCCAATGTTTGTAATTTACACGGAAAAATCAAAACGGACGCACGAGACTTTTCTCTTTGCTACTCCTTCGAGCACAGTCCAGCGAGGACGTATCTAGTTATGAGAATCGTTCATTACTTACAATAATTACCTGGTTCCCTCACTTTAGTGCCATGCCAGTTAAAGTAAAATGCATGCGTGGTCATTCCCATATAGCGGCATAGCATTTCAGGTTTTATTCATCAGAAAACAGGGTCCAAATTGCAACATCGCGTTGACTCCTGGGGGAGCAAAATTAATAGCTCAGAGGACGTCTTGACAAACAACTAATTGCTAGTGAGAGGATAGGAAATGGCGGGAGAAGGAAGCGGAGATGTGTCTCGAAGTTATATTTTTTCGGTAAAACGGTATTTGTGGTCCCAGAGTATTTGGTTCGCAGAGCGTTTCGACCGCTGCGGCCGCGCGATCATTACAATCCGTCAATTTTCTTGAGGAAGGAATCATTTCCAAAATCAATCATTCATAAATTTGACATTCAAAAACTCATTCTTGTCTTTGTTAAAATTTGAAAAAATGTAATGACAGCGCGACCGCAGCGTTCGAAACGCTCTGCGAACCATCCTTAAGAGGAAAACTGCTTTCTTTCTTTACTTTGTTTCCCTTGAATAAAATAGTCGACCCAGAATAGAACCGACTAATTACGAAGGCGATAGAGGGAAAAATGTACTAATTTTGTCCTTTTACGACTACAAAAATATACTTAGTGTTACCAGATTTAATCAAATAAGAACCAAACACATAAATATACACTGAGTTATTTTATGAGTGTATAAAAACGATAACTCGTAGGCTTTATTTTCACGTTGGGTAGACGTCACATAAAACTTATTTTCGAAAAGCAATGACGGAGCTGCTTCCCCGCTCCATATGCCTCAGCCACGCGTACCAAAATCTGAGACTTGCAGACTTAAATAATATTCTATAAGAAGACGCACAATAAATACCTAATTTTTGGCTCAAGAGTTAAAATACGTAATAAGAATAGATCGATAAACCGCTATACGTCGTGCGGACGTCTTTTGGCGCGGGACCAAATCTGCCCGAAAAGGTTCTACTATCTACGGCTTCGCTGACTACCGCACCATGAACTCACAATCATTCGTAATCATAAAATAGTTGAAACCTACTTTTTAGAACGTTACATCATAAGGCATTACTATTTTCATGCTTGTTATAACCTCTGGGCTACATACGCCTATATCACGTAAAAATCATATATTTCCGAAATTAGACCTTCACACAGGCAACTTTTCACGTCAAATTCTAAATTCTGGCGACAATAGAAACAAATTGAAAACAATAGGATCGCAATCCTATCAGGCCGCGTGGGAACTGAAAGTTTGAATATATACAAGCCACAATTACTAGCATTACGGAACGACCACTGCAGTTCTTATCGATTTGTTTTTTATTTGCGAAAAAAATCTTAACCTATTATGATAGACTGGATAAAAGATTGTATAATCGAATACTATAATTTCGGAAAGTATTATAGTTTTTCATTGTATAATGTAGTCATATTTACTACACGAAGTTTGATGGCGACTGTATTCGGATATTTTAAACATTATAAGCAGTTTTTTTTTTAATATGATCAAATATTTTGCGGAACCCTTGGGCTCCACGGAACCGCTGAATTTAGAGAATTTTCCCTACAAGCAAGGCTTTTCACTGTGTGTTCACGAGATGACCAATGTTTGCCCAGCAAGCATCAACCAGCAACAGGTTGAACTCAATTCCGAATTTTAGCATTTTCAGTACCCGCATTATGATATGAAACGGGGTACGTGCCAGAGATTACGTTTTAAAAATAAAAATATTAACCGACCGTACGCCGAGGCCGCGGTTACAATACAATAGCATAATTTCGACTACAAAAGTCACAAAAAGGAATAAAATCCCCATTAACTGGATCGTGCTGGCTCGAACCGGTTGTAAGCGGTTCGCGGGAGATTTTCTCGTGTAAATCTTTCATTTCCTGCAACCGTACTTGAAACGCTCTTTGAATTCGCTGATGGTGTTCCTTTCTTTTTGAGGATTTAAAACCCAAAGAATGTAAACTGATAATGGAATGAAGACTGTTTTAAAAAATAATTACATCAGCACATACCAATGTGGACGATCTGTTACTCATAAAACAACCCTCAAAAATGGATTGTAACAAACTTATCAAATATACATTTTAGAATTTAATCGTTCAGGAAAATATCACTCATATTTTAACAGACAATGACTTAAACATATGTCAAGAAAACCAAACAGCGGGTATCGATTTGCGTCAGCCTTCCGAAGTTGCCCCAAGTTTAAATACATATAAAAATACGTATCTTCAAAACAGGTATCTACGCCCTTGGACGCCCATGCTCGTGGCCCCCAATGGTTCGATCTAAAATCCGGCGTTCGTCCACACTTGAACCTTCCCTAGAGGGCTTAGTGTGGGTGTGAAATTTACATTTTACTATCGAGACAGCAAGCAGTGGGACACTGTTAATCAATCACAGTGTGGAAATGTGTCGCGACGCCCGCAATGTGATTGGTTAGATGAGTCTTGCGTAACAATACACTGAGCTCTTTTAAACAGTAACTACCATAAAGTAACTACCACAGGACAACTAAATTAAGGAATTATCGAAAAGTTTCCAAAATTTTTGTTAAGTTTCTACTCCAGTTTGTTACTCTCTGGATTACACATAGAAAGTTTCGTCTGTCTCTGAGCCAAACATCAAAATCGTTCCATCAGCTTTTGAGTATATTCATAACAAACAAAAATACAAATCTTCTGTCTTTATAATATTAGGTAGTAACGGCCCATCCCAGCTTTACTCGAGTAAATCCATAATAAATTGCACCTAAACCTTTCTCAGGAATCTATCTTAAATTATATAATAGAATATTTAAAGATCTAAGCATACGTGGGGACAGACAACGAGAACCCTCGGTAGTTTTTATACCGTAATTCTCACGGGAGTGAAGCCCCGGAGCGCTGTAGCCAAATTTCATAGCAATCAGTCCAGTAGATATTGAGTGGAAAATTAACAAACATACACGCATACACACTCGCATCCTCACAAACTATCGCATTTTTATTATTAGTAGAATTAGTAGGACTATATTATATGTGTCATTCGCGTGTGCCGGACTAAAGGAGTGCCAAGAAATCAAAGCGAAAACGATATTGCCACACAGATACATTATCTTTCGCCGACGATGCGAGCTGAAGACAAGAGTCTGGCTTAGGGAACAATAAAATAGTCCGGGAGAGTATCTATTCCATTGATCGTTACTCTGGAATACATTTTTTGGACGTTTTGGTAATAGAAGAGGGCCTGGCGTGACTGACGGCGCGGAAGGCTCCAAAATTTTATTTTTCTTTTTAAAAATAAATCCCTTGATCTATCCCATCGCTACAAATGGATAAATGTTGGACATACGAGGCGGGAGTGTTACGCGAAGCTAAGCGTGATATGAAGCAGAGTGTGTTATTAATCTATGCACGCGTGTGTCATTTGACGTTTTCCAACGAAGTCGGCAAGTGTGACGTGAAACTATAGCTATAATATGTACTATGCAAAACTCTAAAAACAGACAAAACCGATCTCTCATAATCGGATCGAAAGTGCCGAATATTGAACACCGTAGACGTTAGCTAGAAGCTGAATAATATTGTTTTAATCGGCCACTAACCATACTGCCTCTTTTTATTTCATTAGGTATATTAAGGAGACTCAATTGCAAGGAACACTATCAATTTACTCTAGCCGTGTAATAAAAATACCCTTGATGTATATCCTCAATATGTTCCACACCCTATTTTAGGACTTAAATAAAAAGGATGACCAGGAATTACGGTAAAAATTACAGGATATTTGCGCAGAATGTTGTCCAAATGACCGGCGAGGGAGACGACCCTCTGGCGAGATATACGGTGGACGTAACGCGAATAAGGTGGATTTACTACATTTTTACTGCAAAAAAAAACCTCTGTGCGGTCATCGTGTCGGACTGCTACATCGAAGGTCCCAGGTTCGATCCTCAGATGTAAACCTTTTACATAGTGAGTTGTGTCTTGTATGTTTATTTACTAGTGTTTTAATATATTATCGTTATTAAGTATCGTTGAATAAGTATTCCATAGCACAACTTTTAAATATCTTTGGGTATACCTGTGTGATTCGCCCCGTTGTTACACTTAATATTTAAAAATATATACAATGTAAAGTTGAGTTTTAAGAAAATAGAATTATAATTGTTTTATAGTGATAGTTATAAATTAGTACTAACTCATAACGGACTATGAGAATTTTCTACGTTTTAAAAGAGTTCCGCTTTGCTCCCAACTCAAAGGGTCTAATGATTTACCTAAATTAGTGGTCGGAGCCTAAATCGACGTCGGTTTTATCGGGATTTTTAGGTCCCGAGGGAGCAACCCATTTACTTTCTCTCGGTGATTTTCGAGGCCTTATTAATAGACCTTGAAATGTTTTTGCAAATTGTCGTGAAGGCTGCCAAATTTAGACAGAAACCCGCACTTACCCGTAAATTTTACGGGGACAATAAAGGAGAATTTTATATAGTTTAGCCCTAATGTTGTATTATTTTGATCATTTATCCCATATCACAACTGTCTGTGCCGTGGGCACGACTCGTCGACACACCAGGCTCACACTGATCTACTCGACGTCACAATATGGATGGAATCGTCGGGAATTCCGAAACCAGCGACACCTACTGAGAAGACATTATCAACATGATCAACTCCTCAACTTTTCTCAATTTTCAATTATATTTTAGACGTGGATTTATTACTAATACTAATACGGACATTATCATACACTGACCTCCATATACACAAGTATAATAAATAAATAAATAACTTTACTTTATCATTATTAATTCACATATACAATACAAATATAATATTTTTGTCGTCGTAAATAGAAAAATTAAAAATTGAAATAATTAATTGCTGATACTAAATGAGGATGTATAACTCCAATCAACGATTATATACTAAACAACAGGTATTAAACGCGCACACGCATACCTTTTATATTTCCCGGTCGTTCCGAACCTTGTTACAAAAGTCCGTGATCACTGGGCGACTATACAAGTCATATTGGACTATATAATTCATATCGGTGTGTGCGCGTTTAATACCTGTTGTTTAGTATATAATTATACAACGTATAGTATATATTATTATAGTATATAATTATATATATATATTTAAAAGTACCTAGACCAATCAATGAAGAAAATGCAATACCCTTTTTTTAATATTTAAAGTTTCGAAAACAATAAACAGTACCTTTCGCTATTTTCAACTCGACTGTGGATCTTTAGTTTGCCAATGACAGAGAGCAACATTGGCGATTGTTAATTTATAGGTCGCAAAGCTTGTCGGACCGACTAATCGATATGAGTTTCATTCCATTTTCTGTCCGACTGGGTTGGTATATTTTTTGCAATTGTCCTTTTGATCTCCACTTTTAAAAGCTCAATCTGCGAGCGTTGGTTTTTGTTTCTCCTAACATTTTTATTGAGTGCTGGCTTATTTTTTATAAGTTTTTATTTAGCTTGCAATGTGTGTCTATTCTGGTGGAATGTCACTGTATTGAGCTGAAATTTTGTACACACTTTTAGTTTGGTTGACAATTCATTATTATTATTATTATAAGCATGACATGATGGAGCAACCAGGAATGGCTCCTGACGAAGGAACTCTTCTACTGTTTTATTGCAAGGACATGATGTTTCTTGTCATAAGATGATGATGGTGCAATAAGATTTTTCTAATTAAATTAAATTAAAAATTTCATTTTCGTAAAAAAAATACATTTTAGACAGGTCCAACTTTTTATTTCTCAAATGTAAGTATAGACTATTTCAATATATCAAAACAAGCAACTTTTATTCTACGACTTTACGTAAAAAAAATACATCTTAACTCTATGTAATAGCCTGGCAACACGAGCATAGATAAAATGGATATATTTCTTTTATGTATGAACACGTGACAGCACAGTAGCGTTATGTAGCGGAATCGTACATAGAGTTTTATAGAAAGGAACAATTTTTGTATTTATTACGTTTAGACAAAAGTCGCAAAACAAAAGATGTTAGTCTCTATGTACCTTACGCGCCTTTGGGAGGTAACGCGTTAGATACCAGTGACCCTGTATATCAAGTTAGTATTAATTCTAATAAGATCAAGTTTGGGAAAAAAATCGATACGTTTACTAAACGAGAAAGTATTGAGATAAGGGAAAAAGCCTTGTTTGATCTTTTTTTTCCTTTATTTCTTCTGTTTGTTTCTTTGTTTTGTTTCAAAACGGCATTACATTATTACAGATCTCATGGTTGACTGGACGGTAGAGAATTAATTCATGTAACATTATAAGTATACTTATAATAAAACTGTAACTGGACGATGTCTGTATATACAGGAGATATTTATGAAAAAAAAAAGAAGAGAACTATTTAGGGTCAATAGAAGCAAAAAACAATTTTTTTAGAATTTTTGTCTGCCTGTCTATCTGTACGTCTCTCTGTCTGTCGGTCTGTCTGTTAGTCTGTCTGTATGTTTGTACGCGTGGGAATTTTGATATCAAATGCATACGTGCGGCCAGTATATGCGGCCTATAGCAATCTTAGATAATGTACCTACGTTTCTAATGGTGAAAGATTTTTTGAAATCCGTTCGGTAGTTTCGGAGATTACCCGCCTTAAACATACAAACGCTTGCCTGTTTATAATAATAGTATAGAGAACACATGCTCTAATATCATTCGGTTCTCACCAAATAACGGGCTAATATGAAATATTACATTGACCCAGTTTAATAAAGTCAAATTGATTAATTAACACAGCAATCAAATTAAGTTTCAAAGTTAAATAAAACTCCTATTTTCAATTCTAAATGCGAATTGCTATAATTGCATTATTATATAGTTCCTTACGGATAATATTTCTGAGAAAATTCTTAGTTCATTTTCGAACACTAGCTTTATCCCGCGGCTACGCCCGCGTGAATTTGAAACAAACATGATTTTCATACAAACTTTAGTATAATAATAATAATGACTATTTAGTAATAACTATTATGTGTTTGTTTCGAAATCACTCTTTGCTGATGATTTGTCCATTGTTGTTAACAAAAAACCAAACTGCAGTTATGAAAAGCAAATTAATGACACAATAAGCAGTACCATACACTGGCTAAAATGTAATAACCTATGTGTCAACCTTTCAAAAACGATGTTTTTGCAAAACTACAATAGAAATGGTAAACCTGTAAACCTGTCTATAGCGTATAATGGTGAGCAAATCGCAGAATGTGTTTCTACAAAGTTTCTAGGCATCGTCATCGATGCACATCTGTCATGGAAAGAACACATTGACTCTGTGTGTCAGAAAATAAACAGATTTGTATATGCCCTGTATCGGTTACGAAACACTTGTGGACAGGAAACAGCACTTCTCGCCTACCATGGCTATGTTTGCTCGGCATTGCGCTATGGACTGGTCATTTGGGGAAACTCAGTTAGAATAAACGAAGTTTTTGTAATACAGAAAAAATGTGTTAAGGCTCTATCTGGTGCCAGACCTCTTGATAGCTGTAGGCCATTATTCAAAAAGCTAAAAATTTTGACATTGATTTGCATGTACTTGATGGATATTTGTTTATTTGTAAAGTGCAACATACAGAAATTTTGTAAACTACCATATCCTTCTTCACTTAGATACCCGAATCGCCTGGCTACACTATCGCATACCACTAAATTGTTTCAAGCGAACAGTTACAATATGGCAATAAAACTTTATAACCATCTGCCAGAAAGTTTGAAATCCCTGCCATTGACAAAGTTTAAAAAACAGCTTCATACATTGTTGGTCACTAACTGCTTTTATGATATTAATGAATTTCTTGCATTTAAATTTTGACTTTGACATACAGCGCCCTCAAAAATTATAATTGACATTATTATATAAAATTTCAATAATTTCTTAATTTATATGTTTAAATTATTTATTTGTTAAAAATTCTGCATGTAACTAACATAAATTGTAATTTATGAAATTGAATATTTGCATGCCAACTGTTGGCGCAACACGCCTGTACAACTTATATTAGACAAACTCTTGTCGCAACTTGTAACCAATATTTACCGTGTTTTGCCTGCAAATAAATTTTATTATTATTATTATTATTATTATTATCACGCGGTTTGGTCGATTTTTGAAAAATAAAAAAGGCATATGTTTGAACGAGGCGTTCCCGTCTACGCTCGCATGAAACCGTAATAAAATAGGGTAGTTGCCAAAGTCAGAGAATTGTAAAAAATATGTATAATCTAGATAAAATAGAAATATTTAGGATCATTATGATAATTCATAGACTGTAACAATGCAGCTGGATCTAAATACGAAGATGTGAAGTTGGTTGGAAAGTCCATTTTCAAAAAGTATGAAATTATAAAAATAAATTTAACCATCATAAATAACAAACATTTTGTAACAACTTTCATTATGAATACATCACCATAAATGTAATATTTAATGTAGCTGTCGAACAAACATGTTCGCACGTTGTGACGTCACTCCTGCATGTCATTTACTATGGAGCGTTTGGACAAGTCCAAAAATGTGTGATTTTATTTTTGTCATATCTTCGAAAGTATTGTCATTATCACAGTATTTTATTCACTGGTGTTTCTAATGATATGAGAGCCTTTGAATAGTCATCAAAACAAAAATTTGGCGACTGACCTCGTGTACACCTTCCTCAGAAATCACACTATTTATTATAAAGACCGTATAAAATCCGCCTCATAGTTTTTTGGTTCATCGCGTTAATACGACTCTTTTTATAATATGATAAATATGAGTACACAATACAGTTCCTAGGTAAAAACAATATTCTTTGAATACACAGTATAAAATTTCTCGAAATCCATTAAATTTGAAGATAAACTCAACATAAATTCTCGAGATCAGTAAGCCGCTTAAAGTACCGTCTTACATTTATCTTCTGGCGAAATCGACCTAGGGATTCGCGGCGTCACAGCCCCGGAAAGAGAGAACATGATGAAATAGAGTATTATAACAATATCTGTATTATTGGAAACTATTTCCCGAAACTCGAAATATGCAATCAGTAAAGCCGTATGATCGAATTCATATGAACGGAATTTGCGCACAAATTCAAATTCACATACAATTTGTGCGATGCTTCGAGCACAGAACAGACACCTGTCAGAGACCAGGCCAGATTTCTTCTTTCTCATAAGTGATTTTTTACGAGGCCATTTCTATATTTTGGGATGAATTAGCCTATATGTTTCTGTTAAGTAGAGTTATATAGCAAACAAACAAAAAACACACTCTTAGCAGACATAATTCGAAAAGTTGTGTTTGTACACGCATATGAAAACAAAACCGAATTAACTTACTGTACAATAGTGATGAAAGATTGGTAAGTTTAAATTATGTACATACAAAAAAGAAATAGGTACTAATGTATGTTTGCGATTTGAAATAGTAATGTCAGTTTCTTTTTTTTTTTATTCAAGCTATATTTATTAAAAAGATAAGTCTAGGACGTAATGCTCAAAGCATTATCTACCAGTAAACCATCGTGAAAAACTGAAAGATAAATTATATATTAATACTCGGGTAAAAACATAATAAATTATACTTCTATACCTTTCCCATAAATCACCCTATCCATTGGTGAAAAACGTACAAAAATCGGTCTGGTAGTTTTTGAGTTTATCACAAACAGATAGACGCGGCAGAGGATTTTGTTTTGTAATGTGTAAGGAAAAAAATATACGTACGGGCAGAATCAATGCTAAAAACATTCTAAACCAGTCAACCTTCGGAGAAAAGTTACAGATAAATCATTTAAGTACAAAGCTTAGACTCTCCATCATTCTATTCCCGTCTCTGAATACTACGGATTCGAAACACAATAGTTCGTTATCAATGGGACTGATTTTTCATTTAATAGAAACAAGTTTGAATTGTACTTTCTGCCATGTTTCCTTTGAATGGAAATTTGTCATAAAAGACAAACGCATAACAAATAAATTGGTATTTTATTGAAGCAAAGTATAGTACAAGTTTTATGACAAAAACTATTAAAGACTATTTTTATTATATACATTATATATACTATATTACTAAGAATTGTTCACTGAAATGTAAAAATGCGCCCGCTGTGTACATCGAAAGGGGGCCCTGGTTCGAATCCAAATCGTGCCACGTGAGTTCGTATACCAATCTGACTCATGTTTTCATCGACCACCACTTGCTTCCGATGAGGGAAAACATTGTGAGGAAACCTGCACACTGGTTGATACTTGCACAATGGCAGGCTTATCCCAAGATGGGATTATTTCCAGGAATTTGGCCGAAAGGAAAATATTAAACGCGTATCGGTACTATACCACAAAAGAACGAGCATTGTGTTAAATCCGGTACCTTCCCTGCTGTGAATCGCTTGTTAAAGACGAGATGATATATCCCAGGTGAGTATTGAGTAGAATTGGGTGATGTGGTCTACTTGACTATTATTACAAAGAGGTAAGCGTTTGTGAGTTTGTGTGTTTGAAGCGAGTAATCTCCGTAACCACTGAACCGATTTCAAAAATTATTTCACCGTTAGAAAGGTACTTTGTCCAAGATTGCTCTATGCTATATTTTATCTCAAAATTCCCAAGGGAGCGAAGCTCCGGGCAACATCTATTCGATAATGATTTTGAGAAATACATCACTGCAGCCTGCAGCAAAACTTGACGTCGACGTAGCATTAAAAATAGTGATAGCAAAAAGAAGAAAAAAATTAAAAGCGTAAAAAATGACCCGTTTTATTTAAGTTCACTATTTTATTACCCACCTGTGGCTCGAGTGATTTTATTCGCTGTTGATGGGTAGTGGCATGTGAAACGGGTAGCTAAAGTGATAAGACGAATGTATTCACGATGGGAATGTAGATTAGTTATCAACATAATTTAACGGTACATGTGACGTTGTGGTCACCACGTCCGTCAGCTATCTGGAGTATGCGCGAGTGGCCTGAGGACCGCTTCTTATTCTAAGATAATATGCTTGGGATTTAATGAACATTTAAAAATAATTGTCAAAGGTTTTTCGTTCAAATGTAAAATATTTATTGACACACTCGATTATCTACTTACTTACTGCAACGGATATCGTATCTAAGGAACAAAATGCATTGTTAGCAGGCAATAGAGGCGTTCATTAATGAGGTTGGGATCAAGCGCGCAACGGTGATCCATAAATGGTACAGTGATAAATCTATTTGTTTCTCATTGGACCATGAATTGTTAGAAGGAAAATATGCTCAGATATGTGTGTGAGAGAGAGAGGGATTAAAATTCACAAATCTTACTTAAAACTTCCATAAGTACACACACTTTTCGCAAAGTAATTAGGAAACGTAAATTAAATTTGAAGAAGAGCATTCATAACTCGAGTAAATACTCGAACGATTATATAAAACGGTGGAATGGGCTGGATTCGTCCTTCTTACCCTAATTGACATATTTATGGGTGAAGTTGCTCGGTGCGTAATTTCGCTCCGTTCATTTAATTTAAAATATGTGTATTTATTTATATCAAAATAATTATTTAATTGCAATTCTGTGATATGGGCGGCACCTTGCCTAAGGGGCCTTCTTTAGATATATTATATTTAAAAGTTAGGTACTAGCTTTTGCCCGCGTGATATTCAGTTCTTAAAATGAATTGAAGTAAAATTTCAGTTATTATTTTAACGCGCATTCTGAAAACTGGTAAAATAGTTAGAAAGTTTTTAGTTTAAATGAATATAATTTTGTATAGCAATTATAAAGCAAAAACTTGGCTGTTACATATTAACAGCTGGACCGATTTTGACGAAATAATGTATATTAGTTACCTTTATTATTGTATAATAATAATAAATGTAATCAAAGATAGAAAAAAATTAAAAAACTTAAAAAGTTAAACAAGATGCGGTATGGTGAAGTTTGTTGCGCCGCTTCTTCTTCACCTGCGCTTTGGAAGCCGGCAGTAGACTTAGTTTAAGTAATTTTTTTGACGTCAATAAGTGATGTATATCATCCTAAATTGAATAAAGAATTTTGAATTTGAATTTGGAATTTGTTAATACCCTTTGAATGTCCAATTTATATTTTTTGTCGTATGTGGTAGTATTCTGTGTGGAAATCATCGCAATTTAACGCCAATACATTTTAAGATTATTTTAAAGACTCATGTGATCTAATGGTCATCATATCGACTGCTACAGCACTGGAAGTCCCGGGTTCGATCCCCGGATCAATATGATCTTTTTCAGACTGACCTGGGTCTTGGGTGTCTATAATATGTATATATATCTAGTATCACAACACAAGTTTCGATGTTTAACTTAATCTGGGTATTGTCTATAGATTGATTTTGTTTCCCGTTGCAAAATGTATTTGTAAGTGCTATTCTATAAAAAAAAGAATTGTAAAAAAGTTATAAGAATTTTAAACCTATTATGCACGCAGTGGTGAAAAATAGAACGCTTTCCAATAAAGACACTCGCATGCGGAAGGGGTGGGCACGAACAATTGCTCAGCGGACTGTACGGGTTTGCGTTCCACTGCCCAGCGGCTTTGACGGCATAAAGACAACTTTACTGTTACAGAAATGGCTTGTTTTCTTCACATTCTTTTTTTACTGTAAGTATTCTTTTCGCCTCGACGATGACGAAAGTATTTTCTATGTTGATTGAAATAAATAAATCTGTAAACATACATATAATAAAGTTAACTTAGGTATTATTTTCAACATGATTTTCATACATACTTTCACCCCCTATTATAGCCTTTTGGGGGTTGATTTAATTAAATACAAAACATAGCCTATGTTTGAACGTAGGTCTTTAATTAAAGAACTAAATTCATACCAAACTTGATATAAACTGTTCAACGTCTCAGCCGCGAAAATGGAACAGACAGACAGACTTTCCCATTCAAATTATTAGTATATATTGCGACATAGGAATAGTGTCGCTATAAAGTAGTCGGATGTCGAGCAACAGCTGAGTATAAGCTGAGTTGAAAGTGGCGTGCGTAAAGTTAGTGTCACGAACTTAGATAATTAGTTTCAACTTGGCGCAGCCTAGTTACTGCAAACTTTGATGAGAACTCCTAAATAGGTTGATGTATGATTACAGCCTACACATACCTTACCTACCTTTTGACTATGTACATTATGTACTTTTATATATTATCAGAAAAAAAAAAACATTGTAAGAAACAATAATGGTAAGCCGATCTGGCATGATAGGGACCAACACTGTTCAAATGAGTTTCTTTCGGAATTTCTTCTCAGCATAGTGGTCGTTCCGAAATGCCAGTAGTTTGTGAGAAATAACTATAAATATATATAATATATATAATCTATTATATATATTTAATCACAATATATACAAATATATAATCACTTATTAGGTACTTATGATTGTACTGGCACACGCGGCGTGAAGTAACTTCATATATTGTTATGAAAATGTCGATTAATAAAATCGGGTTCTTAGTATTACGATGTGATATGTGTGATAGATTGTTCCGTCACATATTAATATAGGTATTAATTATAACTTATTGTTAGTTTATAATAACGTTATTATACGAAAATACTGATACCAAACTATACATTATTATAAATGCGAAAGTAAGTTTGTGTGTTACCAATATTCTTGAAATTTTGTAAAAATAACTGTTCCCGCCGGAAATTTGCGCGGGCGATTTTCTGCTTCCATATTAAGCCCGCGCGGCCGATCGTCCAATTTGTACTGGAAAGCAAAAAATCTATACACACAATTTCGCCAGAGTTTTCTTTGGATACCAGCTCTGTTTCGTTATACAAACCTAATATGAAAAAAGTTATCACAACAAGCAAAAAAGTTAGCATGTTTGAACAGTTAGAGACTTGCCAATTAAACTCTATTTGTCCTGTATAAACAGGAACCGAAAATGGACGACGTAAAAGTTGAATGTACAATATATCCCGTATATATGCCGTCGCTAAAGTAATCAAGAATTGTGAAGGCTTGTTTTCGTTCGTTTGCGAAATACCGTTGCGAAAAAAATCGACGAGCAAATTTGGCTTTTCGCTGTTCAAATATTTTTTATTCCGTGTATGTTCGGCGGCTGGCGGCAGTGTACTTAATAATAAATATCCTGTGAAACCTTGTAATTCTGGTGACTTGACAAAATGATAGCCGAGGGACTTAACAACTTCTTCAAAGCAAAAAAGTGTATAATCTAAAGCCTTTCTTATTAGCTTTTTTATGCCAAGCAGACGAACAGCCATGATGTTCAACGCGTATGAAGCGTGCCTAACCAGGGGCATTAAACGCGCCGTGTCCTCTTTGTACGTAAGGGTCTGTTGTCACAGAAACCTGTAATTACACTGCCTCTCACCCTTCAAACCGAGCTTGCACTTCTCTTCGACGACAGAAATAAATATTGAGTGAGTTACTCATACAGACGACCTGATGGTAATAATGAAATTTTATGCCATAGACAAAAATGTATTAATTAAATCAATATTTTTTGCTGCATAGTTACCAAAATTTACGAAAACATAGAACATAGGGTTACTTGTGAAATTAACTGTGTATTGAATCTCTTTGCAATGAGACGCAGCCAACCAATCACATTAGGGCTTGTTTGTCGTTGCGTCATAATGCCGCAATCGTGATTGGTTGACCGCGTCCTGCGTCCCACTCTCACTGAGAATGATTCGATAGTGAAACACAGGTTATCCATTGCGTTATCTCGACTATGACCCAAAGGTCACAGGTTCGAATCCTACTCGTGTCCACGAGTTTGTATAACAATTTGACGGTAACTATAGTTTTCATAGTGACCTCTTGCTATTGATAAAGGGAAAATCATCATCAGAAAACCTGTGAGGTTAGCACAAATATTATCTGCTCTATGTATTATGCCACGGACAGACATACATAGACAACACATACATAGATAACACCCTCCTCCTTTTGTCCTCCTTCTTTTGTCGGGGGTTAAAAATACTTAAGTATTATAATTAAATAAGTACCTATTTAACTGCCAGTTTATCCACTAAACGTGCCCGAATTCCCGACTAACCTACGACACGTGTCAACGACACCTTCCCCGAGCTGTATGTATATTAGACATATATGTTAGTATATTACAACTTCAACAGTGTTTCATCGTATACAGTTTGCTTGTCGCGTGTTGGTATCGCTAAGATAGATCTATTTGATAAATATTTAATGTACCTGCATCATGTTAATTAATGTTGCTAAAGAGAATTTAATTTTGGATGAGTGGAATATTTCGTATGTTACGACTAAAATCCGAAATACGGCTACGGCTAGGCTTGAGCCGGCTTAGTTGGTTATACCTAAGTGTTAGACTTAAGCTCAGCCATTATCATCTTAGGTAGACATCGATAGTTACACCCAGTTCCTAGGTTTAGCCCTTACTATCGCGGCTATATATATTGACGACCTCGGTGGCGCAGTGGTAAAGTTCTTGCCACTGAACCGAGAGGTCCCGATCGGTTCGATCCCCGGTCGGGTCATTATGGAAAATTATCTTTTTCTGATTGATCCGGGTCTTGGATGTTTCACTATATATGTATTTGTTATAAAATATAGTATCGTTGAGTTAGTATCCCATAACACAAGTCTCGAACTTACTTTGGGGCTAGCTCAATCTGTGTGATTTGTCCTAATATATTTATTTTTATTTATTTTTACCTAGTTGCAGCCGTTCACAGGTGGTAACGTAGATTCTTTCGTTTATTTACACGACTATATGTACTATGTCGTATGAGGCCACTAAGGGACATATACCCCAACAGCTGTAGGCAACAAGAGCATCCAAAAAGGGTTGACACCAGACAGACAGCCGGTTGTAAAATTAAAGACGAATTTTCAAAATTTCAAAGTTATTTTTACGCCCTATTCTTATATTGTTGTATTAGTATTTCTTGATATTAGTTCAGATCAGAAATGGCAAAGTGAATTAAAATGAGTGAAACTGAGTTATGAAAAGTTCATTCGGTTTAATTGAGCCCTCCGTAGTTATTACATCATACGGGTAAAGGTCGAACACTGATGTTCTTGACACGTAATACATATTCATATAATTTAATTTCATACAATCCATACAAATATTATAAAGAGTATAACAATACTTAGTTACTTGTGTGTTTCGAAGAGTCAATTAGCTTCACCCATTGTTGATATTCTATTCGATTTGTCGCGTATTTCCGTTCGCAGAATGTATCTTGTTCATGTTTTGACTTGGATATTTTGTAAACACGCCGCTTCGATGGTGCATTTCGTTTGGGAAACATCTCGGCATAACAATTTGTCTGTGGGACGTTTTTATTTGATCTGATCACGTGAGACGTCACAGGCTGCTCTCAGTTGGAAACTATTATTTCGCTCACTGGACATTTTCACGCTCTGAGTCATAGCATTTTGTTAAACTATGGAACACAAATTAGCCGTCGTTGTTCAACGTGCTGACATAATTTAGGGCTGTAAGTGTAACAACAATTAAAGTTAATAAAGATATATATTGTGACAAATCACACAGATTGAACCCCAAAGTTTTGTGTTGTGTTATGGAATACTGACTCAACGATACTATATTTTATAACAAATACATATTTAGATAAACATCCAAGACCCGGGCCAATCTGTGGACTCAATCTGTGTGATTTGTCATAATATATTTATCGAACTTGAGACCTCTCGGTTCAGAGGCAAGCACTTTACCTCAGCACCACCGAGGTCGTCCAAATAATTATTCACGGTCGATAGTCTCGTTCCCTAATGAAATTATTGTTTTTAAATTAATTAATTTATTGAGGAGAGGCCGTTGCCCAGCAGTGGGACACAATAGGCTAATAAAAATATTCAATAAATAGATATATGTTACGGCTAAACTCCGAGCAAGTCGCTGACGGTTACGCTTGCTATCTTTGGCCAGACTATGGGCGAAACTAGGTTTTGTCGTCACAATTCCGATAAGTGACCGGATCTAATTGCACTTAGTCGCCTAGTGGTACCTAGTAGTTTAATATATGTTTAGACGATTGTTTTTGTCCAAGCGAAGCCGGCACGGGCCGCAAATAGTGCACATGTTACGCGAATATTAATAAATGAAATAAAGTTTGTATGTTACCTCTTAACGCATTATTGTATAGTGTAATAGGTAAATAAATAATTTACTTAACCAATCTTTCTAAAATCTCGCACGTATAGGATTCGCGCACTATAGGATATATTTCCTACCGGAAAGGACTGTGTCCTTGAGATTTACAGTAATCCGCACTCTTGAATGTATTTTTATGACACTAACGTGTCAATAATCATACATGTACGTACAATACTTAAAACAAAAGCCACGTGTTTTCGTTATTGGGATGTGAAGATTCCCTAAGTTGTCATATTGCTACGATAGGACAAAGTATGAATATACTTAAATCTATAGTCTACACTAAATTATACTCTTTATAATATAGTGTACACTATAGATTTGTTCAAAAACCATTTAATGTGAAATTTGAGAGTTAGAGGGCGCTCATTTGGCTCGTATAAAGGCCGTAGCTCAGCCTGAGCCTGGCGCTTGGTTACACGCGGTCCCATCCCCGTGGGAACATTGCTAGACAATGATTCGTTGAGGGTGGCCGTTGTGCTGGGTTGTGACGTGTGTGAACCACACCGCTGCATTTGCGGTAAGATGGTAGAAGCTGACGGTTCCATTCTCTTGGATGTGTTAGATGTTCAGGTCGTTTGTCTCGCCATCATTCTTTGAATGACATTATTCGTAAGGCTTTGATATCTGATTTAATATTCCTTGTCAGTTGGAACGTCCAGGCCTCTCGCGTACAGACGGAAAGCGATCTGACGACATCACTCTAATACCGTGGCAGAGAGGGCGTTGCCCTTTATGGGACGCAACAACATGTGTAAGCACATATGCGGCGTCGTACTTCACTAATAGTAAGCGTTTTCCTGGGCCGGCTGCAAGGGTGGTAGCTGGACTTAAAATGGCCGAGAATTCTGTTTTATCTAATCAGTACGAGTTTGTTCCAGTTGCCACGGCAACGTTTAGCCCATGGTGTTCGGAGGCGAAGCGCTTTGTTTTGGTGAGATAGGACGGCGTTTAAGGTGTCGTGGATGTGACTACCGCTCCGGATGGTACTTGGTTCAAAGGCTATCAATTGCTATCCAACGAGGAAACGCAGCTAGCGTTATGGGTACTTTTGAATCGGGTACAATTCGAGGTGGCATTTTTGATTGACATTGCAATTATTTATGTTTTATTTTATTTTATTATTTGCATTTTAGCAATATTATTTGATTTTAATATTTTGTGAGTTTGAGGCGGCAATCTCCGAAACTAGCGAACCGATTTCAAATATTATTTCATCATTAGAAACGTACATTATCCAAGATTGCTATAGGCTGTATTTTATCTTAAAATTCCCACGCGTACAAACATACAGATAGACAGAACGACAGACAGACAGACCGACAGACAGAGAGACGGACAGACAGACAGGCAGACAAAAATTCTAAAAAAAATGTTTTAGCTTCTATTGACCCTAAATAGTCCTCTTCTATATTTTATCTCAAAATTTCCACGGGAGCGAAGCCACGGGCAACAACTAATAAGTGATAATTATGATGGAATACATATAAGTTTTTTACAAAACTAACATTTTTGACACAACCTTTTCGATTATTGTCAATACAAAATTTCATAACATACGTACACGTTTACATTCAGTTTTTAAAAATAGATATTTGCTGATTGACCTGGGTCGATATGAAAAAGATCGTTTTCCATGCTGACCTGACCGGGGTCGAATCCGGGACCGGCATGACGACCATTTAGGCCACAGAAGTCAAAAATATTGACACCGATAACATCTCCGTCTCATTTTGAATACATGAATCCTTTAACGGACCATCAACATATTCTCCTATAAAACATTTATATTCTGAAATACAGTTCAGAGAATCCAATACCGCGGGAAGTGAATAAACCAAATATGGGTGTTCGACTGCGATTCATTCTTCTTTTAGCCAACAGTATCGTCCCGTATTCAAAATTCTTGATGTGTTCCAAACACTAACTCAATTTGATAACATTAAAAGTCAGTATAATAATTCCTTAATTCATTCTGTGCGGGGAAACTAAATCTGAGACTAAATTGCTTTGAGAAATTATTATATAATAATTATAAAAATCGCAAGTACATTCTTATTGTAGTGTTGATTAGGGATCAAGTCGGACTTCAATACTCGTTCAGTTCATTCTTTTGACATGACAGTTTCTTACGGAATTTCTTCACAGCAGTGGCCGATCGGAAATGTTATTAGTTTTTAGTTATTATTAAATATTATTATATCAAAGTGACTAAATAAAACAAAGTCCTCTACAATGAAGTCCTCTCCTCTGTCCGCGTCTGTCTGTCTGTCTAGAATAAACTCAAAAACTACTACACGGACGATTTTCATCAACAGAAGATGATTCCTGAGGAAGTTTTGAGCGAACCGGTAGTTAGTTTTCCAAAATTTATATTTTATGTTATAATTGTAGTTTTGTTAAATATAACTCTAAAAAGTGCCGCCTGTGAAAGTGAAATTTCGAAATAAACACTTTGATTACAATTTTTTTCTAAATGCAGAGCAAAAGTTCGGGCCCAAAGGCGAACAAATCTCGCAAACAGCCTTCGGAGAGACGGAACGCGAAATATCGCGGAGTGATGCATTGTGCGAGAATATTACGGAATGGGTATAGATAGATTGCCAGAAATAATACTGTAAAATGGAAACAACTTGTACAGGGTTGGGGCAAACGCCATTGTCCTTGAAAGGTATCAAACCTTTTTTATTTATCGACACTCATTTATCACACTTTTGACGACCACCGTGGCATCAAAGTCTCCACGCCAGTTCGTTGGAGCTCCTTGATTCGATCCCCAGCGCTGACGAACATATTTGTCTTCCGTTCTGGATGTTTTGTGCTCGTTTCTGTTTGTGTCCATCGGACCCGCGATACAAGTTTAGCGATTATTGTGGGCCGTCGAATATTGGACAACACTTTTTCATTTAATTTATTAACCCCCGACGCGAAAAGGGGGTGTTATAAATTTGACCGCTAAGTGTGTCTGTCTGCCTTTATACGTGGCACCATGGCACCATAGCTCATCAACGGGTGAACCGATTCGGATACGGTTTTTTTTTTTAATTTGATAGCAAATTTTTATGTGGTTTTCAGATATGTTTGATCAAAATCGGCTCAGCCGTTCAAAAATAAGTAAGAAAGTCGGTGGTTTTTTAATTTGTGTAACAAATAAACTTGTGACCATAGACAATAGACTGAACTAGTAATATGTGCCAACAAATGGAGCTTTATTGTAGGACTTTTTGGAATTCATCTTTTGAAAACAATTGGCACGAATCCATTCTAATATAATAAATGTGAAACTGTGTTTGTCCTTCTTTCACGTCAGATCTGAGCTGTGGATTGAGCATAGACAAAAGAATTGGATCGAGGATTACCTCAATCGGTGTGAAAATAGTTTGTTTGAACGGTGCAACGAGGAAACGCTGCCAGTATTCTGCGCACGTTGTCTCACTGTGACGTGTTAGAAGATTGTTTTTTTTACGACTTCCTTTATTTTGAAAATATAGAATTATTTTTATATCGAATCTATCTATACTATTATTGTAAACAGGTAAGCGTTTGTGAGTTTGAGGCGGGTACCTAATCTCCGTAACTACCGAACCGATTTCAACAATTCTTTCACCATTAGAAAGGTACATTAGCCAAGATTGCTATAGGCTATATTTTATCTCAAAATTCCCGTGGGAGCGAAGTCCCGGGCAACATCTAGTTATAAATAAAGTTCCGAAAATAAGAATCTTGATATCCTTCGACATAAGTCATAAAGTCGTTTCAAAATATACTTTTACTAAGTTTTGTTACTTTTTTAAACTTTATTGTATTGAATACAATACGACAATATAAAGTAGGTACTTACAAAACATAAAGTTATATTCATAGACCCACAAATGTAATAATACTTTAGTAACTTGCTTTTTATCATCAAACGGAGTTCACAGAGATGTGTTAATTTGATTTGAAACAAATAAATAATAAATAAATAAATATATTGATACAAATCACACACATTGAGCTAGCCCCAAAGTAAATTCGAGACTTGTATTATGGGATAACTAACTCAACGATACTATATTTTATAACAAATACATATATAGATAAACATCCAAGCCCCGGGCCAATCAGTAAAAGATCATTTTCCATCATGACCCGACCGTGGATCGAACCCGGGACCTCTCGCTTCAGTGGCAAGAACTTTACCACTGCGCCACTGAGGTCATCGTAAATAAATAACAATGCAAATACTTTGTTGTTGTTTTATGAATAAACATTACTTTTAGTTTTGTGTCAACATTTTTATTGCGGCAGTTTATCAGTTTTGTTTCAATAAATGTTATTTTTAGTTCATATTTGAAACATTTTAAACGTGCGCAAAGAGCTTTTCTGCAGTAGTATTCCAAAAATTCCATTAATTTGTAGCTTCTTGTGGATACTTTTTGAGGACGTTATAATATTAGCTGATGCCCGCGACTTCGTTCGCGTGGCTGAACAATTTTTGGTCAGGAGTCAAAATTATTAGAGAAATATAATTGTACAAACAAATGTATACCTGTACATACAGAAGATGCTGATCAGACTGAAAAACTATATTTCCTATAGTTTAGCTGGACCATTATAATTTAAATTATAAATTTAATTTAATTTTTTTTTGACAAAAGTTGTACAGTCTGATGAGCATTTTCTGTTGAAAAATCTAAGATTTTTATACCTCAACAGAAAATGCTCATCAGACTGTACAACTTTTATTAGAGCGCAACGTTTATTAAATGTTTCCTATATTATATGTATCTATTGATAACATTTGATGTGAACAGATGCGTGTTGAGATCTAATTTATAAATATATGACTTGATTCGATTTAATATATATTTATCCAATTTTTGAGACCTGGTACAATGTTAATGCCGGCTCCACACTGTCGGCTAACAGTTCGCCAATTTTTGTCGTTTTCAACGTACATTACTGGTGAATAAAATATCTCCTTGCGGTAAATAAAATATCTCATATAAACTATAAAGAATTGCTGGAAATTGTAACTGCTGAGAGAGATAGAAAATGGGGGGGGGGGGGGGGGGGAAGAGTGATGCCAACTTTTAGTAGTAGTATTCTTGAAGGAAAAGTAAATAAATAAATATATTAGGACAAATCACACAGATTGAACTAGCCCCAAAGTTAGTTCGAGCCTTGTGTTCTCAATCTTCCACCTCTATCAACCTCATCTAACACCCGGGACCTCTGCCTCTGAACCGAGAGGTCCCGGGTTCGATCCCCGGTCGGGTCATGATGGAAAATAATCTTTTTATGATTGGCCCGGGTCTTGGATGTTTATCTATATAAGTTTTTGGTATAATGGAAGAAATTTCATTCATTGTCTCATAAAAAGTTATCAAAATGGACGATTTTGTCTTTATTCATAATCGTTTTCGGCCCACCACAAAAAATACTCGCAGGGTAGGTGAAGCTATTCGCTTTCGGTCCTAAAACGCCTTTCTGACCCGTGGAACACCGAACCGGCTCACGAAAAAATATAAGCGAACCCTGAACTCTGACGCACAACGGCTGAGGAAGAAACCGGAAACACACTCAGATTAGAAAGAACAAAAAATGTATGGTACTAAAAAATATTAAGAAAGTAAATATTGTTAAGAAAAATTAAATAATTCATAGCTTTTTCCCTGCACAAGTCTCACTGTTCGCGAAATAATATAAAATGAAATTAAGTACCTTTAATTTAATGTAAGTAGGTATATAACAACTTTATATACCACTACTGGGCCCAAGACGCCCATTCTCCTTTCTTTATCTTGAAAGGTTATCTATTCGTTAAAAAAAAACACCCAAGACAACGTTTTCAGCGAACCATAATTGCGTAAACATGAACACATCGTAACCAATTGTTCTTTCGAAGTGCAACACTGGCATTTAATAATTAAAAAAATAGAAACATAAACATTTTAAATTTGAAAATTTTTTAGCGTTCTAATTTATTTAAATAAGTTTTAGTGACGTACCTGGCTCGTTCGCACGGACGCGGCGGCGCGGCGCGGGAATCATGTGGACGTTTGCACACACCGGTTGCGCGCGGATACTGAAGCTGTCAAATGGCCGTTTCGGCGGGCTCGCGGATTGTAGGGACGCTCTACATCGATAAGAAACGACAGACGAATATCGATAAATGTATCGGTGTCGTTAATTGTTTTAATGTGTTATTTTGTTTTAGATGTCATAAGTGTACTAATATTTTTCATTTTTATTCATATGTATCTACTTGGAATAATTTATAGGATTTTGACTAAGTTTGTAAGTCGGATGATTTTTTAACCACATTTAGCCTTGGAGATGTGACAACAGAAGCATCGACAACACAAACCCTAAAGACAACGCATGCGTAAAAGTCGTCCTCAAACGATTGCCGGGCCAGACTTACCACGTTGATTGATTCACGAACTTGTGCGCAGGTTAACTCACCCAAGGCACGTGCCTTAAGTAACGGACCCCATCCTTACATGACACCCCACTCCCTGCCGATTCTTTACCAAAAGGACCACCACAAGGGGTTGCCGAAAAACCAACAGCTCTTCGTGATTTGGTTGGTTTTTATCTGGGCGCTTGGTGAATGCGCGCGTCATTTGTTTTGAAAATGGAATCGTAATGCATAGCTCGTAAGTTTGCGATTCACAACTATTGTGTTTTATTTTTCCTACTTATTTTCTTTGCAGCCAGCATTATTAATGACCGCACAATTTTTTTATGGATATAAATTCTGGATTCTGAAACGTACCTACTGTATTCTTTGTAACTGAGAACTGGACCACTTCAGTTTTTCATGATGATGGATGGTTTTTGCCTTTAATAGCCAGTAGTTCTGTTGGCTGGTGAGCGAGAACAAAAAATAAAGTAATTTTTTAATATAAATTTTAAATAAATCATGGAAGACGGCTAGAAGAAGATTAAGAGATTATTTTGTTTGTTAGCTTTGATAATGTACCGGATCAGAAGCAAGAACGCATACCAAGAGGTAACCTCAAAGTGATTCATATTCATGGAGTTAGAAATGGAAAATATACCATTTTAGGAAGAAGTCGTCGAGTTTATGAGTTAGTACAGTCTCGATGTCAAACAATCAACAACTTGGGTCTAAGGAGTTACATCAACGTAACAACAATGTAACTAGATGAAACAGACACACAATCACACTAGCATTCAAGATAATATAACATTGTACATTTGTTTTAGTTGAAGGACAGGTCACAACTGTATGCAGATAATGATTATGTATGAGTCATGCATGATCCGCACAATCAGCACAATCTAACACTGCTTAATGAATACCGTTTGAAACAAAATAAACTACTTCAAAATCGGCTTGTCCGTTTGGCTCCTACGAAAGTACAGACAAACTTACAGATACCATCATCTCTTAACGCGATTCACTTCACGACCTAAACTGAACTCCATCGCAAATTCGTACCATCGACTTAATTTTTAGTATGAATGCGATTCATTTTATGTTCCTAAATTGAACTGAGTTGTATTGGAATTATTCTGTAAAAGTTGATGGTTGGCCTGCAAAACTCCAACGCTCATCTAATGAGGAAACGCTCAAGATTAAAGAGAAGTGATAAACTTGTAAAGAACTACGTAGCCGAGAGTTCAAAAGGATAGACATTAATCGGCACTTCGACTTACATTAAATACAAAAATTTGCATAGCTTCTGCAATTCATTGGACTTAGTATCATCACTTGTATCCTAACTAGACGCACGCCGGGGCTTAGCTTCCGTATGAATTTTTAAGCGGCTCGTATAAAGAAATATTCCAGGCTATGTTTTACCCGTGTACGCAGCCCGTGTATCAAATGCCATCGAAATCAGCCCAGGTGAACTTGCGTCATTGAGTTATAAACGTCCTATCCATCTCAACACACAGTCACAACAACTTTTCGCATTTATTAATGGGATTTCGTAAGGAATTTCATTAAAGTAATTAATGAAAGTACTTACTGCCAAGAAGATACTTACAAAATATAGTGTAAAAGTACAAATAGAAATGTTAGATGGTATAAATTACTTATATATATTTCGAGTCTATCCAATTTTCCGGCAGCTGTCTCGGCTAATCAACTAGCCCGACCTTACGAGACGGAATTAGAATTAGACTTCCCTCTCGATGCAATGCCAGTGGACGCGGATCCAGCGCAGGTTGTGGTGACAGCCACCCGATGATTCTTAAATAACGCTTGTGGTATCTTATTTGGCATAGTAAACAAGAGATCATGAGCACGATAAAAGTCGAAAATTGACGTCGAGAATTTCATCGATATTAATATTATTGATATCGCATCGATATGATTTAGTTAGAGAAGCTAGCCTTATTTCTGTCACTAAACGAAATACTGAGGATTTGCAATTCCAGGTGTATAATTTTTTGTTACTGTAAACTAGCATTTAATACTACTACTTAAAGTACTGCTGATAGTACCATTTATGGTACTTTAGAAAGTAGTAGTACATTGAAGATTGTCGGGAAATTGATCAGAATATTGGGTCCGGAATGAGGCGTGTTGGCTATAAACATTCGCGCAATAAGAAATAAAATAAACAATACAATAAATATATATATATATATATATATATATATATATATATATATATATATATATATATATATATATATATATATATATATATATATATATATATATATATATATATATATATATATAATATACAATACAATATTTGTAAAATTTAAAGGTTTTATTGAGAAACTGTGTCCGGAAATCTTGTCGTCTGGCTGCGACCACGGCAACTGCAAGGTGTAGAAACTTCAGCTTTTTTCATTACCTGAAAAGCTTTTGTATTTCCGTTAATACGCTATTTAATCGAACATGATTTACACACGCAGATTCTGTTATGAAAATTTCATGATTACAATGTAATCATAAAGTACATGTAAATTTGTGTAGCAGGTTAACAAATTTCGCTGTGGTATCGTACTAAGCACACGGAATCTTCCGTGTTTCGAATCATGTTTGATTAACTGGCTCGATAGCTCGTATGAGGGGAGTTCATTAAGCCGCCAGGCTAGGGTCTTCCAAATATCGATATATTTTCTGATATCGAGAAATGTAACTATTTTTTTATTTCGATTTAAATAATCAGAGTGCATCAAATAATGTACTTAGTAATGACTACAGAGTTAGGCGACCACTGTTTTAACTTTAGTAAATTATGGCAATTGTGTCCTATAGAAAACTATAAATATTTACAAAAATACTTTTCTAATAAAATCCTTTATCTATCCTGCATTATCTCTAATGTGTGTGTGTGTGTGTGTATGTTATAAATGTGTGTGCTATGTAGTAGAAAAATAATGTTAAATCAAAACAAATTATTTATTCAGAAATTCATCTTCACAAGCAATTTTTCACGTCAAATTTTATACGACACAATAATTTTTCAAAAAGCTATAAACTACTAACATTCCGATACCGATATCAACTTTCATACCTATGATTAATTAAGTATACATATTTTTTCCAAGCTGACTGTAAAATAACGCACAGCCGGAACTACTAAGCGTAGACTGTTGAGATTTGGTATGTTGGTCCTTAGGGAGTGTAGGGAGTGAATTTCTTGGAATTCTCACGAAAATGGGAACGCGTGTATCAAATCACAAAAAAGAAAAAAGAATTTATTCGGCAAAAACACACAAAATCCAAACATTAACACTTGAAGACAACAATACAAAAGAATAACGAATAAAATACGGCAGGCAAAATGGCGACCAGCTCAGCGTGGTGCCATGGTAACGAGCCATTTAGTTGATTATAAAAAAATCTATATTTTAACCGATAACGTATTTTTTTGCCCATCCCTAGCCAATCCACTAAATTGTAGGCAGATAGAGTGGGCAATATTCAGTTCAGCCAAATTGAAATAATTGCTCTGAGTATGTGTTATCGTGAAGTTCCAGGAGCTTTATCAAATTGAGACATGTTTGTTGTATGAATTATCTACATACACCAGATAAATTCATGCCAATAAATTAAAATACTCATATTTGAGAAATTTTAGTTTATCAATCAGTGTCTTGTTTTTCGAAATGAAAGTTTGTTGGGAGATATTTTAATGGAGGAAAATGAAGAGTATTATGTATTTTTTTACTTTCAAGCAGGCAAACATCTGGTGGGGCCAGCCGATGGTAAGTGGTCACCACAGACAGCCTATCAACGCCTGCAAGACCGTCATTCATATTCATAATTTGGTACATGTATGTATGTATGTATATTCTTATAAAATATACTCACGAAGTTAAACAAGTAAGGAATTCAAATTCAATTTATTTTTCTAGCTATTTAAGTTATTATTTTATATTTATGTTATATAAAGATGCATATACTATACACATATGGTATATTTAGAGCCACGTCTCAGATTGCTCAGTCGCACTCCGTCATTTTGCAGTGGCCCGTCGATGGTTGTCAAAACAACAGACTAAAACAATGAGGCTGCGCTCTTAATACATTAGTCAAACTGTCCAATAGACAGCAATAACAATGTCTTGGAATGGTATGTATGTACAGCCAACGGCACATCAACCTACCCAAATTCATTGCAAACTCGTCGCTAATACCGCGCATATGAGGTTCATCCAGGGTGACTTGATGTGCTGTTGACTGTACATAGCTACAAACCTACCTACCTATCAACTACGCCGAACTCGGACAGATGCCGGCGCGAATGAACACATTATTTACTGAAACTAAACCCAGCAATATACATCGAAACCTCCAAACTGTTGGCCGATAGCAGATATATAGTAGTCGATAGAAGGTAGTTAGCTAGTTCACATTGAATTGCAGTCGCGAGGAATCTTCTAAAAATCGAGTGGTCTTGATGCTTGTCAATCCAAAGAAAAGATTCTCGAAAATGGCTTTTACTTTCAATGCATTACTCTGGTCTGATTTCGTACACTTATATAATAAAGCGGTCAAAATGTGTGTCTCCATTCGGTCAAATACGTAGTGTACAAAAGGCTTAAACCACGCTTTATGCCAGATCAACACCTGTCGTCGAACAGTTTGCCAAACTTTGACGGATTCGGTATACATTGCTGGATTTTCATTGCAGTAAACAAAAGCACTCATACTAACTAAGCGTTGGTATCTTACGTGTTGAGTTCGGCGACATTGTGGAGCTGGTTTTAAAAATTGTTAGCAACGCCATCTATGATCTACGACAGGTAAGTACCTGTCTGAAAATTTCCTGAAAATACAAAGTCCAGCCCAGTTTGTGCAAAGCGGTTCTGCTACTAGAGTGCACTGTTTGGACTTTATATCTCCTCGCTACTCATGCCGCCCTGGTAATCATAACCTGACCCAAAGCGGTTGAAGATATTGATTTTTTGTTATTTTGTTCATTCGTCATTGTTCAAAAGATAGATTTTAGAAAGGGCCGGTGCGGTTCAATTTAAAGTTGATACTTTTTTCAAGAAATTGATAGGTAGGTACTCCGTTGTATGGAGCTACCTACAATTTCCATAAACCTTTTTACAAAAATTACTTTTTGACACACGTTTATTGCCTTCAGAGAGAGCTCGTAAGAGAAATTATTATATTCAACTCGTCACAAAAAAAATCATGACATACATATCTACATTGCAAGTTAAATAAAAACTTGTATAATTATAATAATTTATTATTCATTAGTCGTAAAATAAATTTTGTGTAGAAATTAAAAAATCCACTCTTTAGGTTGGTACCTATGCTTTATAAGTGAGGGGTTTCTCAATTAAAATGTGTTCTGATTTCAGAACCTTAAAGCCAAACGACCTCGGTGGCGCAGTGGTAAAGTTCTTGCCACTGAACCGAGAGGTCCCGGGTTCGATCCCCGGTCGGGTCATGATGGAAAATGGTCATTTTCTGATTGGCCCGGGTCTTATATATGTATATGTTATAAAGATATAGTATTGTTGAGTTAGTATCCCATAACACAAGTCTCGAACTTACTTTGGGGCTAGCTCAATCTGTGTGATTTGTCCTAATATATTTATTTATTTATTTATTTAAATAAATTTCTAAAAGGTTGTAACTTCACTTGACATTTTTCATGTGAAATTCTCATCTGAAGAGTTTTAAATGTTTATTAATAAATTATGCTGCTTCTTCGAAAGTTCTCAATTTCCTTTAAATCCTAATAAATATGCATGTACGAGCTTTTATCGAAAAAAATAGAATACCCATTATTTCAGGAAAGTGATATTTTATTACGTGAAACCATGTACATGCCCATAGTATGTTATTAATGATGGCACTTGTTTTTTTAAGAATGTAAAGAGTAGCTGTCAAACTATAACTACATGTCAAAATCAAGCGCGATCGATTATTGAAAGACAGCGGAGCTCAGCTACTTTGGAGGGTCATCTCGATTTCGTCTCCCGAATTTATTGTCCCGTGCGGGACAGCGCCGTCCCGGTTTTTTTTAATTTGCAGCCAGAAGCAAAAAAAAAACACGACATCGGCATAATTTTGCACAAAGAGTAAATCTATGAAATTGGTAATTAAAAAATTTTGCTTATCTGTTTTATAATAACTATATTAAATTTGCGTTTTTTTCTTCTATTATGTCCGGCGCTTGACGAAATAATTCCGCTTTTTTTCACATTCAATTGTATGAAGTTTCGACATACGTCTACGCACGTTAGATGTAGAAAACAACGAAGCACAACGGACCCACAGCTTGCTGCGTCACGAAACATGATTGTTCAATGAGGCATGGCTTTTACAATTAAGAAATAAAAAAAATATTTTTATGGGTATCCGTCCATAGATGGCGTTGCAATCGTTTCGTTAAAACGCGTAGGATTAAGCCATGGGTACTAGAGATACATGAGTCGCAAGGAAATGTCCTCACCCTTGGTTTTTAATCAGTGCCGCCCTCTTTTAGCAAAGTGGGAAGACTGTACAAACTTACAAGCTCTAGGTTTCAAAATAAAAACCGTTGTGAATCTACTTTTTATAAGTACCTAGTCCAAATCAGAGATGGCGTTGCCAATTTTTATGGTAAGTTAGGCTGTTTGTTAAATCCATACCCGAACGAATCACGACGACGCAGCTCGTTGCAGCTCCGTCGTGCTTCGTTGTTATTTACAAATTTTGACATTGACATGCGTTAACATTCTACGTTTTCAGTGGAGGCATGTAAACGTGACAGAGCACCACGGAGCGCAACAGAGCAATGGGGCATGGCTCTAAATAGTCCCATATTAACTCCAATTTTGTGACTCTTTCAAATATCCACCTGTATAAACGAAAAATTAAATGCATCGGTTGCATGAACCCTGCAAATGGCTATCATAAATATTAAAATCTTAAAGAATTTATTAACATTTAAGACAATTTATAGTACCTATTTGCATATTTTATCATATATTTTATTAATCTGTGCAATGAAGTTTTAAATAAATAAATAAATTCGTTTCTAAGTCATAGATGGCGTAGCAATCGTTTCGTTAAACCGCGTTGCATCAGGCCATAGGTACCAGAGACACATGAGTAGCAAGGATATGTCCTCATCCATGGTCTTCATTCAATTAGTGACCTCTTGCAGAAGAGTTGGAAGGTTTTACAAACTACACAAGCTCTAGGTTTCAAAATAAAAACGGTGATGTGATTGTGAATATCCTTTTTATAAGTACCTATTCCAAAACAGAGATGGCGTTGACAATTTTTATGGGAAGAATTTTTGCTTTTTGTTTAATGCCGTTAACTTTGTCATTTCCACAGATATAAAAACATTACATTGAAGGTCATAATCCTTTATATATTTTTCTTTTTTTTGGTCATATCCAATAACATCCAAATTGGATCAAAAGGACAATATGAACGAAAATGATGTCCCAACTAATATTATAAATGCGAAAGTAAGTTTTTTTGTTACCTCTTCACGCATTATCTACTGGACCGATTGTTATGAAATTTGGTACACGGGTATAAAATAATCTGGAATAACACATAGGAAATTTTTTATCCTAAAATTCCCACGGGAACGAAACTCCGCAGCTAGTTATAAAATAAATATGACAAAGGATGAAATTAAGCAACAAACCAAAAACCACTTGGCTCGCGCAATTCATTTTGTTCACTATTATTTCAATTATTATTTCAGGTCTATATATTATAGTTCATATCATAATAAAGCAAAATAAAATGGGTGTTTTCATATATAATTTATTTGTATAATCCTCTGGATATCGTTACCCTGCGCATTTTATGCCATGGTAAGTTTTCGTGATGAATATTAAATAAATTAAATATTCCGTATGGAAATAAAGGCTAAAATCAACTTTCACCATAAACTAATATTTCCTATTTCAATATTAATAATATAATATTTCCTATTTGCCTTAATTTTGGTAAAGAAAAGCGAGTTATTCTAACTCGTTTTTGCGATCTCAAAATGTGTAATTTTATTTATTTTGTGTAAAATCTTGTAACGTACACCATGTCCAAATCATACCTAATTGTCTAACGGAAAGGTATTCCAACTTTCCCAACGTGCATTAAAGTTTTAAGTAGATAAATAAATATATTTTTATGGGTCATAGATGGCGCTGCTCCTAAGTCATAGATGGCGTTGTAATCGTTTCGTTAAAACACGCTGGATCGGGCCATGGGTAACAGAGAAACATGAATAGCGAGGAGATATACTAATCCATGGTATTCATTCAACTAGCGCCCTCTTATTGCTTACTTATGCTAAAAATTTCTGTACCGGCTACACACAATCGTATATTTTAGACGGATGTCAACGCGTTTGCTCACATTGCGGAGTTTATACGAGAGCTTTATTTGCCGCAAGGTAAAAAACAGTAATGTACGTCAAAACCGCAAAAGTTGGCGAACTGTTCGCCGGTAGTGATGAACCCGCACTAGTTTCAAAATAAAAACGGTTGTGAGTAACATTTTGTTAAGTACCTAGCTTAAATCAGAGATGGCGTTGCACGTTTTTATAAAAGAGTTTTCACTTTTTTGTTAAAGCGGCCCATACATATTTTTGACCCAATTCGCGACTCTTTCTAACACCTATCTACATGGTTACAAACAGGACTATACAAATAAATTTCAGTGACGCCATCTCTGATCCAAGCCGTATATTTATCATATATTTTGCTAAAGCGACAACCGGTGTTTCGCATATTTATTGCAAGAGCGCACTGGTTTAACTCAGACATTTCTTGTTGTCTTATACAACCCTGGTACCTCATAAAGTCTGACTCAGCGCGTTCTACGATAAACTGGCTGTAACACAATAAACTAGATTTATTATTTAAGATTTACGATAAATAAACTAAAAAATATTCAAAATTTCAGACAGAAAAGTTTTCAGTGGCAAATCTACAAATACTTATAATGTCTGTGGATAAATCCAATTATTATACTTGTTGTGATTTATTGGAATTATTCGAAGTACTTAAAATCCATGGACCTACCATTGAAACGCGGATATTTCAATCAAAACGTCAAACGTCAAATCTCCGTACTGTCAAGTGTATGACGTCAACCATGCGGTCATGACGCATGGGTTTATGCGTCACCCCAATCTGCCCGCTTCAACTCCAAATCACACTAATACCGTGGACTTGTCTCCGCAGAGCTTTCGACCTCTGCGCTCGCGCTGTCGTTACAAATTTTAACAAAGACAAGAATGAGTTTTACTATATGACTTTACATTAATTACTCTGTACTGTAGTAATGTCAATTTTATGAATGATTGATTTTGGAAATGATTCCTTCCCATGGAATTAGTAGGTACTCCGAACTAGGTACTTACTAAATCTATGTTCCTTTATCAAGAAAGCGGATCCGCGGTCGAAACGCTCTGCGAACCACCCTAACATTGCTACTTCACCACGAGTTTCAGTTTTAATAAAATTACTTAAAATTTAAAAAAATCAATCTTAAGTATTTTCTAAATAGTTTCCAAACTGATGAACACACATTTTCAAAACATAGATAAGAACGTTCTCGAATAACAAAAAAAGTAGATCAATGTCGATTCAGCCGTTTCGCTTCTACGATGCCACGGACAGACATATATCTGTATGTCCGTCCGTTAATAAAGGGGGGAGTTATAAGACTCCCCCCCTTCGGTCGTCGAGGTTTGAAAATGGCGTAGTGTAAAAATTGTTTATCTTTCTTTGCTTTGTCTGAGCTCTCACGAACAATATTATTTTCTCTCTGCAACACCGACTGGTAGAAAAAGCCTTAGGCTTTGAGCCCGCCTTTTGCGTGTTTTTAATAAAAATGCAACGTGAAGAAAATAAAATAAACGAAATAAATGTATTATAATATTAAAACAATGAATTACTCGAACGTAAATAAACGTAAATACAATTTAGAATTACATCCTTATATAGTACAATACATACTAGAAATATTGTAAATGCGAAAGTAAGTTTGTTTGTTTGTTGCCTCTTCATCCTACTCAACCAATCTCCAAAGAAAACCAAAGAAGATTGAAAGTATTGAAAACTATATTTGAACAGTGAAGGACAGACTCGTAGAGTAAGTACATTTCATTGCAAAAGAATAACTGTTCCCGTGGGAAATTTACGCGAGCGAGACCGCGGTAAAAATTTAGTAAATAATATAAATAAAATACAAACCTATATATACTAGCGGCCCATATCGGCTTCGCTCGGGTAAAGATATAATAAATTATACCCCTAAACCTTCCTCAGGAATCACACTATCTATTGGTGAAAACCGCATGTAAATCCATCCGTGCAGTAGTTTTTGAGTTTATCGCGAACAGACAGACACACGCAGTAGAGTACTTTGTTTTATAATATGTAAGGAGTTTACTCATTCCTTATATTCCTTATACCTTATACCTTTCCTGGGTTTTAAAAGAAGCGAAACTTGTGTAATTCAAAACGAAGACTGTTCCAATAGTAATGCATCACGCACACAGCTTGACAGAGCGATGGTTCGAGATACACAGATGTTTGAAAGAAAGAATATCTTTATTCGGCGGCTAAACAAAACACATTTACATGTTATGCTAAAATGTGCCTAATTTTATAGGAACTTAATAACGGAAAATTCGAAAATCAAAGCTGAAAAGGTAACCAGGTATTAATATTATATTATTAGAAACTGTAATGTAAATAACTTACATAACACAGCACAGCCGACTATCGACTTACAGACAAAAAATAAGAAACGTTTTTTGACTTTCTATACTTTTTGTGATGGGTAAAAAAATGTTAAACTCGCGTCGGGACACGTGACCCTGATCGAAAATTCGTAAGGCGTCTAAAATGCACAACGTTAATATTCAAGTTTTCACTTCTGCCGGCACTCCCGGAGTGCAACACGTTTTGTTTTTAAGTGTCCCTCTATCCATTTCAGTCAAAAATACTAAATGTACAGACAAAATATTTTTACTATTTTAATATATTTTGACAAAGCTAAACTATTTTCTTTCCAAAATACGCAACATATCAATATAATATGGTAATTTGCGTGTGGTTCCGCTCTATAATAGGACCACTCAATATTTTCCCGTGGATGTCGTACAAGGCGAACAAGGAACACAATGCCCTGTTAGCATTTAGGCAACAACATTATTCTCAAGAATGAAAAATCACAGCAGAGCTTTCAAAATTTTAAGGTATGTTTTTTTTACTCTGATCACAGGCTTCTCAGCGTCACAACTGCGAATGACACCGGAAAAGATAAGCGACTGTTTCAAAATTCGGACGACAAAGAATAAAAGACTTCCTGAATTACCTACAAACTATTTATCAATAATTGCGTATTATAAAATGGTAAATAGGTTAAAGTGTTTCCCAATTAAGTGGATTACGTTTAACGTTTACATTAAACCATATACATATAATGCAAATTATTATTAAAACACGTAACAGTAGTGTGCCTGCAAATGATTAACTTAAAAAAAGGACATTTGAATTTGATCATCGTAAGTATGTTTGCTATTTTTATTTTTCAGGCGAAGTTATTTCTCTTCACTTTACATCATCAATTAACAAATATTGGTAGAATGTAACGGGGTTCCACATCGTGAAAATTATTCCTCCAGACACACTACTACCAAGCGTCTCAATAGATGGCGCTGATCATTAATGAAACGCGCTATGGTTTCGTTTTGTCTGAGCAATATATACCCCAGAGTGCCGAAGCAGGTTAATACTGTAATAAGTATCAATCGTTAATGGGTTGGTGATAAATTAAGTACAATTTTTGAAGTATCTCAGCAGGTTTAATAACTGCTGGGATTCATAATACTACAAAATTATTGACCTTGCGTGTTACGAAGTTCATACATACCTTTCCGTTGTGAAATAAAGGTAGTATTGACTTGAGATAAGTATAACAAGTTTTAATTTTAAATCAAGTTTATTTAAAAATAATAAAACTAAATGTTGTTATAGGTATTATTTTTTAATAAACTTGATTTGTTCATGACTTGAGATAAAGACGAACGTTACTACAGAAAAGAATATTCGTAAAGTATTCTATTCCGACGGGTAGGTACATATATTATTCGTGGCAATTAAAAAAATATGATTATACCTAACTTAGAACAATTAATTCGGTTCTTCGAGCGTTACACATAAACGCTCGTCAATCAAAGAATTATCAGCTGATAATTACATGCAAAAGATTTATCGAATATTGTCATTATTTAATATCCCAACTTCCGATTTAATATTAAAAATGCAAAAGTTAATTTGTCAACTCTTCACGCTTTATGTACTCAATCAATCTTCTTCAAATTTCTCATACATATTGAAGAATATGGAGAAGAGCCTACACTACTTTTTATTCCTGCAAAAAGTGTACTTTAAAAAACCGGAACTGTAGTTCCGGTGGGAAGTTCTTGCGAGCTAAGCCGCGTGTAGAAACTAGTCATACTATAAAGACGGAAAGGACAAGGAAATGAGCATGTTATTTACCTACGAACAAGAGGTGGTGGTACGAGGTGGAACAAGAATGGGTCGCCGGTAATTTGGTCGCGAGGATTTTTATACGGTTTTCACCTGTTTATTTTACCCGAGCGAAATCGGAAGTAATTTACTTCACGACCCCTCTTTCTTATATTTTTTGAGGTATGCTCACAGGTTTGATCTATATAACTTACTAGCTGCGCTTCGAGGCTTCGCTCCCGTGGGAATTTTGAGATAAAAAATACCCTATGTGTTATTCCAGGTTGCATTCTACCCGTGTACTAAATTTCATAACATGTTCTGTAGATTTTGTGTGAAAGAGCAATAAACTCATATATCCTCATAAACTTTCGCATCTATAATACTCGTATTAGTAAGATATTCACTTACCTTTCAGCGCCTCAAGAAGAGATTAAGTAAGTACCGATTAAAATGGATGATAACAGGTACATTTAATTTTATATTTAAAAAATGGTAAGCCCTTCTGGCATAATAGGGACCAACACTGTTTGAATGAGTTTCTTTCGGCATTTCTTCTCAGCAGTGGTCGTTCCGAAATGCTAGTAGTTTGTAGCTTTGGTAAACATCATTTAATTTAGATTATGACGTGAAAAAGTGCCTGTGAAGGCCTAATTTCTGAATAAATGATTTGATTTTGATTTTGATTTTGGATGAAATAGTATTTGAGAGTACTATTTCCAGTCTTACCATGTTTCGGAAAGACAAGCAAGCACACAAACACAAACTAACCAACTAAATTATTTTTTTTCTTTTACATTTTATTTTGGATTACTTACATTGACGACCTCGGTGGCGCAGTGGTAAAGTTCTTGCCACTGAACCGAGAGGTCCCGGGTTCGATCCCCGGTCGGGTCATAATGGAAAATGATTTTTTTCTGATTGGCCCGGGTCTTGGATGTTTATCTATATATGTATGTATTTGTTATAAAATATAGTATCGTTGAGTTAGTCAGAGTTATGGGATCATAACACAAGTCTCGAACTTAATTTTGGGGCTAACTCAATCTGTGTGATTTGACCCAATATATACTTATTTACTTAAAAATTTGAAAAGGAGTATAAGTTTTCTAATTAAGGTGAGTTGCAACGCCAAATTCGACGTTGATTTTAAACGCAAACTACGCCATACTGTCAGTTAATCATCGTCAAATTTGACGACGGGGCAACTGAGCCTTAGAAGTATGTATATATGTATGAAATGTGAAGTATATTACATTTTTATGTAAGATTTTATAGTATTTAATTAAACAAAACTCAAACAGGTGACGTCTTTCTCTTTATTTTGATCTGTGTATTAAAGAATACCAAGACAAGTATTGTAAACCCAATGATTTGACGAATATTCAATAATTAAACGGAAATAGTGAGTTCATTATCATCTCTGTCCTCTTCTTCAGAGTCTCTTTCATCTGGGTCGTCGTCATTTTCATTTGGTTGGGTTACCTTCTGATACGTGTGAGTTTCCTGCTGTTGCGGCTGTTTCTTATTTTGTTTCTGTTGTTTCACCTTTGGAATCATTATCTGTGCGGATTTCTGTAAATGGTTCACTATTAGCGTCTGTTACTAATAAGTCTATATCTAATCTACGTATTTAAGAAGGTACGTCTGTAATCTTCGCGTTTGCAGTTCCTTCCGAGGCTGTGACGCCGCGGTTTTGCGTCAAAATTTTAAAGATTCGACTGTGATTTCACTCACAGCCCTTGGCTACACAAGGTTGGCTAGGTCTGATATGTAATGATTATGTTTTTCAACTATATGGAAATTGATTGGTAGTTTATGTAAGTTTTTATATAACTATGAATGAATGTCATGCTATAAAAGTTGCGGTGGAATCTTCCTCAATTTTTAAGCAGATATCTTCAACTGATTGCGGTGAAATTCTGTATACTTAGTACACTTTTCGTTTGGATGACAATGCATTATAATGATATGCACAAGCACCCTGGATCGGCACCTGACGAGGGACCTCCTCATGCACGCATGGGAATGATTTTTATACGTGTGTTGAATGCAGTATTGTTCTCTGGCGACAATTTTTGTACAATTTTTGTAAAAATTTAATGTTTGTGTCAAAAATTTAAAAACGTATTAACCTTATCTTCTTCAAATTTATTGCCACCACCGTGATCTTCGCAAGCATGTCCTTTAATTAACCTTTTTGGGCACTCTGTGCCTACTTTAAGTATATTTGGCAGTTCAAAATTATAGTTGATTCCGTAAGGTCTCAGCTGGTATATGAGAAAATCGAGTACGTAAACAATATGCGAACTAGCGTAGTCGAAGGAAACAGCAAAATTTGAAAAACAGGTATTCGGCTGAAAGGAAAAATATATATATATAAATTATATCCATAGTTCCATAGTAGGTAATACAGGTATGCATATTTCCATAACAGGTATGGATATTTCCATAACAGGTATGCATATTTTCATAATAGGTATGCATATTTCTTGGTAGGCGACTAGGTTGACGTCTGAATCACTGATTGATTGCACGTATAGAAAACAACGAAGCCACTACGAGCGTCGTCGCAAAGGAGCACGACAGAACAATGAGGCGTGGCTCCTAATGTTAAATCACACAGAAAACAACAGAGAACAACAGCACGGCACAAAACGTAACGCAGCAATGGGACCTGGCTCTGAATTGTCAGCGTTGTCAGACATTCGCTCGCATACCATTTATGACGTCATCAATCAAGCGAGAAATGCAATATTATTGTAACATATTGTTCACACAACTAAATGTACACTCAGATTTATTTTTAAGTAACACTGACTTGTGCCCTCTTAGTATTGTTGCTAGCGTGTTATTACTAATACTAGTGTCAGATTTTATTCAAGTCGCCTAAAGGTATCTGACATGAAGTGATCGCACACACGCTAATGAAGTTTCGGTGGCTACCAATTTATATAACACTACCGGCACATGTCTATTAAATAATATAATATAACAGTTTATATAACAGACCTAAACCTTCCTCAAAAAACCACTGTATACTGTTAAAAACTGCAGAAAAATCCGTGCAGGAGTTTTTGAATTTATCGCAACAGACGAACAGACAAACGTGGCTGTTGTTGCTTGTTTTATAATATATTAGCTTTTGCCCACAACTTCGTATGTGAGTAAAAATCCGTTTCCCGTGGGAATTTGAGAAAATCCCTTCTTAGTGCTCCCCTACACTGTCCTTGGAACATACACACCAAACTTGTGACTTACTGACAGACAACGTACAGCCGAAACTACTGGGCGTAGAAAGCTGAAACTTGGTGTGTATGTTCCAAGGACACACAGTAACGCAAGAGTTTTATATATATAAGCAAGGTATGAAACTGATGTGGGGCATCTCACCTCGGCGTCAAAAAGAACGGTTTGACCAGCATCTAACTTTACAAAGGACCGGTCGCACAGCCAGAATTTCTTGTGTTTCTCAGGATATGAGAGGATGTAGGGATTGCGCGGCAGGATCGTATGCCGGCCCCAGGAGTCTCGGGAGTCGCCAGTGATCAGCCCAATGGCAGAGAAGCATTTTGCTGAAACACATATTAAAGTCATTTAGAAAGTTCTGAACTCTCCCTGCAAGCTGGTTCAGAATTATTAGCCGCGACTTAGTCAGCGTAGAATTATATTCGTGTGATTAATTTGTGTAGCATATTTTCCTGTGATTAAATTAATGCCAATTGTGTAGCCAGATTTCTAATTTATAGAACTCATAAATTTTTATACAAACTTTCACCCCCTATTATAGTATTTTAAGGGTTGATTTTTGACAAAATTGCTTATGTTACTGGGTGGTCTTTAACTACTTGCATACCAAATCGCATCAAAGTCAGGTCACTCCTGCGGTTTAGGTGTGAAAGCGAAATAGACTGACAGAAAGACTTCGCATTATAATCAAATCATTTAATGAATATAGGCACTTTTTCTCGTCATATTCTAAATTAAATGCTGTTTACCAAAGAGAACAAATGCTTCTAAAAAATTATATATATATATATATATATATATATATATATAATAATATGACGTGAAAAATTGCCTACCATTTTTCACGGCAAAAACGCATGATTATTATTTTATATCTATATTTTTCCCAGAAACATAACAAAAAAAGTACACATAAAGTAAATCGTTATCGAGTTCCTATAGGTACAGAAACATATAATTTTGTGACCGAGTATTAATAAAAAATAGATATATATATGACTGAATGACAAATATAAATAAATAATTATAAATATATTAGGACCAATCACACAGATTGAGCTAGCATATATAGATAAACATCCAAGACCCGGGCCAATCAGAAAAATATCATTTTCCATCATGACCCGACCGGGCATTGAACCCGGGACCTCTCGGTTCAGAGGCAAGCACTTTCGAAATAACTACTAAATTTTGTTCAACAGCAGCGACGCCTCACCTCACCTCGCTAAGCTGAAAAAGTCTCGCTGTTTCCTCATGGTCAATACATGCTAATTGTTTGTATATAATACCTGGCGACATTCTCACATACTGTATGACGGCAGTTACTATTTCTAAATCATAGCTTAGATTTCTATTCACTTACCTCTAGCCATTAGAGTGTTTTCGCCCACTTGGCACAATGAACGGATATCAGCGTGCGCGAAAGTGTCTAGTGCTTTTCGGCTTAAAATTATGTTCAATCCTTGACGCTATTAAGAAAAAAGTTATAAGTATTACAATCTGCCGCAATAACTAAGTCTATAAAGAGTTATTCACTACATCGCTAGTACAAAACATGTTTCTTGCGTCTGTCTGTTCCTAACTATATGTTCTATACTAGATGTTGCCCGGTGCCTCGCTCCCGTGGGAATTTTGAAATAAAATATAGCTTATAGCATTCTTGGATAATGTACCATTCTAATGTTGAAAGAATTTTTGAAATCGGTTCGGTAGTTTCGGAGATTTTTCGCCTCAAACATACAAAGTCGCTTACCTCTTTATAATAATAGTATAGATAATGACACATGTGAATATAGCGGCGTAATAGTTGTTTTCATTAAAAATAAAATACAAAATTTTACTGTCGTATTTTTCATTCAATTCATAACAAAAAAAAAACGTTCGGCATAAACTTTTTCTTCTTCGAGATAAATCTACTTCATGCGTGTACACCGTTGACGAGTTCCCTAATCTTATTCCCTCATCTCTTCTCATCCATCTCATTAAACGTGTGTACTATACATAATTCTACTACTAAAATATTACACTAAAATTCCGTTTTGCTGTCAATGATGTATTATTATCTCTCCGTTAACTGTAAAAAATATGCTATTAGTTTATTTACCTGACTGACATTAGACATAAAATATATATTATCGTCAGGATTGAATTTCGCCAACATGTATCTCATATTCTCCACTATTATGTAGCTGAAAGTAAAATAAAATGGTTTACAACAAAAGGAACTGAAAATACTGTCGTGTGCATAGATATTTTTTCTATTATCTATCTCGTGTGTATACCAAAATTATTCAGCAATCTACCTATGTTATCAAATAATCCACGTGAGATCCTAACACCATAATAGATAGCTGGAGCAGGTCTTTATTATAAAACTAGATATTAGCCGGGGCTTCTCTCCCGTGGCAATTTTGAGATAAAATATATAGCCTATAGCAATCTTCGATAATTTACCTTTCTAATGGTGAAAGAATTTTCGAAATCGGTTCGGTAGTTTCGGAGATTACCCGCCTCAAACACACAAACTCACAAACGCTTACGTCTTTATAATAATAGTATAGATAACTGACACAATTCCAAATGAAGTTATTTATTAACATTTTAATCTAAATAAACAGTTATATATTAAAAATTCACCTGAACAAACCTCTAAATACTAGGTTTACTTTTTACTCTGATCTCGGGAATATTCGGCTGCGATTTTACATCAAGCGATTGCTGTCGCTGCGTTAGCTGCCAAGGTCACGTGTCCCTCGTCTCGTACTTCATCCACGGGAGAAGTTGGAGAGAGTAATCCTATTCTAGGTGAGATCACACGCCACAGTTACATACCCTTCAGAATTAATCAACAGATACCAATCATAATTAGGAGAATGGTGTTCGTATATGCTTAAGCTGTGTTTCTGGTCTTCTTCCATTTGCCATACATCATGACGTTTGTTTCCTGTAAAAAAATTATTCGTTAAAACTTTAAAAAATTATCGCTGTGGACCCGTCCTTTGTTTTCATTAATTTCAATGCGAATATACGCCTCATTTTTTACTGTGCAAAGAAGTAGAAGAAGAAATCTAAAAAATGAACGGGAAAATGTGAGTTCAGACGATTGAAAACTATCAGTCCGCTGTTAAGGAGTTTGTTTTTATCACCCAATACAAATCAAGGGCACAAAAAGCGGACTTATCGCTAAAGCCATCTCTTCTAGTCAGCTGAAAGTAGTAGGTTTATGCTAAAACAGTGAAAAATTAAAATTTAAATTTAAAAACCCCCTACTCGGAAAGTTGAAAGTTTCTGCCATCATCTCATGCGCTAGAAAAGAGCTGACGATTTCCAATCGGGTGAACATACATTTACGAATAATATCTCCTTTATAGGTGAAGAATTCTTATTTATAGGTGATTTGCTTCCCTTTATAGATCAAAATCCCTTCAGCCATTCGGATGCTACGATAGCACAGAAAGACATACAGATTTACAGACACGTTAGACTTGCAATTCCTTCTGTTGTCGGAGGTTCAAAATAATTACGATTTCCTTGTTAATAATAAATCATAGTAGACTGTTCTACTTTCAATAAGAGGTACCTGTGAATGTGCTCTATAATATACAAAAACGGTTTAACATTTAATCACATAACTCACCGCAGAAATTAATACCACGACCAATTAATACACAAACTGAAACAAATAAATGTATTAAAATAAATAAATAAATAAATATATTAGGACAAATCACACCGATTGAGCTAGCCCCAAAGTAAGTTCGAGACTTGTGTTACGGGATACTAACTCAACGATACTATATTTTATGACAAATACATATATAGATAAACATCCAAGACCGGGCCAATCAGAAAAAGATCATTTTCCATCATGACCCGACCGGGGATCGAACCCGGGACCTCTCGGTTCAGAGGCAAGCACTTTACCACTTCGCCACCGAGGTCGTCGTATTCTTACATATTAGAAAAAAAAAGTCCTCCCGCAACGTCTGTCTGTCTCTTCAGGTCCAACTTCTTCTACGTATCCTGCCTAGCAGAAGTCTTGACCATAGAAGTTTTTGACCAGTCCATGGCCAAGAAGAAGAAGGCGAGATATTGTCTACTCCGGGTCTCCACACGAGTACTGAGAGTGGAATCCAGGTTATAAGAATGTGGCTAACATTCTTATAACCTGGATTCCAACTGACTGGTACAGAAAGTGAGCTAGGCCTAGAGCTAGATGCTCGGATGAGCTTAGGGCATTCGACAGACATTGGATGGAGAAGACCAAAGAAAGGAACACGTGGACTTTCCACGAGAGGGGAGGCTTTTGCCCAATAGTGGGATGTGTTATAATAATAATCAATTACCAACAGTTGTAGAGTAATAGGCCAATTTATTACATCTTTTTCCCCACGTATCGTCTATGGCAGCTAATCTTTTAGCTTCCAAATCCGTCTTTATGACCGCACATAGTATCCTGACTTTCCTCTCCAATTGATCTGCTATTGATGTGTTAGCGCCGTGGACCAGGTAGTCGCAGGATCTGAAAACATCACATTTGATATCATATATCACCACCACACAGTCAATCGCCGCCGAACGTGTTTAAATTAGCTTCTAGCCATGTGCAACCCAACTGCGGAATCAACATGTTGCAGCAATATTCCAAGACTTCAAGAGGATAGTCGGAAACTTGACGGTGACGCCCCTGGTGTACCTGGGCAGCAGTGATAACTTACCATCTGTAGACCACTTGCACTATAAGAATATCGAATACCCATGGTATTAGATTCATGGGCGTATACTAGCTGTATAAAGATTGTACTAATAAAATGACTTCGTCAACTCGACCTGACTCCTTGCTATCGACTGATGTCAGATTTTAATCAAGTCTCCTAAAAGCATCTGACACTTCTTCTAAGATGTGAAAGAAAATTAAATATCTATTAATTGAAATAATTAAAACATATCTTACGTCCATCTTATGTTAGCACAAAACACAATAAAGCAAAGGTAAATAGTAGAAAAATACATTACGTCACAAATAATTAAGAGCGAATTAATACCACAATTTACACCATAGGTCTAAGTCACAACGGACAAAGCGTAATAATGAATACCTATTCATTTATAAAACGATCACTTTCCATTTGTGTGATATTATATAAGAATAGTTTTATAAACAAAATATAGAAACACCTTTATATTCCCAAGTGTACGCACAATTTGTTATATTTTATTTATTTCATAACTAAAACTAAAGTCAGATTAAATTCAAGTCTTCTAAAGCCTCTCTCTCATATCAGCACGTTCCCGGTTGCGTTCGGGGCTGTGTCGCCGCGAAGCCCGGGGCACAGCGTAAAAAATTAACTTTGAAATTTTGAAGATTCGACTGTGATTTTACAATCCGCGTGCTAGACGTCAACCCTCCTTACGCCCTGTGTCCCTAATTCGTACGACATCCGCGCGAGGATGTCGAGTGGTCCTCTATTCTCAGAACCACACGCCACCTAAAGGCATCGCAGTGAGACGCAGGTAACCAATCACAGTGCGCCTTTGTGACGCAAAGACAACCACACGCAATGTGATTGGTTAGCTCTCTTTAACTCGATAATGAGAAGAGAAATAATATGCACTTCGCTCTCTGCTGTATTTGTATCTATCGCACGGTCCAGTCGCAGGTCCGAAACTTCAGAGCTTAGTGTGGGCCGTTGAGTGTTATCTATTTGTTGTTTCATTTTCTAATAAACCACAAGATCAGTCTTCTATCATTTTCCCTCCTACCTTTATGGTTTAAAGTGTCATTGTCGTTTTAACGTCGAAACGACTTTTGCAACATCACAATAGCTACATTTTAGCAGATTAAATGGATCAAAATTAAGATGAATTAAAATAAAACAACCATGTAACCCCGAGACTAGATACTTTCTTTGTCATCATCAGAACCAATACAAATTCTGTGTCCATGCAAAAAATCATGAATCTTCTGGAAGTTTGCTCTCGTTGGAAGGTTTTTCGAAGAGGCTATACCGTTGGTCCGGTAGGGCCAGTGGGCCCTGGGCCAGGGACCAGTTTAGGGAAGGAAGGGGCGAGCGGGACCGTCAAGGAGTCTGGAGGTAACATGGGCTGGTACGCCACGGCTCGAGAGGAAGGCTTCTTCTACAATAAACAGAGAAAACAGATAAAAAAACTGAAGCAAACATTAAAATCTGAAGACACCAAGCGTCCACCTACACAGAAACAAGAAAAATAACAAATTTAAAATCTTGTCAAATAGGTAAATAAATATACGAACCATCGAAGTTTCTCATGTTAATGTTGCTGATACTTAGACACCTAAAGCATTCGTGATAGATCTACAACTGTTGGGACAGTTTAATCGGCAGTTTTTACTATAAGAAAGTGGATATCAAATGAAAAGCAAGCAGTGAACATAATATTTCAATATACATTTCCAATAACATTATTATTACATAATCTCTCAACCGTTTTATATACAAATTATAGCTATATTGTTTCCTGAACAAACTCTCCCACGCTGAGATTGAAATAAAAGACTAAGCTGTCTTATATCTGGGTATGTCCATGTTCCGAGCGCAACCTTTTGTAAATTCTAGAAATTACCACAACAGATATGTCGCAACCCACATTTCCAATAGCCGTCCAATTAAACAGTTAGCCAAAGGGCTATTGAATAAAAACATTTAACAGCGTGAGAGTGCGCAGGGTGCGGGAGAGGGGGAAAACAACGGAGCCACAACGTACTGCGTAGTCGCAACGTTGCGCGACGGAGCAATGGGGCATTGTATTATATTTCGTTTTTCCGCCGCCCGGGCCTGTTTTAGGAATATTTTGTTAACTACAAGATTTTTTTGTCTTAAAAATGTTTATAAAAATATATCAGTTACTGGTGTTTTAGAAGTTACAAATAATTGATGTACCTGCTTCTAAAACTATCCACATTAATATTAAAGAGAACTTCTAAAAACGCAATCAGAAGTATTCTTTAAATTGACTTGATTATGAAATACGTCATTGAAATTGATCAATTACACTTTTAAGCCAATGTTTACTTTTTAATTTGAATAATAAATAGGATTAAAAATACAGTTTTCTTTATTCCGTGATCATTATATCTATAGGTACTATTATTATAAAGAGGTAAGCGTCTGTGAGTATGTATGTTTGAGGCGGGTAATCTCCGAAACTACCGAATCGATTTCAAAGATTATTTCACCATCAGCAAGGTGATTTCTATAGGCTATCTATAAATTCCCACGGGAGCGAAGCCCCGGGTAACATTTAGTCTTACATAAACTTACGAAATTATAATAAAGTTTTCTGATACATACTCAACCACATAATAATATTATTACAAACTTTTATTTAGTTTCAGCTTCCCGATGTTTGTCTGTCTGCAATCATATCTTGCAAATTAAATTTGTAAATATAATAAACTTCCACTTGTCCTTCCCAAGTGGTTTCTGTGACAACGCTTATGATAAACATGATCTGATGGTGCACCCAAGATCGGCTCCCCACGACGGAACTCCTGAACGGTTCACAGCACTGAATGCAACAACATATTGTCTTCAGTCTTCTGAAGACTGAAGACAATAAAAACATGTGGCAAAAATTAAATTTTTGTAGAAATAGTTTTGTTTCTATAAGTGTTTATTTTCAAGATCTTTCGGTAAATTTTAAGCCAGAAAGGAATTAATCTCACAGAAATTAATCATAATAATCAATTTTATGTTTATTTAATTTTATGTGTCACAATGTGTTCGCGGAATGTTAATTACATGCACACAAATCTTTATTTTAAAACTTAACTGTGCTATACCATCCAGACATTATCCTCAATGTTCTGCGAATGATATATACAACAAACAAGCAAACAAGCAACAAACGTTCAAATGGATTCATCATCTCGGCCACGTTCTAGCGGTCACGCCGAGTACTCGAAATTTCGGCGGCCGGGACGACGGCGCTCGGGTGATGGATGTGCGGTGGACACGCGGCTAAGTAAATGTACAGATACTTCGACGCAGTCATCTCGTTCTCGGTGACGTACACGGTGACAGCGGTGGTGGACAAACGCCCTTAAACAATCAAGGCTAATGTCAGGTAATGTACCTATATTATATGTAGATATAACGGCTTATTTACTACTCTTGGCATGTCGTACAAGGTTATCGAAGTCCATCATGTGTAGGTCATCAGCGTCCTCGTGAGAATCTTTGCTCGAAGGCTCTCCACCATTTATCTTACCATTTTCGGGTTCGTCATTATTCAAGAAATCATCTTTGTCTGTATCCTCAATGCCTGGTTTAAATTCCAAGTCATCCAGTCCAGTGTCCACTTTAATATTTGGATAATCCTCCTCGCTATCTCCTATATCCTTCCTGTCAAAAATCGGCTGTCTTCCACTCTCTTGACGTCCCAAAATGTCATGACCTGGTTTGAATGCCATAAAAGCAGCTTTGGCGACCCGCCCGCTCCAGTTGTACGCTTTACTGCAACAAATACCTTACATATACTACAGGGCTACTGGTATCAAACGCATAACCTTCCAAAGGCGCGTAAGGTAGATGAAGACTAACATCTTTTGTTCTACGACTTTTGTCTAAACGTAATAAATATAAACATTATCCTCTTTTTAGTTTTAATGTCGTTTCTATAAAATATTAACTCTATGTTCGATTCCGCTGCATAACGCTATTGTACTGTCTCGTGTTGCTTGGCTATTACATAGAGTTAAGATGTGTAGAATCGCAAATTAGATTGTTTTTTTTTAATGAAAAAACTACGAAACACGAAAAGTCGTAGAATAAAAGTTGCTTGGTTTAATTTACCCAAGTAGTCTTTAGGAGGTTATGAATTAGATACCAATAACCCGGTATAGATACAGACAATCCATCTTTTTAAGCCTCTCAATCATAACTGTAACCACATTGTATTATAGAAAACCATAGATTTAGAAAGGGCTCAGCGCGCGAGTAGAAATCTATAAGACTTGTTTATCTATAGTTTAGCGTATCTGTTAAAATATTTTGTTATTTTTCACTAAGAAATTGAAAATAGACGGTGACGCTAGTGTACCTATATAGCCCAGTAACCTTTTGGGCTGGATTATTACAACCTACTCAAATTCAATTCTTGTAATTATCCAAAAGTTTGATCGGTTTACGTTGTCAATGCTCAGAGCTGTTTCGCAAGTGCATACAATAATTATATTGATACCATTCAAATGAAAAATTATACCCAGTATACGACTTGACAATTTGAGTCAAGACCGTGCCGATATCGGCGAACGTATCGGCGAGTAGAGGCGTCATGATCGCCTTGTTTACTGTACGGAAGATTCTGTGTTTATTGAGTTCTTGAGTACTTCTGTAGTTGTTCCTTTGGACCCCCAGAAATCCAAAAGCACGATACTGGAATAAAACAAAGTTTATAGTTATATCATTTCCCGCCGCCTGTCTGACGCCAACCCCCCTTGGGAATGCTATTTTTGCCCGTAAGGAGGATATGGAGTGGTTCTATAGAGGACCACACAGCACAAGGTTGCGGTGGCCTATGTTTAACTTCTAATTGCTAATTGTACATATTCGAAATTACATCAAAATCGGCCCAGCAGTTTAACCGTTAAAGCGCGACAGACAGAGAGACAGAAAGACAAACAGACTTTCGTTTATATATTAATATGGATGACGAACTTGCTCAAATCGCTTAAATGTATACCAGAATGTACCTTGTTGTAACTCACAAAACAAAGTTTACACACTTATCGAGTCTATATATAAAAGCAACTAAACTGACGTGAATAAAAAAAAAAACTAAACTTCTAACTCATACTTGACCGGATTTCACTGATTGTTCCTATATCCGTGCCGGCTTTACTTACCAAATTCTCAGGCACCAACAAAGGTGTCTCAAATATAATCCACGTGACGCACTCTTGGCACTCTGGTGATGAGAGGGACCCCGAATAGGTGAAGTAAGACCTGTGGTTTGTTCTGATCAGAGATCTGTAACAACAGACAGTGATGTAAATCCTGCCTGCTTAGTACAGCCATATTCCTCATTGCTGGACTCGTGGTCATTAAGTGTAATGGTATACACATAAGGTTTACTTCGCAATTTTAATTATTTGCCATTGCCTTCTCCATTTCACATACTAGGCGAAAAAATTAACTAGAGGTTTCCTCGCGAATTTTCCTTCGCAAGTATGGTGGTCTATGAAAACTACTAAACATGAGTCAGACAAACTCAAATGGCACTAGCGGCCAGTCTTAACTACTGGATCACAATCGCAGTGATATAAAGTGCACAAAATTTTTGAACATCGTCTTTATTGCAGCAGAATTAGATATGGATAGAACTGGGGACCAATCGAAACTAGATCTTAGGTTTGCACCACATGTTGGTGGCAGCATTTGGATTATTAATCTTTGTGCTCTCTCTTTACGCAATGGAATCGTGGAATCAATGTTATCCCTCATCAGCAGGAATAATATCTCAATATTTTGATCAGGTGGCGACCTCCCCTGGACAGCCTGGAGGTCCCTAAACAGACTCTGGGCTGGTGAGCCACAGAACACCACCGTGTTTACACGGTTACAAAGAGTGCCTCAAAAACTAATATTGAATTGATTTTCTATTCTATCTAACAGGCAAACAGGCATGCTGCCCACCTGATGGCAAGTGGTCATGACAGCCTATCAACAGCTGAAACACGAGGTGTGTCACACACGCGTTACCGACTTCGTGGCCTAGAATCTTTTTCCAGAGCAATTTGTATTTAACTGCCTCTCTCACTCTTCAAAGCGGAACACAACAACACAAGCACTATTGTTTGGCCGCAGCAATAGACGACATTGAGATGCCCACAAAGACAACAAACAAACCAAACTTCGAAGCGGTGGTGGTGTATTGGTTCAGACGCCCGCCTGTGGATCGAAAGGTCCCAGGTTCGTATCCTACTCGTGCCATATGAGTTTATCTGCCAATCTGACTCATATAGTTTTCATGACCACCACTTGCTTCCGGTGAAGGAAAACATCGTGAGGAAACCTGCACACTGGTTGACAGTTTAGTTCACTAGTGTGTATGCGACTACCTGCCACTAGATGGCGGTAAGTAGTCGTAAAAGTCATGTCATGCCTTTAGGCGACTTGAATAAAATCTGACACCAGTGTTAGCAATAACACACTCGATATGATGATGAAACCAAACTTCTGGTAACTAATTATTCATTTACCCTATATTCAATATAACGTCTTTCAGCTGTGTACCGGGTACGCTTAGGTTGGCGAAGTAAGGCATATCTTCATCCTTCAACACAGGTTGCTCCCAGCCCAGGACCAACTGCAAAACATAAATTGAGTGCATGAAGTCCATCATCGGTCATTTAAACGTCGTTGAGAATGAAGTTCAAATAATAATTATTTTGATTTTCAACTGTTTTCTTAATTACTACGAGTATAATTATGCGAACGAAAACAGTTTACTCCTTACATTCCAAAACACAACTAATATCGCCAATCCGTCGACTTCCTTAAGTGCCGCTTCCACGTCTAGCTCTCGGCGAATGTGCACGAAGTGGATCTCCATGGGGTACCTGGATATTTAAGTAAATCCAATATTTTATATGTAACAAGAACTCATTACTTACTACTCTTCTGAAGTATGTGCCTAAAAGTTTCGAAACATGCCGGCTACAGTCTATCGCCGAATTCTGACAGATCAGACAGTACATTGCGTCGTTTATATGATAGCTTTTTTGTACCACAATGAAAAACCAGCAATATACGCCGAATCTGTGAAGTTTGCGAAACTAACAATTAAGTGTAGTGAATGACGTTGACATAAAAATTAACATGCTAAAGTTACTTTTAAATTGTTTAGAATATTAATGTTGTTTTACATTGTTTTACGAATGACATAAGATATTAAAGTATATACTACATATATTATTACATAGCTAGCCTTCATGAGTGTTGGACTAAACAAATAAAAATCAACAAAATTATAATAGGTGTATTAATTTTATTAAATACAATATTGAGAACAAAAATATCGCTTCGTCGCAAAATAGGTAGGTACCCCTTTCGCAAAATGCCCTCCTGGTCGCAAAGAGCCCCCTTTCGTATAATTATTTGGCAAAATGTCGTTTCGTAGCAGAATATCATCAGAAAATATTATAAAAAATATAACAATATTAAATCAAAAAATCAAAAAGTGAATATTAATCGAGTTCAATGCTCCAAAAATGATAAAAAATATCACATACTTATTTTCTTTGGGCCAAGCAAAAGTAAAAATTATTTTTAAAAAAAGTGGGTACTTGTGTCCGTTGATGGCGTGTTCAGATGGCCAGTGATAGTGTATCTGCTCCAGCCGGTACACGGCGTCCAGGGGCCCGCCCGTCACCGTGGGCTCCAGGTTGTTAATAGTAGTCGGGATGAACTGCACTGTATACAAATTCTCATTTATTTTCGGGGCTTCGCTCCCGTGGGAATTTCGGGGAAAAAATGCCCTATTAGTCCAGGTTATGTTCTACCTGTGTACCAAATTTCATGATAATCGGATTTTGCGTGAAAAAGTAACAAACATACATACAAACATTCGCATTTATAATATTAGCAGTATTCATTGTCAAGTAGGGCAGACATCAGACAGGGAGAAGTGAAGGAGAGTGACATGCTGTACCGACCCCACACAGTGGAATAAGGGTGGGCTGATGATGATCTCTTATAATTATAAATAATTATTATTTATGTGTAACGTTGTCTGTCTGCCCGGTAGTTATTAATTACGTATGGGTAGGTACTTGGTTTATGGTTTTATTCTTTGTTTTAAATTATGTTAACTCAAATGAGATAAAATCCCCGTAAAAGAAGGGGAGGCCTTTGCCCAGCAGTGGGACATATCGATAGGCTAATAGAAATGAGATAAATACGTAGCTGTGGTGTACCCTAGCTGTCTTACCACTTCGCCACGACCGCTTCATCTGTGCCTAATAAACTGTGACAATATTACTGACAAAACCAATCGTGAGGAAGCCGGCTGGTCAATTGTTTAAGATCTCTTGTATATGTGATTGATTAGTTACTTATAGACGCGGTAGCTAAACCTAAGTCATGTTAGATGTCATTAAATAAATATAAATAAATATAATATGACAAATCACACAGATTGAGCTAGCCCCAAAGTAAGTTCGAGATTTGTGTTATGGGATACTAACTCAACGATGCTATATTTTATAACAAATAGGTACATATATAGATAAACATCCAAAACCCGGGCCAATCAGAAAAATATCATTTTTCATCATGACCCGACCGGGGTTCGAAACCGGGACCTCTCGGTTCAAGTTGCAAGAACTTTACCACTGCGCCACAGAGGTCGTCATTAGGCGGCTTGAATAAAATCTGACACCAGAATTCAAACTCGACAAGAGAAAGAGAGACACACAGATTTTTGTGGCGACCGTTTTCAATTTAGTAAATCGTGACAACTGTGTCCAATAGAAAACAAAAATACTTTCTAACAAAAATGTTCACGGCTTTTAGGCTGTCCCATTGCTACGTGGATCCGTCAACGGACGTCAACGTGACGTAAGGCGACAAAGTTGTCGGACGTGGCTCTTAATCACATTAGGTTATAAAAAAATGTACCTGTATTTCCATTATTGAAGGCATGTGCCGACATAGGCGCGTCATAGTTTGTGAAAACTAGTGGGCCGTACTTGATAAATTCCTGCTCAAAATCTCGAATGGCTTTGATTTCGGGGATATCAATGGGAGATTGCCTGGTGCCCCCACCCCACTTTTTGCAAAGTGTTCCCGGCCACGAAACTTCACCAGTAGCTATAAATAATTAGAATTAGAAATTTATTTGTTGTCAAATTGATATAGAGATTTCAATTAGGTAATATATAGGTCGTAATTTTCTTGCCGAGATACCACTGGAGGGAGGGGGGAAAATATATCTTACATAAGTACATTATAAAAAGAAGTCCCATCCAATCGCGTCTATTTGTATGAACGCGATAAACTCAAAATCTACCATTCGGATTTTTGTACTAGGTATTTTTACCAATACATAGTGTGCATACGGAGTGCCTAGTCTACTTAGTGTGTTCTTGGAATTAAAATAAAAAATTATACTCATGGTTTTCTGCACTGGCCGGCAGAGCAGATTAAAAAAAAAAACTTAGATCTTAAATTTTTTAAAAGTGTGAAAAATTATGACGTTAATTTGAGCGCGCTTCTAAATATAAATATTGGAAATTCAACTAAAATATTAAATACTATATATACCTGCTAGGTAATATGTTTGTAGTTCAGTACAATTAATTATACCAGTGCGGTTATTGCAATAATATGGCAAAAAAAATCGGCGCATTCTAAAATATGGCGGCGGCTAACGATACGAGGAGATACCTAATAAATATCAACAATGCTTACGAGTAAGGTGCCACGGACGTTTACTGAGATAATCAGCGTGCTTAATTTTCTTTCCAAGTGGTTGCACTGGGGGCAGCAGAGCGTCGTCTACTATGTTACGGTCGACCATTGGAGGGAGAATCTTCCCGATCCAACAAGCTTTAACGTAACTCAAATGTATGATTAACAAAATCGTGTTCATTACTGGTCTATCTCTAATAGGAGTCAAATTTGTAATGTGATGTGTCTGTGGTTGGTTTTCTCTTATGCCTCTCGTCTTGTGTTTCAGGGTTGGCTACTCGTCAAGATTGTTTCAGTTTATTGGCATTTCACTAATATTATATTCTTCTTGACCACATAAGTCCTTTTTAACCCAAAATGAGGGATGTTACAAGTTTGACCGCTAAAAGTGTCTCTCAATCTGCGGCACCGTAGCTCATCAACGGGTGAACCTATTTGGATGTGTTGTTTTTATTTAATAGCTAATTTTTATGCGGTGGTTCTTAGATATGTTTGATCAAAATCGGTTCAGCCGTTCAAAAGTTGTAGCGAAGTGAATATTAATGGACGAGATTTTTTTTACATTTGTCTAACAAATAAACTTGTTATTGAAAAAAATTACAATGAAATTTATCAATCTCTTATAATTATAAATTATTATTATTTATGTGTAACGTTGTCTGTCTTGTTTTATGTTTTTATTCTTTGTTTTAAATTATGTTAACTCAAATGAGATAAAATCCCCGTAAAAGAAGGGGAGGCCTTTGCCCAGCAGTGGGACATATCGATAGGCTAATAAAAATGGGAATAATACGTAGTAACCCTGGTACAGTCTAGAGGTAAATATTACCTCATTTGGATTATGAGAATGTTATGTGTTGTCGATATTGAGAAGCCGCGTCCGGCAAACTTTGTGCATAATGAGATATTAAGAAGATACTGCGATTCGTTCGTTTCCTAGTCAATACATCGCTTGGACATTGTGAATATATTTAAACTTACAAAATCCTAGTAATTCTTACAAATGCGTAAGTTTGCGAGGATGTTTGTTAGTCTTTCACGCAAAATCTACTGGACCGATTGTTATGAAATTTGGTACACGTGTAGAATATTACCTGGACACTTGTAGAATATTAATAACACAGGGTAAATTTCCACGGGAGCGCAGTCCGGGGCGCAGCTAGTCTTTATAAAAAACACATTGTTGTTTACGTTAATAGAATCAAGAATCAAACATATTTTCCGTAGTTTTTACTAAAAAGAGAACAGACCGCTCATATTCGTAATAGCGATAATAAAATAACCTGTATCATCGTAAATCTTTTATAAAACTAAAGTCTCAGCCAATACATTCCACTCCTGATTCTGTTGTATTCCGGCAGACCTTCGCTGGGGCCCACGGCGGCGACCACGGGACACTTGTCGTAAAGGTACTGGTAGCACACCTCTCGCACGTCGCTGTCCATAATGCGGTCAATCTTATCGATCAGCTCGTCCAGCGTCAAGTATACGTCTCTGTACAGAAACGAGCGCCCAAGGTCGTGACACATCCCACGGTTGGACTCCAACTGAGACAGAATCTTTGTCTTCAACTGCCGTCTAGCTCTCTCCACTTCTCCCACGGGAGCCATCGTGCACAAATACATGAACTCATTTTGAATGAAATACAACATGTCTTCTAGTTTCAAAGATGGCGCCATAAACTTGACTCCCCACAAACCACCATCTCGATATTTTAAGCTAAATGTGTTGTAAGAATCACAGACATCAGAATAGGAAGCCTTCTTAGCTACATTGACGGCGTGGTCTAACCCGCCATATTGCGAGCGATCCCACCCACCGATCATGTGGGCGGCCACGTCCAGCACCAAGCAGTCATGGACGTCGCAGTAACAGGGCCCTTCGACAGCAAGTGCAACAGTGCTCACGGGAACCGAGTCGTCTCTGAAACGCACTTCAGATCCCGTGTACCGGTACCCTCCCAAATCTTCAAACTTGCAAGGCTCGAACTTGCACAGGTACCCGTTGGCTAGACTGACCACCTGTTCGTGCTTCACGCCGCCGACCACTGCGAACACTGTTTTGGTCGGATCAAAATATTTCGTCAAATAATTATGTATGGTCGTTGGAGAGAAATTGTACAAGTTATTGCTGAAGCCCATAACCGATCTCCCGAGGGGAGTGCCTTGGAATGCGGTGGCGTGTAGGTAATCATCGAGCAACGCGTTAGTGTCATTGTCGTGGTCCAACATTTCTGCATATACTATCTTTTTCTGGTTTTCAATTTCATTTCCGCAGAGGCAATTGTTGAAAATACAGTCAGAGAGAATATCCACAATGCAAGGGACGTCTTGGGTGAGGCATTCGGCATAATATCCGACCACTTCGCGGGTGGTGAAGGATCTGAAGTGAGCGCCGGTGCAGGACATGAGGTCTTCCAGGATCGTCTTCGACCTGCTTCGAGTGCTTTTAAATGCGATATGTTCAAAGAAATGAGCAATGCCGTTCTCGAAAAGACTCTCGTATCTCGAGCCGGCGTCGAAATATAACCCGACACAACAATTGTAAGTCTCCCTCTCCTGTGAAACCACCCTGAGGCCGTTGGGCATGGTGGTGGCCTGGACTTGCGGCTGGTTGCGCAGAAAATAGCTGAACTGGACCGGGTAGGGATAGTTCCTGACGGATATTTTCTGAGGTTTCCATACCCGTTTCAACAGTTGCGAAGATTTTAACATTTCTTAATTTATAATTATTGAATTTTATTAATGAACCGATTGTTATTATACCGATGTATTTTTATATGTAAAAGTTGACAGACATTTATTGATTGAAAAGCATTTACATTTAGCAAGTGACAAAAATCCGCCAATATATTTTTTAATTTGTATTAAGACAATTTTCCATCCGGCTTAGGTTTAATAAAACTATAATAAAACTTTTTAATTCATTAAAAAGTTTTATTATAGTTTCATTTTCTATAGGACTTCTCTTGTACATATTGTTTTCTATTTAAATTGTCATAAAATCTCCTCACGGTATTCTTTCACGTAAAAATAAATCATACAGATAAAATACAACTTATAGGTACCGTGGAAATAGTAGGTACGGAACAATGAAGTACTTATTAAATCCATGGTACAAAAGAAGTGACCCGGACAAATTTACGAGCCATAAGAATATTTTGAAAAATGAAATGGTTCTATTTAGGTTTATTTAGTATAATTTAGCTTCATTTACTGATAATATAATTTTTAAAAATTAGCATGTATAAAAATATATTACCGAAAGTCTAATTTACAAAATAAAAAAATGTTTAACTTCTACAGAAAGACACGCTGCAAGTGCAGTTCAGCATCTCAATGTAAAATATGTCTGCAGACAGAGGGCCCTAGAAGCATTTTTCAATTGACATTTTATTGCAATTGAGTGAGGGCTGCAACCCCTGCGCGCGCACGGGGTAACAATCAATGTCGTGGCGCATGGCAGGTGGGATTGAAAAGGGATGGGAACGTAAACTTCCATCAGTGACCTAAGTGATTTTGGCCGTGCAGACGTTCGTCGACGCGTACGTTCTGCTGAAATAACATTTCAAGATACTGATTCGAAGTCGAAAACGCCGATTTTACGCCTGGGACCTTCTCAGATTTCACTTAAGTTCACCTACACCAATTCCAAGATGAAAATAACACAATAAAATCACCAAGATCTTTGGAGATTCGGAGCTAGAGTCAAGATGGCGACCATTCAGCGGCAGCAAGAATATAATATGGCTCTCGGGTGTCGGAGGCGATATAAGCGGGTCGTCGGATTTGTCATTATTCAGTGATTCTTGCAGTATTTATTCCCAGAAGTATTCGTTCTGGCCGCATTTATAAACTGCCGGTTAACAGTTAATCTATTATGATAATATCGCATTGTTAATTTTGTCATTGTTAAATTTAAGTAGGTATATTAAACTGTTTTCCCATAAATAACGTTTTATTTATACTTATAACTATATTAAATTATTACGGTGCCTGCTTAGATAAAATTTCACTTCAATTTATCTAAGCAGACAACGTATTAACCTTCAATTCTGATTTATACCCGCCGCATGGGCAATAAAAATATTCCCCGGGCAAAAAGGTTATGAACCTTCTTGCCCGGGTCATAGCCCTGGGCCCTGGCCCAACGCTCAACGGCTGATCGAAAGAAACTGGGAAAACATTCGGAACAATAGTAAAGCATATAGTTCCAAGGGGAAAACGCTCAGATAGAGTATTAACCACATTCTGTGTTTGTTCCGAAGTGCCAGTAGACAAAGACAAAGATTATTTATTTGCAAAAACATGAGTTTACATTTTTTTACAATGTGGTGTTAAAAGAAAAACTTAATCCTACATGTTTCAACGTACACGGGTATGCAAATTGAAATGGAGAGCATGCTATCATCCCACAAAACAAAATCGAATAAATAAAAGTAACTAAATTATCTATCATTAAAAAAATCGTACAAATTATAACATTCATCAATCAGCAAGTAAATTGTAGTTTTTTGAGAAATTACTGTATAACCTACTCTAGATATATTAAATTTCTGTGTATAACACGCGGGGCCCTTTCTAAACATCATCACATTTGCCTTACCTTATGGTGGTTGACAACCACCATCTGGGGTCGGCGCAAAATGTCTGTTCCCTCCACGCTTTCTAAACCTATGAATGTATATAAAATACAATTTTACAGTGTCTGTGTAGGTTTAATTTCTGAATGATTTGATTTGCGGCGACCGCTTCCCATCAGGTGGCCGTATGCCTGTTTGCTTGCCCAGTATAAAAAAACCCGATGAGTCCCGTTGTGTGCAAACCATATTTTATGATTACTAATTTCAAATACCCACAAAACAATGCGATCATACAACATTATTTTTCACTTTATTTCTTCAGTGTTCTAGAGTTTCACTTTACAACATTATTAAGTGTATTTCCGACCGTTACCACAAAGGAAGGTAGCTCAGGAACGTCAGCAAATAAAACAGCATATTACAAAATTATAATTTATTATTACTTCACGTAATTCTAATATAAAAAAATATAAGAAAAATGTTTTGAGTATAACCGAGAGAGCGTCGTCGAAAGACAAGAATAGATATACTTAAACACAACCAATATATTGGAAACACATAACTGTGCGTCTACCTTCAGGTCATGTTGGAACTAGTAATGAGATAGGAATTTAAAAGTTAAACGTCGTTTAACTTTTTTCCATTACTATTTTGGAAGTCTTTTTTTAATTACTGATAATGACAATGGCGTAACGTGGCTGCTGGCGTCAAGAAAGTGTGCAGTTACTTTATGTCAATAAATACATATTATTATTATGTTGGTACGCATTTTCAGCCACGGGCCCATCGGGACCCGGTCCTTTGAGGCATTCATTATTATTATTATCCGCCTTCAATCTGGTTGCATCACGTTTGGAGACCTTGCGAAGCCCCTAAGTGCCAGGCCTTGCCACGCCATTGACATATCGGATCAGATCGTCAAAATCTTGCACCACAGTACGATATAATTAGGAAAAAGTCAAAAATGCAATAATTTCGTAACGGGAGATACACGCAAGCCTTGTTGCCATGACGAACGCAACTCCATCGAAACACGGGCAGAGTTCGGATGTGATTTAATAAATAAACATATAAATAATGATGAATGACGTTGACGATCCAAGCTACAGACATTACAAGGTAGACGGCACATTGTAAAAGAAAATAAATCTACCTTTTCGACTTCGTCGTCTATTTGAGTATATTTGACACTTAATGGGAAAACATATTCAAGAGAGCACATTTTGTTCGTCTGAACGTTCGTTGTAACACAAATCCTGATACAACTCGCCTTAAATATTAAGAGAAGGAAACGCTGCGATATACATGGCTTAATCCACAAGTGGAAAAAAAACATATTTATTTGATTGTATTCCTCGACATACCTAAGAGTAGTAAAAAAGAAGAATTGATTGATATTAGTCACGGAAATGTATATTTTATAGTTATTATGAACTGCATGAAATAATGAAACCTGTTTTAAATTATTATTATTATTATTATCCATCGGACACTTTTTTTATTTTTAATACTAAACAGGCAAACCACGACAAGGGTAAATTTCCGCTGCCTCATTTCAAACTTTACGTTTATCGGGCATGCAAAATGAATATGGCTATTCATTATTTTGCATTTTAAACAATATTATCGTAAAGTTTAAATAGTGTTATGAAAAAATCAAAATTCATGCGAGAACTCGAGGGAATTTCCCGATGAAGCCAGAATTTATATAGTTTTAAGCATGTGTGACACGCTTATACCAATTGTTTTCGTTCTTAGAACCAGTCAATGTATAATTTTGACATAATAAATTTGACATTATAATGACATCAAACCGTTCGCCAAGCGAAGGCAACCGTCAAGGCTCAGCTTTGAGCGATTATTTCATTAATTCAATGTGGATATATTATGCGAGTCAACAGCTAACATCCCTAAACACATTCACAAAAAAAAAAAATTTTAAAATAAAAGTGATATTGAACTACCGTGTTTTGTTATTTGAAATTATACATTTCATTTTTATGATCCGTATGACAGAACAACGAAAAATCATGACACTCGTTATGTTCACAACCGATATATGCCTTATTTCAAACGCATAAAGACTTTCCTAAACATTTATCACATAACTTCGTCATCTGGTCGAGATATTGATTACTAATTACGGGATTGAATATGTTAAGATGAAAATTATATTATTTGCCTAGTCTTTTTACTTTTATGAAAGTTATTTGAACATACGTTGTCATTTCTGTATAAAATATGTATTCGTTATAATCTCGATCAGACGACCAGACTATTTAATGTGCAAGCTCTTTTAGCCGAAGGTAATAAAAAAAAATCTAAATAATCTATTGTTCTTTATGGCTTCACGACCGGCAACGCAACCTAGCGTGACGAACAGGTGAGGCCGAGCCCTTATTTGGACGATGAGAAAATCTTCGATCGAATTTGTATAATAATAACTGAATGATACAAGCAACATTTGTCAAAAGATATTTTGAATTTATAAAAATATTTCAAATATTCTCATATGATATAAAAATATTTGAAATATTTTTATTGATATAAGAATATTTGAAATATTTTTATTGTAATAATAAATTTCCACATAATGTTCAATGATGTAGAAATATGTGAAAGTTTTTTGTATATGTTTTATGAAAGGTTTCGGCCTAGTGAGCTGACATCATCATAGTCACAATTTGAGATTCCATCTCGTAGGGACGAAAATATTATCACCACATCGGGTCTGCCTAGTCTTTTACAATACTGGCCAATTGTATTATTTGTTGTCAAAATATTTAAAATATATAATTTTCTAAACTACATTAGTTTCAAAAGTTCTGTTTTTGAGCAAATACAAATGAGATTTTTGTATCTCGTTGATGTTGTCAAATAGGGTAGTCGCCATCGAGTCAAATCAGATGCAGATCTTTCCACGTGTCAAAAACAAAAACTATAAGGGGCTTGTATGACAGTAAAGTCACAAATGTTGCCGTCGAAAAGCGTTTTAATTATACTTTAGTAAACAAGAAAATCCTAAATGTCACTATAAATAAAGTTGATCAATTAAAGTGACATTTGATAATCGTTTTTCATTACGTGAATGCATTTAAGTATACATTTTATTTTAGGCAACTACCCCATTATTAATGATAACAATTTACATGTTACAATAACAACTAGATTATTATACATATATTTTCGTTTTTATCATTATGTGCACAAGGGATATCTAACATCGCTACACTTTGTTCATTAAAATATGGCTAATTATTGTACTTGCCTATGTTTAGGCGTGTTGATTAAAATCACACCAGTGTTAGCGATAACACAGTCGACAACAAAACGTATTATACTGATTCCAAGATGAACCGACATGTGATGAATCCGCTTTTTGACAATTGGTAACACCATAATGACATTGACAAGTTGACAAATATTGGGGAAGTATTTCAATAATATATTAAATGCGAATATGTATATATTCGTATACATAAGTCTAAAATTACATAATAAATGTTTTTTTTAATTGTCGTATGACATTCAGAGCCATAGCCATATTCCAAAATGGATATATAAACCTAATGGACGGGATCAACAAATAAACCATACAACTAATTTTTATATGAAAATGTTTCATATTCTGTTTTATATTCTTAAAATACTATAAATTTCTATCGGGTTGGGGGAATCAGAACACACTTCATCAATATGCATGCAGGCATTTTAAACGTGAATTAATTTTCATCACGCTGTATTTTTTTCCGGCATGCAATACATTTATGTTTATCGATATTATAAACACGTGCCACAAAAGTCAATGACGAAACTATACTAAAAAGAAAATCTTTGTATACAACGGGACAAAAATTTTGGTGTGATCAAAAGTCAAAAACAGCGGAAATCAAAAAATCATTAAACTTACAGCTATAAAGTTAAACCTAACATTGTCATGGATATACATATCGTACTTACATTAATATATAATTACGAAAGTGTAAATATTTGAGCACATTTATAACAAATACTTTTGGAATGTATACATATTTTACAATTGGAATGTAAAGGTATTCTTCTGGGAAGAATTAAGAAAGTTCACAATCATGTTAGATACTTAATTTAGATCTCATAATATACAGAAATAACATAATCATATTATAAGATTTGGTTTGTGGCAAAAATATACCAAATGCTGTGTTGAAAGGAAGATATTTTCATTGGCTCGATGATAAAATGGCAGAGTGTATGTACCTTAGCATTTTCGGATATAAATGTAACTTATAGGATAGGATATATATGTGTACTTTATAGGATTTAAAAAAAAATACTTTTGAACAAGAACATAAAAATAAATATTGAGTTTTTTTGTCATCTGCAATAGTCGTGAATCTATTATTAGCTTGGTAGTTACACTCGACCTACACATTTATCCTCTCATTAACTGTACATTATATATAAACACGATGTATAGTCTGACAGCTTTGTACATGGCAATACCGTCGGTCAGCCATCAACATGACATGCAGTGACACGTACGAATACGCCAGACTATTGCCGGTGAGCACACATAAAATTAGATAATCTATTTGGCCACACGTATTGAGTATTAGACCGAATATCTTTCTCAGATCACTCCATTCGATTTTATAGCGTTTGAGCAAATTTGTTGGTATTTGCAAACACGAAAATTGGTCGACAGCGCCCCCTTAGAGAATTGTTTGATATTAAAAAATGATGTTCATTGGTAGATGTAAAAATATATTTAAATAAATTAACAGAGATTTTTAGAGGAACAATGTATAAGTTTTAAGATTAACTAAGAGGGAGTGCTTGCTCTCGGTGTCGGCAGCAATCACACAAACCGACGACGAAAACTACTTAAAACTTTAACTTATTTTTAAATAACTTTATTTTTTTAACATAAAAGAGCTGCAACCGCGTGATTTCCGAAGACGTACAAAAGAGAGCCATTTTCGAAGAATTAAAGAGTTATAAGGATTTTAAAAGTATTTCCGATGAAATTATCCTTTTTGCGGCGACTCGGTGTTTCGGACCATGGCAACTATTATCGTCATATTTCAACTAATTTATACAAATACTTAAACAAAATAAGTACATTGTTTAAGTATTGCCTAACCTTTCTATTCTAACACTTTATTTATTGGCGAGTACCGCATGACGATTCAGTAGTCGGCGGAGCGGCAGTATAATTATTAAATATTCTTTTGAAATAAATTATAAAAAAATATTCCTCCAAAAGAAAGAGAACACTTCTCCATTGTGCCAATGGCGTGAAAATAGTACATTGTCATACCTATATTAACTTTTGATTGTCGTTTTTAATATGATACGATTATCTAAGGGGGCCGTAGGCAACACATTTGATAGCAGCATTCCTCGGACTCAACATTTACTATAATTTAAGACCATTGGTATAAAAAAAATTTGGTAAAAAAAATATAAATGCTAAACACCTAACCAGCTACCAAAACATAAAATGTGACTTACATAGGTTTCGTAATAATCTCCTTTGTTACGTTAAAAAAAGAACTTATCTACTAACATTATGTATGTATAAAGAAATTCTAAAATATCAGATTGATTATGCAAACTTACAACTAATGGAATGTAAAAAAAAATCTTAATTTCCATAAAAAAGATGTTAGTTCTACTACCCCTTAAAATTAATGGTTAAAAATACCCAAACCAAAATCCACCTTATAATGGACGTATTTTAATAATATTTGTTTATATAAAAAAAAACATCTAGATTATATGCTATTTGTCGTGGCAAAATATACAAATAATGATTTGGCATCGACTGTTCATTGACATGAAGTGATAACTTTTCTCGACATATACATGATGTAAAAAAATACACTTAAAAATAAGGTACACCGCACCAAAATATATATATATATAAATGTACCAAAAAAAAAAAAACTAGTTCCGAAATAAAAGCCCTTGGGTTCACCTCGAAACGTATCGGAGCTAATAGTCACAACTTTCGACACGATAACATTTATAAGCTGAATTTGAAAAAAATATATAATTTAAAAACCTTCACTCGCACCATACAGCACAGTAGCAACAAGATATAACGATCAATGATTTTATTTGAAATCTTTTTCAATAAATTATTGGAAAAATAATTGAGAACATTGTTGAGTTTACAAAAGTGTATCCTTTTTTAATGAGTCTTATTTTATGTTGATATATTGAACTGAAAGCAAAATCAATAATATTGATTATCAGTATTTTAATGATACATTATATTACAAGCTATACATTGTTTGGTTAATTGGTCAGTAAATACGAGGCGATATTTTAACGCCCTTGAAATAAGAATTAAAGTCGAGCAATATGAATAATCAATATATGTGTGTCATAAGATTGTGTTTCCACACAATAGCATTAGTACTGTAATGTTACAAGCAATTGTGTTGAAAAATTTTCAACACGCTTTCACAAAATACACACACCTCGATTTAAGATTTAAGTCCAAGTGTCATATTCATTAGTTTTATTATTCACAAAACTGAGATATTTAAAAAAAATGTTGTCTGTTGTGGTAACTATTGGCGCCGATATCTCGAAACTAAGAGAGCTAATGACTACGATACGACTCGCAACGATGGGACGATTCTTACAGTTTAAAGCTTTTAGACGCTTTGCGACTGGTCAGGTCGGGCACTTTCTATTTACACGCTCGGTGTAGAAAAACGATCCTAGAGTGTCTTATATTGCAAGTTCTTATAGAGGCGGGACACGCTCGGCGCGTTTACAAACGCAAATCTAATAATAATAATAACGGAAATGTGATTATTTTTTTACGTTATTTTAAAGGTTGTAAAACAAAATTAATTTATTGTCATAAGTCAATCCGTACTAGTCAACCTCAAAATAAAAACAAAATTAAAAAAAAAAAAAACAAGCAACAACAAATCGAATCAATTAAAAATTTGTATGCTCATTAGCCACAACGCCTTTATACTGGCCTAATTTATAGAAAATAAAAAATAATTGACAATCGTTGTGGCCTAATAAACCGCAGATATGCAAAAAAATTACATTTTCTAACATGCCTACCTTTATAAGAAGTTTACCATGATTTTTCTAGCGAGTTTGTTAGCTATTGATTTAATGATTCTATTCCCGACCAGACCTTTAATACCTACCTTACCAAATTGGAATGTCTTAAAATAACAACTAAAATTATGACAAAACTAAATTTTCAAAACGGTGAACCTGTACGGACTATAATATCTTACATAAAACAGTCGTTTCGAAACTGAGGTAAAATTTCCTTAGAATACCTAAACAACCCTTGTTTCGGACATTAAAAAAAATGTGTATATAGCGGACTAAATTGTACGTATTTGTATTTGTTCTGTCTTAGTGTAACTAAAGAGAGAATCTTAAAAAAACTTAAAATCTAAGTAAAGCATACGTAGATATTATTTTATACACATATTTTGTACTGTAAGGTTATGCTTTAACAGGTCGAGCCTGTCCTTCATCTGAGCATAAGTGGGGTCGTAACGAAAAAAAAAAACAATTTTGTACACACTATGGAATGGCAACATTTTTGTGTCTATAACCTACCCTCGGTCTAGCTGCCTAAGTAAATAAATTGTACTTTATGTATTAACGCAGACGATAATATAGTAAAGTGATACAGTCTTATAAATTACACACTTAATTGAAGACGTTGGCTGAAAATTAGTTATAAAACAGTCTTTTTGAGATACATTACTTAATAAAAATAAATATGATCGAGTCAGCCACATAATACGCTTGAAATGTATAAAAACACAAGAAGGTATATTCATAGTTATTATACAAGTTTATCACGATTAACGACTTCTAATAGTTTATTCTAATATGAGTTTTGATACTTTTTCAAATCTTTTGCCGACATAATTTTATATAAATTATGGGTCGGAATTAATAACCTCGAAAATAATACTTAAAAGAGTAAAAATTACGTTTGAGCGTTTCTTTTGTGTTTGTGAAATATTATTTTAACAAATAACTTGTTTTTGTATCTTAAACTCTTTAACAGAGAAATATAGGAATGTTTTCACGCATAGTCAAAAAATATTTAAAATGGCTTTGTACGGCACTAGGCCGGCTCGGTCGATTTCAATAGTAGAAAACTAAAAGTATCCTGATAATCAATTAAAAAAATTATGATTAACACACGTTAATTAAGTATTTACTTAGTAATTAGAGTATTTCATTAGGTTTTAGCCAAAGATTTCCAAAATGTATAAACATTTGAAAAGTTACTTCTTCGTCACATAATTATTACCTCGTATAAAATGTATATATATTTTGAAAATAAGTTTTTTGTCGAATTATTTAAAAGTATGTATAATGTTATATTTAATAGAGATTACCAAGTTAGAGTATTATGTTTTTACTACTGTCGCTCGGATATTATGTGGCCGACCAATTCTTAAAAATAGTTAGGAGAGTATACAATTATTTGAAATACTTACATTATGAGTTATATGAGATTAAAGGTAAGTTTAGTATAAGTATACATAAAACAATATATCCATGAAAAAGATTTGTCAGCGTAAAATACATTGTTTGAAACATATCTTCCAAGAGATGTAAGCAAATGTTTTTATTTATCTTTTAAGATAAATGCATATAATAAATTTGTTTTTGCAAAACTTGATTTTTTTAATCATATGATATTTAAAACCTGATGATGGCGGGACGCCTATATATACATGTCGCTTACAAATATCGTCTTAAAAACATATACTTTCCGTAAGACCCGCAATTTTGACCATATAACGATTCTATCGTTTCGCACAATGGCAACGCAAACCACGTGCCAACATTTAAGTGTGGCGTCGAGATCGTGAATAAAACTGTCACTGTCAACTGTCAAGCCGCCATCTTGTTTACGTCGCTTGGCAACGGCGGCGGTGGCTACTGGCTGTAATCGGAAATGTTTGACAGATCCATTCGCGATCAGACCAGGTTAACAAATGCCAACAAACACTGACCAATATCACTGCTTACTCTAAATATCCATTGAATATAATAAGGATTTTTAAATCCCCCAATACGTTGAAAGTCCTTCATTTAAATACCTATCTAAAACATTTTATACACATACATAATATTTCGGTCATTGAAAAATCGACTCCAAAAGTGAACCGTTTTAAATTTCAATTACTTGCTTACATCTCTTTTAGAAGACTTCTTTTTTGTTAAAACTTTCCTTCTATACATTTCAGGTCTCGGGATGCGAATCGGCGAGTAACACGGGTAGAACACAGACCTATTCCAGAAGCTTTGTTCTGTGAAGGCGTAGAACAGCTGATAGGGGTCGACGTACTCCGTGTCCGGGACTTCACGGAGTTTTCGTGAGCATCATACCTCGGCTTTGGGCACGACGGCCTCAGAGCTCTGCGACTTGGACTCCTGTGGAATCTGGTCCAAGGACTTGTTATCTTGGGGTGTGACATCATACGCCTTGGCATCGTGCGCCTTGACATCGTGCGCCTTGGCACTGTGCGCTTTGGCATCGTGCACCTTAGAATCGTGACCTTTGGCATCGTGCCCCTTGGGCTCTAAGCCTTTATCATCTTGTATCTCCAATTTGGGCTCAGGTGGTGGCGGCTGCTGGTAACTGAAAGGGAAACGACATTCGATTAGCCTAATATATTTATTCCCCCGTGTTCTTATTTGTTAGAACGAAGTCTCCGTTGTTATAGGGGATTTAGACTCATAAAGCAGGTTAAAATGATAATATTAATATCATACTTCGCTATGCAAAAATATAAAAATCGTGAATTCGTGAATAAAATGTACATTTATCGTAAATTTTTTTGGATCGTAATTTGCTCAACAAATAACACAATGAATATATTCAGCTTTATTAAATAAGCGAGAAAAGACAAATTTTAATACGGTCGAAGGGTAAATGTCTAGCAACCCATTCTTGATACACTGGTGTGTATTATACAAACAAACCATCTGTTACACTTTATATGAATGATAAATAAATCACACCACAATTCATTTAAAATTTATTGCACAACTTAAAAATCTTAAAAGTAGACGGACTTAATGCCATATGGCATTACCAACCAGTCGAGCATTCGGAAAACAGGACCAAAAAGAAAAAGGCAAAAATCGAGGCGCTATAGATGGTATAATCAGTAATATACCATCTATAGCGCCAGCTACAAATATGTAGCAAAGTATGCTTTGTCTCGTTCAGTCATACCAAAATTTGTAAAGTGCGGTAGTGACAAAACATATTTTGGCTTGGAATAGCTTTTATATAGGAATGTAACTAAAGGTCTATAATCTATTGCGTAGCAAAAATTTAGGCGTACAAACGAACAGATTACAAGTTGACAAAGGAAGAGTGTAATCTGGTAGCACATGCCCAAGATACTGTTGTACCTGGGGTTAATTCCGCATTTTATTACACAATTTCCAATGTATTACATTGATTCCAGATCAATATTTTATACAATTGTCATTGTCTACGTCGAGAGAGACGACACTCTTTCTCTGTCTCTTCGTCGCGTGCATTTGATTTCACACTCGGCTGTGACGCGAAGGCAGTGAAAAATATATTATATTTTGGATATTCGGCTGTAATTTCGACCTAACTGACGTCAAATCCCTATAGGAATGGCAGCAGTCGAAGACTTTTATCCCATAGTCAATATGCATTGGAGGACATAGGATTCTATTATAAAGCGAGAACAACATACCGCGTAATTTATCTTATGTTTAGATTTATTGTATGATTTTCGTTTAGCAAATATTCGCGGGACATCACAACTATATATTAACCTTTAGTTTATTCGCACAGCATGAAGCCAAGAACATTACATATCTCGTGTCAATTTGCACAATATTAAAATTAAATTAAAATAGGATGTTTATTATATGATGCTTTTCCCATCAACTAATTTTTACATCTTCGTCAAATAAAGATACACGAAAAAATAACACCAATTACTTGTGATAGTAATAAAAATAAAAATTATTTATTTCTTTAGCAAGATTGTGTACACGTGAGTGTGAAAGCTGCCTATTAGGCAAAATATGCCTGTGCCAGATAGCCCTGCTCTTTCTTAACATACTTTACAAAAGAACACATTATGAACTAGAAGTAAGTAAACTTATTTAATCTTAATTTTACATTTATGCGTGCATTATGTCAAGTGTGGGTTTGTTAGGTCGTTGATTTAATTAATGATTCAGTTTCACTGTAATTTAGACGATAGTAACTTAGCTATTACACATCTGTAGCAAAACAAATCGCAAAGCAATTATAATTATATCGAATTATGCATCTAAAAGACTAAATCGGACGTTTAAAAATGTTTGAACTCAGTGGCTATAAAATACAATACTGATCAAAGGTAAAAATATTGCTTCTGGTCTAATGACATGCCGGCTGCCGGCAATCCCGCCTGAGGGTTAATGGGGTCGAACGCCAGCGAATTAGCCGCTACTGATGTAGTGGACGCTTCGTTTTAAAACAAATTTTGACTTTTCTGACGCACAACAATTACTATCGTGCGTTGTATATACAAGTTATCACCTAAGGAATGTTATTTTAACTCACGTTGAAAAAAAAAACATCGCAATGCAAAAATCCAAGTGACCACTTTCTAGGTTCAGCGAATTCGTCTCTGCTTTGACATGCGAATCAGTCAATAAAAATATTCTGTTATTAACCCATTATAAAAGCGCCAGCATTCATCAAGAAAATCAAATGACACAAGTCAACATCAACAAATGAACCGTATGTAAATTTAAAATAACTTTCATCAAATTACAAAATGCTGGTCCAAACTTTTTATTTTTTAAATCAAAACAAATATACTTTTAAATATGTTGTCTGTCTGACTTTGGAAAATTTCAATGGAAAGTTAAGAGCAAAATATAGGGGGTTTTTCATCCTCGAAATCCACTCACAAGAGGAACAATATAGTGCAAGTAATTCTACAGAATACTATTGAAATGATATCCTTAGGCCATATTGATACAGTGGTACTTACTTGTCCACATCTCTGTTGAAATCGACACCAAGAGCTGCCTCGAACCGCCATTTTCTAAAAAAATATAATTATAAACATTCTATATTATTTGCTAAAATTATTACTGCATTTAACACGGACGATGTAAATATGGCATTGTCAAAATTGTACTGACAACAAGAATGTGCAGCCGGTTCTGCTCATGAATTCAAGAATAATGCAAAAGTTCAATAAATGCGCCATGTGTGATTGCATGGTATCACTTGATATCTCCTCTGAGCCATCGGAGCTCAGCAGGCCTACCATCAACTTTTACGATTCAAAGGCAAAACTCAGTTCAATTCAGGAACCAAAAACGAATCGCATTCACATTGAAAATTAAGTCGATGGCACGAATTTGCGATGCAGAAGTTTAGGTCGCAAAGTGTAAATCGCGTTAAGAGATGATGATAAGCCTCCAAGATTCGCTTTCCTACTTTTTCTTCTCCACTTGGAACGGTGTTCGATATCCTTGATTGGCAGACCAATTGACACAACATAAAGCCCGTATACCTCTTGGGACAACCGCTTCTAGCAAAACCGGGCGGAAGCGATATATTTTAGGCCTTTACTTTTGCATATTTTTCTGGTTTACACAAGACGTGGCCGTACCAACGTCGGCGGTATATTTAATCTGTTACGTCACGTACATGAAGGCTGTCTCGAATGAGGGCTTAAACCACATACTATTTTAAAGTTCATAAGCTTATAGAGGTACAAAGTATGACATACAAAGTGACATATTTTCACTTAAGACGATGAAGCCACAACCATTTGCCAGAAAGCTGGCATCAACGTTAATCCTACAAGTTTTGACATAATATTTTCGTTACGGGCGATGTTGTTCAGTTCTGGCATACGTGGCGTCTGTGCCAAGATAAGATGCGCGTTTAGTTATTAACATTTAAAGCGGTAAACGTAATAAGTGTTATTGTGAAAGTAAACACGTTGTTGTTTATGCGATGTTAGCTATACATAGACGCTAAGTTGCACATATTTTAAAATTGATCCCGTATCTTTACATTAAAAAAACTTATCTATTCTCGTCAATTCACAAAAAATAAACGAAACAACACGATAAAAGTTACACAAAGGGAAAGAGAAAAAGAAACTTAAGAGGGATTAAAAAAATTAACAGAAATATTAAAATCCCTGTTATAGAAAATTACGTTTATTTCTATGTAAGTATAAAAGTAAATATATATCGAACATTGGCGTTACTCACCTGTAACTTCGTTCTTGATCTGTATTTATCTTTGTAAAAACGTGTCCATAATTATTTCCAAATTAAATCATCTCAGGGCTAGATATTTAGCCGAGAAATCATAACAGACAGAAAAACTGTCGCAGTTAAAATAGTATTAATTAATAAGGGTTTAATTTCACCAAAATCAGACCAACGGTTCAAACAAACATACATACATACATACATACATTGTATGTATGTACATATATACATACATACATACATACATACATACATTCATACATAAAATTAATTAAAATTGATGAATTAGAATTAAAGTGACATTTGATTATCGTGTTTCCTTATTTGAATGCATTCATAAATTTGATTTTATACACAGGCAACTACCCTATTCTTAATGGATTGCTCCTCGATTCTTCATGAGTGTGGAAATATAGATTTATCGTCGTTGCCCTCCACCGAACTTACACATGTTGCATTTGATCGCCTTGACTCCCCAACTGCGCTAAATAGGCCGCCTGTTTCCTGTGGTGGTACATGTGGACGCGGAGGCAAGACGGATTCCGCATTCTCTTCTGACAGATGTCGCATTGCAGCGTCCCTTCTCTCGTGTCGTGTTTGTCACGTATGTGAACTTTCAGGTTGTAGCGGTTCGCGAAAAATCTATGGCATGAGGGACACTTCACGCCCGCTGTTTTGCACTTCCAACCTGTAAGGGAGTTTTGGTTAGCGCCATCTGTGGGGAGAGAAGTTAATTGACTAGCCCAATCGCTAATAACTACAAAATTAAAGCACAACTATGTGATCTATGGACATAACACAGAATCTAGAACACCACATGCAGAGTCGCAAATATTTGTGGAATCAAAGTACGAATATTTGCACAAGCTGGGAATCGAACCCAGCGCGGTGGTAATAGTATTCCTATGTTATCATAAAAAAAAAAAAATTGACAACTTCCTATTGTTACGACGCGACAATATAAATCAAATTGAGAATTACAACAAGCAAAGAAAAGGAAAAAGTTCGCGTCGTGTCGTACCAAGTGAAGCGTGGAAACAGACGAGCCAGCAAATGATTATTTAAAAAATTACAGGAAAAAAAATAAGTGAAGATACTACTTATATTCATTATATTTCATTTTATACCTTTTGTTGAACTCCGTAAACGGAAATATTAAATTCGTTTATGGTTCGTCGCCTGAGTGAAATTTATAGATATATAAACAAAAAAAAAGAAACAAATACTTACCGGATTCTTTAGATTCTGGCAATATCATGACACTTGTGAAGGGGTCCATACTGTCGAAATCGATCAGCGGTTCGCTGGAAGGATTTATGATAAAATAAACAAAAAAAAAACAATCATAATCAAAACAAAACGAAATTAATTCGAAATTATGTTTAGACACATTCACTAATTAAAATTATTAAAACTAAAAAAAACCTTTTTTTTTAATAACTCAAAATGTCTAATATTTCAACAAAGTAGACGATCGGTAGATATTTTATATTTTCATACAAAGATAATGCTTGCCTATTTCATTATGGTAATTATTTTATGCATAAAATATTCTTGTATATTGTCTTATATATTGTATCCTTCACTAAAGCTTTTCGTGTTTCTCCTGATATTAGTATCAGGTGAAACAAATATAATCCACGGAGAGATACGACTAAGTTTGTGCCAGATCTATGGCAAGTTGCCGAAGTGATTATGATAGCTTAACCGGGTAAGCCAACCGCTGTCAAACCGGATTAAATAAATTAAGCAATGCAAATAAAATGAAACGTTATCTATTAATTTACAATTTTTACTACCATACTATTATTTGTTCGCCTTCATATTATACCGCTGTATTTCCAACATTAAATCAAAAAAAGTATATTTTGATTTTTCGAAGATATTGTTGGCATGTAAAGAGAATGTCTCCACAAATTTCAAGCGGATTCGTTAGTACATGTAATTCCGGCTCCGCACTCCGTACCAGCTCGGCGATCATGGCGGATTCAGCATACATTGCTGGTTTTCCATTGCGGTAAATAAAAGCACAAGAACAAACTAAACAATGTTCACGCATACGCGTCGGTGTCTATCCGAGTTCGGCGACAGTGTGGAGGTTGCATATGAGTTCGTTTTGTTCTCGTACAACGCGCGTTTATAATATTACGCGTTATCGTGCGTTTATAATGTGAGTCCCCAACTAGTCAAATCAGACACTTTTTTCTAATGTCAAAAATAAAAATATTATTTGGTTCTTGTATGACGATTTTTGGAGTCTAATATACATTAATGAGAAAAAAACAATAGTACGTTAAGTAATTAATAAAATTGATCAGTTTAAGTTTATTTTTTAACCCAGAGTAGCGAATATTCAGATCATTGGTATTATTATATTATTAGGACAAATCACACAGATTGAGCTAGCCCCAAAGTAAGTTCGAGACTTGTTATGGGATACTAACTCAACGATACTATATTTTATAACAAATACACATATAGATAAAGATCCAAGACCCGGACAATCAGAAAAAGATAGTTTTCCATCATGACCCGACCGGGGATCGAACCTGTCGGTTCAGAGGCAAGCACGATACCACCGCGCCACCGAGGTCGTCGAAAACATATTAATTTACAGTTACCTGTCGTATACATATTCTGCGTTCTCCGGGTGTGTCGGGCTGTTGTCGGCGGGGCGCGGTTTCTTCTTCACATTATAGTTGTTTTTGTTCGGCGTGTTCTTCAGCAATCTGTTCGGAGCGAAATTTAAAAATCAGGTTCAATCACAAAAAAAATAAATCTGATTATTAATATAAAAATGACAGGGAGACACTGTGTTAAGAAAATACAATAAATATTTACATTCCGAACGATGGATCCACATACTTATCTTGTCGATCTTCTGTTTGAACCTAATTCCAATAAATAATGTGTTGTAATTCCTCCCTTACCGTTTCAAGGGGCTTCGTGACGCGTCCTCTTTATTCTCATTCTCGGGTGGTGATTCGGTGGCTATGGTGTCTTCTCCTCCCGGCACCCACTCGGGCTGGCTGTCCGACGGCTCCGGGTTCATGTTCTGTTTCGGCTGCTCATCCACGATTGGTGGGGGGGATTCGCTTCGCTGGAAATCACGAATATAATATACATTAGAACCTTTAAAATTCAACAGTACCACCAAATTCATTAACACGTAAGGATCCGCGATCGATAAATCAAAAAGTAACATTAACATGTTTCTTTTAAAAAAATATTGCTGTTAATTAAAGGAAAGGTTAAATCTTTAAAGAGCCTCCGTTTTGGAATATTTCTGCTTAATTTAATAACCTCTAATTAATAATTAAAACAATGTTTTTATACGAACACGCAGCCTTTTATTCACTTGAGAGAAAAACAGAGACAAGATCACGGTATGGATAGAAGTTAGATCGTAGACACTAGCATATAACAGTTTTAATTATTATCTTAGTGTCTGTCTGACACGCATTTCTACCTAGTATCATCACCATCATCATTTAAGAATGTCGTTCTTTTCGGCGGAGTTACTTCCATCTCTTTCTATCCTCAGCCATTGTTAGCGCTAGTGTGTATATGACTTAAAAAATGTCATATTATTTAGATATCAATGACTGACAGTACGGTACGTGCCAATCTTTACAGTATTTGCCCACGCACCCCACCCCACTCGGCGCATCTCTCCCATCCCCCAAATTGCATGGAAGCAGGGTGTACGTACATAGATGGCTATGTATTACAGATTACCCCCTTCTAGGTAGGACGGGGTTAACGTAAGGGGAATATATGTATATGAAGAGGTCTTAATATATATGTTGATGAAAATGTGGCAGAGGAGAGCTAAAAAAGAATTTCATCCCAAATCTTCTGTTTTAATCCAATTTTGGTAGCTTTAAATATGTTTTCTAATCTCAATTAAAAAAACAATATTGTTGTAAGGGGATATTTCATTGCTCAAAACAGTTTTTGAATTAGCTCAGTGGTTAATCCTTTAAGACTTTTAGACGATCCAACGATTTGTTTTTATTTTGTTAAAACAAAATATTATTTCTAGCCGAAAGTGGCCTGTTCCACATTAGGACAAGTCCAAATCCTCCGTCGTGGATGTCTTTTCGCAAGTTTCGCGGCATCACAGGGCCGAATGCAGCTGGTTGCACCGCGCGAAGATGGTAAATACTTATAAAACCTAAATCGAACCCACACCGGAAAGAAGCTATACATATTTTACCATAATTTCGCACACTCTAGTTGAATGCACTGAAAGCGATTTGTCCCCGAACACTAGCGCCACTTCACATATCAAAATAAAAATATATTTTAACATATTATGCCACGCAAAATAAAGAATTTTAGTAGCAAGTATAGTAGTTACCCATTACACAATGTAGTCACAGTTGACTACGAAAACGGGCGGCCACCAAAATCCTAATATTAATAAACTATGACCAAGAATATTTAAATATTTTTCGCCGAGAACTAAAAACAAAATTATAAAAATGTTACGATGGCACAGCGCCTTAAGGATAGTCCCTACCTCTCGCCCGCTGGTGAGGCCCTTGACCTGAAGCAGCTCAGCGGTGTGAAGGAAGCCGAACAACTCCTGTTGTCTCACATGTACCTCCCCGCGGTACATAAACTGCAGCAGTTGGCGCAGTTCCTGATGAGGGACGTCCTTTAGGATCACTATCGGATGGTCGCAAGGGTTCATCTGTTGAAAAAAAAAACAATCAGATAGAGTATCACGTCTTTATCCTTACGGGATAGACAGAGTCAAGAGATGCGAAACTCAATGGCCACGTTTCCACGGCTTGGTGGAAGTCTTCGATATTGGCAAGGAACACTCACAAGTTTAAACTGGAGAAGGAGAAAAGTTCCCATCAAATGGGCCGTACGCTTGTTTATACGCTAAGGAGTATGAAAAAAGGTACTTTGCACTTCATTATATTATTAGCCACTGCTGGGAAAAGCAAAAAAAAAAAAATTATCCTTTGAATAATGTGAAGGCATACCCAGTTGCTTCCTCAGTCATAGTTTCCAATAATTTTCACGAACCATTTCATATCACAAAATAACTTTTGTTAAAATTAAACTACTACAATTATTTTAGGTCGATAAACGCCACCTTATTTGTAGCTTCTGTAATATATTTCACAGCTAGAAGTTGTGTTAATAAATAAATAAATACTGACAAATCACACAGATTGAGCTAGCCCCGAAGTAAGTTCGAGACTTGTGTTATGGGATACTAACTCAACGATGCTATATTTTATAACAAATACATATATAGATAAACATCCAAGACTCGAGCCAATCAGAAAAAGATCATTTTCCATCATGACCCGACTGGGGATCGAACCCGGGACCTCTCGGTTCAAAGGCAAGCACTTTACCACTGCACCACCGAAGTCGTCGATGTTATACACCATACAGCTATTATGGTAATATATCAAGTATTTATTTTATTCAGTCCTCTTTCATCCGAGCCCGTCCGCGGGCACAGATGAAACAGGACTGAAGCAGTAGAGCAGTCCCCCAAACATCATAGGTCGCCGTATGAAAGAGGCGGCTACACCTAGACGAACCTGCCCTCTCATTCTAAATACCGATGTTCATAAGTTACATTATTCAAAAACTTAAAAACCAATTATTTATTCAGCAATTTGCTTTGTTTTTATTTTTAATGTCGCGCTGTGAACACTGGTAAAGATTATTCGATATTTTTTTTTCACGATGGAATTCATATTAATTTTAGTGAAAAATGACTTTGTATCACTGTTGTTTTGTCACAATAATAAATTACATTTCAATTGATTTACAAAACTTGAGAGAAATCTTAATTTCCCTCGAAAATTTACACAAATAACGATAATTTAGAAACAAGTACCTAAAATTTTATAAAAAATAAACTTAATTTTAATACCTTTTTCATATATATTAATACTAAATTTAAAATAGATTAGCAAATTTTTAGAACAGTACGTACCCAACGAAGCACTAAATACCTCCGCTTTTAAATTGCAATATTTGAAAATTCAATTTACGAACGCACTAACTGCCAGTCAGGGCCCAACTGCGCCTGTGAGTCCAAAACGCGTAGGTTTTAAAGGGTGAACTAACCCCTGTGCACCGTTGCCTAGGCAATGGGCGGCCATCGGTGTACCTCCCGAGTATGTACAGTACATAGACCCATGTACTCGCGGCGCATAACACGTAGCGGATTCTAAAAACATCTATATAGGGATGATATGTACTTATCAAGGGTATACTGTTCGGTGATGTTGCGAGGGATTAAAACCCCGGCCGGGTCGGCCCGGCAGGGTGTAAAATAAATACGCGTTATATTTGGATATTTTTGCCATTGTCTATGAATTATTAAACATTGGACTCTGTCATTCTTAATTTGTTATTTCCATTTATAGTACTTTGCATATTGATTCATGACAATAAGAAAAAATATATTGTGTAATATTAAGCTCGGTTTTTGAGCCAATCCACTTATTCTAATTGTGAGATTGCTTTGTGGACGGCTCTTTACAAGTGCCAACTATTGCCAGAATGGGATTCAATTGTAATGGACATTAAAATTTCTCAAAATAAAGTAAGATACATAGTAATTAGCCTCACTTTAGCTATACCTACATCAAAATAAACAGGACTGACCTAAAAATAGAGAACGAATCAAAACAACTAATACATTATCAATGTTACTGGCTGTTCACAAAAAAAAAAAACCAGTCGTAAAGTTTGCATGTCGCTACCCGCTATTAATTTACACTGTTTTCCCGCGCATGCGTTCCCATTAGGCGGCGCTTCTCCCTAGGGCACCTAGATTAAAATCCGATGTTTAACTGCATACAGACGAGTAATCAATAATATCACATTGAAGATGAGGTCGGCGTTGCCGGGCAACCGCACGGGACGAACCCGTCTAGACACATAGGGCTGCCTATTTAATCGAGCCGACTCACGTTTCATATATGCGTTTAGATCAGACAACGTTTGTCTGTCAATGTTTCATCAGAACTTGTCATCATTAATTTTGGAGATATTTATTATGAGGATGATATTCAAAGATAATATCTCCCTCATAATTAATATCATCTCTCACTAATGACGTGGTTTTATTGTATTAAGTAAATTAAACATTTTGTGTCGTTATTTTTTAGTTTTCCGTAGGCAAGAGGTTAAAGGTGATCTATTTATATATTATAATAATTACTAAGACTCCGTTGTCCGTCATCTGTCAGTCTCCACCAGGCTTGTTATTTCAACCCAATTGAGAGTGAGACAGATTGAGTTCTTTTCAACTCAAGGTGACTTAATTTTAAAAAGTTGTTTAAATTGTATTGAAGTAAAAAATATGTACATTAAGAACTTTACACAAAAATAAATGTAATTCTTTTTTCTTTTTTTTTTTTTCAAGTTTACTTAGTTTCACCTGTCACTATATTTACTTGACTGTCTGTAATCAAATCTTGCAAATTTCTCCTACTTCCAGTTGTCCTTCAGAGTCGTAATTTTCCATATAGCTGTTGTTTGCATGACAATGCATTATTATGAAAAGCATAATCAGATGGAACACACAGGATCGGCTCACGACGAGGGAACTTCTCAACTATGTACAGCACGGACAAGGGTTCTTTTGTCAGGCGTGAAATGCCACAAGATCTCTCTGACAATAAAAGCTTGTGGGAAAAATTACATTTTGGTAAAAACCTTGTTTATTTTCAAATACAAAATACGTCACACCACATTTTTCGCCCGAGTTAAGTACTTCATTACTGGCGTTACAGAGTTGTGGTTTGATAAAGTTAATTTATTACGAAAACAACGTATAGGTACGGGATGTTTGTTTGTGATAACTTTACTGGAATTTATTGCATAAAACCCCTAGAAAAAAAAAAACAAAACAAAGAATAATTAGGCGGTCTTATCCTCTGTAGGGATCTCTTCCATTTAAACGGCGGAGAAGGAAATACTTTCAATTACTTTGATTAACAGAAACAGTGTCTGATTATACAAGCATTAACCCTTTCACCGCGACATCTTATATCAGTTGTGCTCCCAGTGCAAAGCATAGTGGATTGAAAATAAATAGGATAGGAATGTGAAATACTTTATGCCGGCTCCACACTGTCGCCGAACAGTTTGCCAAACTTTGGCGAATTCGGTATACATTGCTAACTTCTCATTGCAGTAAATTAAAGCCCTCAAACTAACTACGCAATGTTCACGCATTCGCGTCGGCATGTGTCCTAGTATGGCGACAGGGTGGAGCTGGCATTACAAGCAGTGGTTTTTCGATTGGATTTGTGTATACCTACAACGCTCGCGAAATCACGAGCGAATATATCACGTGGACACGAAAATGATTTTAGGACAAATGATTTTCGGTCCCCTAACGTCTCAAGAATCTGAACAACATGGTTTATTTAGGCATTAGACGGTAGTGTATATGTATTGTGGAGAGAATACCCAGGACTGGTCGCTTAAATGTGGGCAAACCACTTGCCATATGGACGAACAATCTGGTCAAGACTGCTAAAAAGATATTTATTTATTTTATTAATTTATTTATATATTGAACACACTAGCAGCTTATAAAGCTGATGCGTGTGCTTCCTGTTGTTTGAGGATTTGTGATGTTTAATCTATTGTTGAAGATATATGATTATATGGACATAAGTAAGAAAACCGCAAGAGAGAAGAGACCAAATGAGGAAACATGTCGAAATTATAATTTTTGAGATTCTTTACTATAAATACCTATACAATAAAAGTAAATTAAAAATTTGTTGGCATCATCTAGATAAAAGCTAATGGTTTCCAAACGGTTGAAAACACACACTTTCCAATCATAGCTAAGAACACACTTAAATTATCTCTCTCAAACAAAAAAAACTAGATCAAAATCGGTCCAGCCTTTGGCTGCTATGATGCCACCAACAGACATACCGATACACAGATAAGTTAAACTTAAAACACCCCTCCCTCTTTCTTCAGGGGATAAAAATGTAAATTTCAAGAAAGTTAACATCCTTATTTTTGTAGCCTTTTCCACTTAACCACTTAACACTATTGCTTGAAATTTTAATATTTTTCTGTATACAATAAATATTTCTTATATTTAATAAAGCTTGTAAAATTAAATAAGTGTATTTATTTTTACAAGCTTTTTTTAAGTGTAAAAGTCTAATGTGAAGCGGATGCTAGCCTCATCAAACACCCATCTCGTTGCTAGCTAGGTGGACAGGCTCACATTTAAACATGAGACCCAGATTCATTTAAATAAGTCACCTAACATAGTCTTATGAACATCGTCACTGATATCATATCCAAAATAAAGAATAATAATAATTAAGACAAATATGAATCAAATGGTTTTTAACCATCCTGAACTAAGTACAGACACTAGTTCACTGTTCGTCATTTGGCTTACCATGAATGTACCACACTTCCTTTTTGTTTACAAATGATTATATGAAGTAAATGTATATGATAGACTCGATTTCTTACATTTATCTAAAGAAATGGAATGAATAAAGTCATTACTTGACATATTATGACCTACTCATATAAAATGCCCCAGATGTTTTTGGTTTGTGAAGCTGTGCTGTTTATAATTGCAATAATTGTACTTTTAATCAGTCAGTCAAGAAAACTTCATACATTTATGATGATGGGAATGACCAAACAATGTATTTGGCTATTGTTATGCTGCTGTTAATAATGTCGGTATTTCAGTGCTAGAGCACAATGCAAACTGCATTATCAATAATATAAACAAATACAACACTATCTGTCCATTTCATATGCAGCATGTCAACATTGCCCTATCTATAGAGTAAATAACTGTTTATCTAAATCAATGACAGGTATTGAGGAAAAACGTAAGCGTGAGTCATACCTTGAAGAGTTCTTTGAAGTAAGGGCTGCATACTGAGAGGATCAGCTTGTGAGCGTGAAGATACTGTCCCCCCGCAGCCAACGTAACATCCACCAGATCTTCACCTTCTAGAAGAGCATGAAACGACTGAGATAAGTTCGTGTGGAAGTCGTTCCATCGCAGCGAAAATTGTTCCGCCATCGCCATCGGAAAGTCGTAGTCGTGTCCAGACGACGCCCTAAGCACCTAACTGTAAACAACTTTCAGAATCTATTACGCGTACGTACGATGAAACATCGCATTCCCTGAAACGAACGCTACCCCCCGCTGCCTACGTAAACGAATCAAACGACGCGCTAATATCTTTCTAACACTAATTACACATGTTCACATCTATAAAACCAATCTATAAAGTCGACACACGTGAATAATTATGATGGTATACAAATACTGTTGCCTGACATGGCTATACACCGCAATACTTGGAAAAAATAACAAAATGTCGCTTGTTCACAATGCACCGTTCATTGTCCGACAAACACTTTCATAGTCTGCTTTGGTAGGTACTTGCTTGTCAGGTGTGAACAAAGACAAAAAATATTGTTCGAATGTGGTTCGAATAAATTCAAACCTACAATAAAATGAAATAAAAATATATTCTTAAATAAAACCAATATGTTTAATTTTTATTTATTTCTTAATATTAAATAAAAACATATTTTGCAAAAAATTAAAATAAGCCATAGATAAAGTCAAATAAAATTTTTATTTTATTTTTTCACATTGGCAATGTTGATAACTGGTTAACTGGTAACAAAATAGGGCATATTACGCAAAACTCAGCGCAGATGGCGCTAATGGTACAACTAAGGTACACAAAAATTGCCAATGGAGGCAAAAAGCGCCAATTTTCAATATTGTTGCAGATTTATGACCAAAAATACCTTCTACGCAATCGTGGTGCGAGTTTAAAGGAAAAAAGAAGGATTTAGTGGATTATCCTGAAAATAATAACACTATTTTAGGTTATGTTCTACATTATATGGTTCAACTGTGGTCATAAACTGATATAAACTTGATTTTGACTCAAGATCTTAACTGTATGAAGCCAATATTTTAATAAGTCTCCACGTGTGAAGTGTTCTGAGCTTCTTTTCGACCGTTTACTGGCTCGAAAATTTTACAGCGTGAGGCGTATTCCATAGTTTTCGTTTAGTAAGTGTAAAGTGTAAGTTTTTTTTTATCTTATGGAAAACGATTTTTCCCAATATTGCGGCATCCGAACATGCTAAATACATTGTTGTATATTTTCACAAACGAATGCTTACATAATGAAATGATTAATAAAGTACTCTAAAATAAACGTTTTAATCAACATAGCAAAACGCGGCAAAGCTTTTGTGTACCTAACATACAGTGCTGTACTCTGGCGGGATAAATGTGCAGTAATACTTCCTATTTTAGCGCGACCGCACGTGCGTTTGATTTCCGAATCAGGATTACTGATGACGTTTTCAGATTCGGAATTCTGTACGGTTTCTTGTATTCGGAATCCAAATCGACCTTCAGCGTGGCCACTTTAGCGATATTGTTCCTAGATTTGGGAAATTGTTTCTAAAATGTATTAACTATCGTCAATATTATAATGGTATATAACTATTTACACAGTTTTCATTAACACATTAGTAAGTGTTATTAGTAGTCACGTCTTTACGTGTGCGACTATGGGAACATTTTGTAGAAAGAATAGAATTCCGAATTTGTAGGATATGAAGGATAATAAAAAAATAGTTTTATCTCGTTAAATTATCTGTGATTGCAGTTGACACACACGCGTTCTAGCAAAAGAGAAAGGAAATTTTATGTTCGATGGTTGCCAAATATGTCAAAACTGACTGTCGGTTTTGATGGTTCGACTCGGCTCGATCGTGTGTTGCGGCACGGCATTAGATAAATAAAATGTAATCAAGGTTTTATTGCACTGTGTGTAATTAATTAAAAAGATTACGTTGCTGACCATGAGAGTGATTATAGTGTGAACATTCAGCCAAGCAATGACCTAATCGTGATTATCGGTTCATCCGCATTATCGATCATGTGTTAAAAGTGTAGATTAGTAGAGTTAATTACGTGGAATATCGCGATGTCCATACTCAACTCTCAAGATGAGGCGGAAGCCGACAGAAGATCGACTGTAAAGAAGATTCTGAGTGCAGCATTTTACGCGCTAGCCTCATTCATGATAACTGTAGTGAACAAAACTGTTTTGACGACATACGCTTTTCCGTCATACCAAGTTTTGGGTTTGGGACAAATGGTGGCGATAATCACGGTGCTATGGTGTGGACGTGCGGCTAATGTAGTGCAGTTCCCTTCGCTGGATCTCGGGGTAGCGCGGCGGATATGGCCTCTGCCTTTTATCTATTTAGGTAATATGGCAACAGGCCTCGGAGGCACGAAAGAACTAAGTTTGCCGATGTTCACGGCATTACGGAGATTTAGTATCTTGATGACTATGGTTCTCGAGAGGCTAGTTTTAGGTTTACAAGCGTCCTGGCAAGTTCAGAGCAGTGTTTTTGCAATGGTGTTTGGTGCTTTGCTGGCCGCAGCCGATGATGTCACATTCTCAGTGTCAGGATACACCTTAGTGCTTCTCAATGACGCATTCACTGCTGCTAATGGAGTATATATGAAGAAGAAATTGGATGCCAAAGATCTTGGGAAGTATGGATTAATGTACTACAATGCATTATTTATGTTTGTACCTGCAGCCCTAGTAGCCTGGTGGACCGGAGACTTGGTCCAGTCTGCGAAGTACCCTAGCTGGGGGGATGCCTTATTTTTAGCTCAATTCCTGATGTCTTGTATAATGGGTTTTGTGTTATCCTACAGTGTTATGTTGTGTACCCAGTACAATAGCGCCTTGACTACCACCATCATTGGCTGCCTCAAAAATATTTTGGTGACCTACCTAGGAATGGTAATAGGTGGTGATTACATATTCTCGTGGTTGAACTTTGTGGGTTTGAATATAAGCATATTTGCCAGCCTTCTTTATACATATGTCACGTTCAAACGCAAGCCCAGTGCCAGCTACACACTACTGAACACTGCCAAAGTGGACACAGTATAGCGAAAACTGAGAAGAAAGTCCACATACTTAGTATAGTTTTGGCTTTACCAAAGAATATATATGATTACGGTGAAAAGAACTAAGTTATGCTGTGACAAGTGATTCGAGAAATGAACAAAATGGCCATAATCTTACTAATACTTTCATATGTTCAAGAGTTGAGTGTGGAATCAATAAGAGGTGATGAGGGAAATTGAGACTGGCAGTCATACCAGTTATACCTCAAGTTATACAATCACTGTTTGTGATGGTGTGTGTAGTTTTTTAATCTCCCTGTCGTTGTCAAGAAGATCACACTTTTGTTATAAACAAAAAGTTTGGTAATGAGGATGTTTGTGAGTCAAACATCACACAAAATCTACTAGACTGATTTCGATGTAATTTTGTACACAAACAGGATAAGTGTAATTTATTTGAACTTTACCCAATGCATACAAAAATTTTACTTTTTAAAAAGGAATTGTACATCTCTATTGGTTTGATACTCAAATTTTGATACCCATACTGAAAATAATGTATTGTCTAGATCATATATGTATATGTTAACAATAGGGTAGATGACAATTTATGGTTTTTATGACTATTTGAAGGCCCTTTATAATGCTGCCAAAGATATGACAAAAATAAAATCACTTCTATACTAAATGACACTACTATAATATGATATACAAGTGACGTCTCTAGGTAATATTTTCACAAAAAAAGCTATGTTTGTTGGACAGCTACCTTAAATATTGCCTTTACTGTAATTACTTCTCAATAAAAGATTTTACAAAATGATGGTTGAGTTAATTTTTTAAAATGGACATTCCAACCAATTTTAAATCTTAGTATAATGATACAGCTATGTTGACGCAGTTTATGAATAAAGATAATGATTTTAAATGTCAATTTTATCTAGATTATACATATCTTTTACAATTTTCTGACCTTGTCATCTACCCTTTTGAAAATGCAATATTAATAAAATATATATTATCACTATATTTGTAATAGTTTCTAATGACATAGTTAATACCTTCTACTCTTGGTTACCTATCTTAAGACCAAAATACTATGTAGTATGAATATTTTATTTTCCTGAATTTCATAACACAGAAAAATAACATTTGACAGAATTTCAAAATCACTAAAGATTTGCACAAGCCAAACCTAGCATAATGGGTTCAGGACAAAAATCCTACATGGTTGTTTATCTTGTTAGTTTTTTTGATCGTGGCCGTCGAGTTCAGAGGAACTTCCTCAACATTCACCTGAGCTCCTTGCAGTATACAGCAATCGGCATCATTTCATGAACATAACTTCATGTCATACAGGTTTAGCTAGTGATCGTACAGACATCAAACATGATGCATTGTTTGCGCATTTACATATCCACACAGACATTTTTACTTATAAGATTTGTCTTTGCTTGTTTAAATAATAGGACATCTAAATTAAAATATGTGTAAATAATGTTCTGGAAAAGTTACTTCTATTTGTTAATATTCCTAGTATTAAAATTATTGTAAAATTATATATAAGTACCTATCAAAAGAAATTTACACATTTTGATATTCTTTTTCTAAATGATATGAACCACAATACAATTTTTGAAATAATAATAATATAATTGTGCTTTCTCATTTTAATACCAGGCCCAGCCCAGCACAAAATGATAAAATAACAATAACAAATGTTTATTATACTTATTTTTGGTGTTTATTTAAATACATAGACAAGTTACCTCTTGTATGTCTTTATTCTCACTAAATCCGTATCAGGTCCAGGTATATTATATATTATTTAAATACCTATAGAGTGTTATTGCGTAAAAAAATTGTATACAAGTAATCTGAACTGATTCAGAATAATGTGATTTGTGCATGTGTGCACTTTTAACATTTGGTCAACTGGCAGTCATAGGATTTTATACATTGAATTCTGTAAATAAGTTAAGCAATTTATAGATCTAACCTTATCTTAAACTAGGCTATAAATTTGTATTATACAATATTAATAGTAATTATGAATATTACCATAAAATTAAACGTAATATTGTATTATTCATAGACTGGATAGATCCGAATTAATTTCTTCTTTTATAATCTACATTATAATTATGACCATACATATGTAATGTTCGGTTTATACCACCTATATATGAAGATATAAGTCTCACAATGAATATAAGAAGTTATATTCATTGTGAGACTTGGTAGGTACACATGTAAAATAAAACTTTATAGCATTTACATTTCGGTTATTACTAAAAGTACTGTGTACATCATTTTATATTTTTTTTACAATGTGGTGTTAATAAAAAAACTTATGTCCACGGGTATGCAAATTTAAATGGAGAACAATAATATTACTTTCGAAAAAATATGTATATAATCACCACTGATTTAATTGGTAATAATTATATCGAATAATTCGTCATATATAATATATCAAAAACTTGTGATAAATAATCTTCTTTCTGTCCATGTGGGGTTTTTTTGAGCATTCTGCTCTCCATGTATTTGTCTACCTATTCTAATCACTACAAATATTGTTGTCATAATTATTTTTGTGCCTAGAATAAATTAAGTAATATCTTAGAAATAATTGTATAATAATTTGATTGTTTCATGTGATGGTAAAGTGATCAAGCTTAATTTACTAAACATTATAAGTATGACGAATGCCCATACCTAAGCTAACTGTCGGGACTTAAATGCTGCTTGTTAAATATTGTGTATTTTAAATCTAAGTTAATAATAATTTATATAATAATATAATATAAATATCGTGACAGCAGCTTTTCTATACTATACTATAGATGTTTTTATAAACTTCAAAAAATATCGTGACTAATGTATTTCTGGAAAAATGTACTTTCTTTCGGCGATTACAAATTGCCGAAAGTTTCCGTCCAGTTCCTCTGGTATTTGTCATACATTACTGTACATATTTACAACCTACATAAAATATAATGTGAATTAGGTATGTACTCGAAATAATAAAAAAAAAAATAAATGAATAGGCCACATGTTTGAATTAATTATACATTAATTGTATAGCCATAAAGTTATAATATATTATTTTGTACATAATAATTTCAAATAATTAAGGCGACATATTATTAATAATGTGGTCTCTCCTTTGATTTAAATAATCTATTAGGGTATTTCATATTATAAAAATTAAACTGTAACAAAACCCGATCATATTTAATGGAATTTTAGTGCATAATCTTTTTTACTATTTTACTTGTAGGAATTCTTTTTGAGTATAAAACAATGATGTCACAGTCATAAAAATTAAATAAATAATTGTTATGACTATGACGAATATTTCATAGAAATATTTATCTAATCGTCTATTGTTTAAATGAAGGCTAGAGTAAGGGGTCGATTTAAGGCCGTGTGGCCAGCAGTGTTGTTTTGGTATAATTTAATTTAATACAGATTATAATTTAAAAAAAATGTATCTAAAATGTAACCATGTAGACTTTTTGCCAAAAAAGTTCTAGGTTGAAATCACTGCATAACTGTCAATATTTTATAACTCCCATAAAGTTGTTTTCCTCATGGCTGAAGATCGTGAACACACTACAAGATGTAACACACACATTGCCTTCTCTGTTTATTAACTAGATATATAATTCATTTTATGTTATAATTGCATAGAATAGAATTGTTTTTAAATCTATATCAGTCTTGCGACTATCCTAATAGTAAATAAAAAAATAGGAAATTGTAGGACCTGTTTCACCATTTTCTGATAAAACTTAATATTGTAACCTGCGTATGTGATCGGACAGGTAGCCCGCTAGCCCTTTCCATCACTTGTGAAACAATTTTAACGCTATCTGTTCGTTAACTACGACTATCAGATACTTTAACAGCAACCGGTGACAGGCCCTTATGTTTATGTGTATGGGACTGCCGCTAGATGGCGGTAACATTGCTATTAGGCGACTATAACAGATATTTATTTCAATATAATTATTTCAACATATCTAACAGTATTAGTCATAAAACAAATTAGTGCTCTTAAGAAATACTTATTTTTTGGCCGAATCACGGCTATGTATGAGTTGGTGCATTTATTTTTATTATTATAATTTGTATCTCCTTTTGGGATTCACGGCACATAGTCCGGTCCTTTGAGAGGCTTGCGTGGGGATATGGATCCAACACGTAGAGGCCCTTTGGAGAATTTTGATGTTGTGTAGGTCTCCCGCCAAGACCCGCTCCCGGATATACCAATGAAATGATATGCCCATGAGCAGGTCTCGGCGGGAGTGCGAACTATTGCAGAATAATGGATACAGTACTGGTCTATAGAATGAAATTTGGATGGACTGTTATTATAATACGTATATAATGGTGCTGGTATTAGAAATCAGATCAAATGTCTTCCCGACTGAATTCTCACTTGGGATCGTGTTTGACGATATTCCGGATTGTGTCGCATAACGTCACATTCGCAAAACGTCGGCTTTGGTCTTGCTTATTGTTGTTTTGGTTTTACAAACATTTAGTCACTTTTGATGGATCACGTCATTTCTAATATTCAGAACAAAAAAAAAGATTTTTATAATTTAATGAAATAAAAGTAAAATTTATATGTAACATTTGAATCCCTATAGGTTCCTCCCAAAGCAAGCATGACCTAAACTTACCTACTATTTGCTTATCGTTCGTTACCTGCGAGACATGCGCACTGCGCACTGCGCAGTGAAATTTTCTACTTTAAAATACTATACTTAAGGATGATGCATCAGCTGGCTTTAGGTAGGTCTATTAGTTTTGTTGCCATAAACAGATTCTTTATATTTACTTGATTTTTCCTATTTAAGTAGTGATATTTTTATTGTAATCCTATTAAATTTTTAAGATTGTGTTAAATTCCAAATTGTGATACAATAAATCATTGTTGTATGTACCTCAAATAATTTACAATAAGTATATTGAAAATAAATCTTTGAAGATTTTGAAGTATTTCAATTGGTTTTTTATTTGTTCGTTGCTGCACCCCCCTGCGGATATTCGCTCGGTCCCAAATGATTCTCGGGAAAAAACTTCCATAAAAACCTAGTTGCCTAAATGTTTTGAATGTGTTGATGTACAAAGTCCAAGATTAAGGGGTACAAAATGACTTATCACATATTGTCGCATTATGGTTTATTCTCAGTTTCTCTCCGTACACATGGCAAATAGATGAACCGATATTGATAAAACATGTTTAAGAACCATTACCGCAAAACACGCTTTTTAAATAAAACAATAACATAAGAACGTTCAATGGAAAATAAAACGAATCTTTTTACCCGTTTAGAAGATTCAGAGACACAGACAAACACACAGCAGAAATTACACTTATAATCACTCACAGTAATCACTTGCGTTGGGATCTAAAAATAAAATGCATGAAAGTAAGTATCAATAGTTTATTACATAAATTATAGTCAAGCTTACATTTAAATTTAAACCTGCCTTACGTTTTATTTCTATAATTCTGTATACGATGCAAGGACCGCCGGTTCAAAGGAAAAACGGACCTGGCACACTATTTAAAAAAAAATCTTAAAAATAAATCTATTTCTTCTATGTTTTACAGTAATTAGGCTACAATTGGTGTTACTACAGTAAACTATTACGATTTTATTAGCCCATAATAATAAACTCACAAAAGCAACTTTATATCTAAAATCAGTTGAGGTTCTGGTACGTTTTTGATGGTAATGATTTACATAAATAAATAATGTCTTTCTAATGTTAAAGGATGGTACCAGAATATATCACAAATATATTGAAATCTTTTACAATTTTTTAGACATTACTGTAGGTTTCAATGATACTAGTTAATTTATTATGACAGAGATGCGTGAGTATCCCTTCACAAAAACGATCACTGTCTGTTAGTAATCAAATAAAATTTATCTCAACTTGCGTAATCTGTACTTAAAATGAATGGCAAGATGACTACAGGCGACTTGAATAAATACTGATTCCAGTGACAACAATTAACACACAAAATGATCGCATGTGTAAAAATTTTGGCGCGCTTCTTAACTCAGATTGACAGATATTTTAATTTTATTAAATGTGAGCAATCAAATATGTAGGATGTATTTTTCTTACCTACGGTTGTAGGACCTCCAATGTACATAGAAAAATATTTAAAACTAGCTTTGCTACTAGGCATCGTGTGGAAAAATTGGCGCTTTGTGCACAGGATGGGCACTAATTCGCAAATTCACCCATATACATACGTACATATAACTTTCACACGTAGTATATAAAGTACCTTTGATAATTTATTTTGCATACATTTTAGAATTAAGTATACTTGAGTTCCATAGACACTATAAAATCGAGCTATCTAATTAAATCGGGTAGGTTTGTAGTTCGAACTTTCTAAATGGAAATATATAAAAAAAATATGGCACCCTATGTTCTTAACATCATCTGTTTCATCGTGAACAGCAAAATCTGTTTCTATTTATCAGCCTTGATAATGACTTATTAGCCACCGGCGTCTAGCAGCATACAGTGCAGTCAGGGTTGTCACAAAATATGAATGTATTTTTTTGAAATTACAAATTAAGACGTGACTTATTCAATATGTTTGACATTTTATAATTTTTACACCATTAGTTTTGTAGTGTGCAGAAAACGAAAATTACTTATTTTTTTACATATTTAATTTGATGGCTATTCAATTTTGTAATTTTGGTATCATTATGTAAGTACAAAGGTCTATCCTCACACGCAAAGGTCGTGGCAGGAAAGTACCAGCGTGGCCTCTTACTTGTATGATCGAGTTCCAAACCAATTATTTTAGAAACACCGTCCTGTCCCATCCCTCGCACAGCCATAATTTGTGCAGACCTTTAGGTTGAAAAAACGTAGGTAAATTACATTCATATTTGGGTCCAAGATGGTAAAAATATTACAAAACGATACACATGGCAAAGTTTAAAATAATTCAAGTACCTACGATTCTATACACGATAGAAAATACGTTGACACATTATTTGGACATATAAAATGTTTATACACCTTAATATACACCCTCGACCTTGATAGAATCGGTTGCTTTCTGTTCTCGGTGTACAATGTATATATATTACAGCCCGCACATCAGTTGTATCAAAATCTTCTTTATTTAATCTAGCTAGTTTAGACATGCTTTCGGTAGATCTTACATACATCAAATAAGTTTTCTGCATTAATTAGAATTTTATACAATAACATTTAATATGGGATTTAATGGATATATATATATTGTAAAGGTACGTCATGGTGTTATAAGTTTCATGTGATAATGGAAGATCTTAAACTACGACAATTTGATACATCAAATGAAAAATGCTAAAATTACTTGATTTTATTGCTATCAATATTATATTATTACATTTAATAATAATAAAATCTTTAAAGCAAGGCCATCTAGAATTATTCATTCATACATTAATACTTATATACATAATAATATTAATATGCGAAAGTCTGTTACGTTTTCACGGCTGAACCAGTGGACCGATATTAATAAAACTTGGAATAGATATGTATAGTTTAAGAGCCGAGGTGGAACAATGGCTAAATTTTAAGAATATCGGAACAAACGTGGATTTAAAATATACAAGGATTCATTTCAGATGACCGGGCTCGAACGTAATATTGATATAAACCTTGATCGAATCACGATGTTTTTCCATATGAATAATTCCTTATTTGAAACAACAATCTTGGATAAATATATTTCAGATACGAGTATACACATAACAGCGTCAATTTGTCTTGAACAACTTTGCCAATTACCTAGTCATTTAACACAAATAAAACTTGCCGCTGAGATATTTGTACCCAGTTTGAGAAGTGTATTAATTGAAATTGCAGCAGAGGTACACAACAAGTCACAAAGGAAATGCAATAATTAGATTCTCGGCTGGCGAAGTTGTGCAGCGTTATAAACTGGTGACGGGAGTACAAATACTGGAACTAAACTTGTCACCGGAGACATGTCGTTATACAAATTATGTTTGAAGATCAATCTGACCCATGTATTTAGCAGAAACGGCTTATTTCAAAAATAAGCTTAGATTAGTCCCCAGCAAAGAGGTTTTTGGAATTTATCCCCTTTGACAGGGTATTTTTGCTAAGATTGCTTTTGTTATTGGCAAAAAATTAAAAATTCATAATAATATATAATAAATAACCAACATATAATTTGAATTCGAAAGTAATTTATTAATTAAAACCCGTTATTACTGTTAGAATAAAATTCGAATTTTCAAGCTTATTTTAATATCGCGGCGTCACAATCCTGCGGCCTATATGGATATTAGAGGAGATAAGAAACACGAGAATTTACCTTTGTGAGAGACTACCTACCTCTCATACCTACCAGTATGAGAAAAAATGCGAAAGGGGTTTACAGACTGAAATTCCAAAAATCCCCTACACATGGATAAAGGGATTCTGGGAAAGCTGAAACATGTGCCAGATTCACGACTAAAAGTAATTGAAAACTGCGCGTTGCAACGTATTGGCAGTTTCGTTAGGCGATAAAAAAAAATACAGATTTTCAGAATGGAATTTTGGACGAGTGACAATTGATTGATCGCTTGTTATTTATGCCAGATCGGATACATGTCTCTTCAATTTTATTTGTTCTACAGATTTTCGGATAAATGGCGATTTAGGTGTGCCCGAAAAGTCGCAACTAGTGCACGAGGAAAATGTACAATTAAAAGCTGATGTACAATTAATACCTCATTGATAATAACTTGCACCATGGATTTAGTAAGTACTTCGTTGTACATAGTACCTACTAATTCCATGCTTGCACCTCTCTGGCGCTGGTTTACTTCTAAAGAGTGATATAAACAGTATTGTTTCAATGTAGAGACCTAATGAGTGATAATAATATAACATTCGATATAAAGAATTCAGTGAAGTAACATGTTTTATTAATATTTTAAATATATTTGTCTAAAACATACATAGACAACGTACGTGTGGTTGGAAGATATTAGGATTACTAGTTCTTTCTTTCATTTTATAGATTAAAAAGAACAAATTCTAATATGAAATGTAAACATTTGCTATATGTCTGAGAATTTAATTAATTCATAAAGCAAAGGTTTTTAATAAAGGAAAAATCTTTTTGAAATATTCTTGAATGTTATACAACGGACAAGGAGAATTAATTAAAGATAGTATGTAAAAGCCGAGTGGAAGACTGATATTACTTATTATAAGCTACAGTTGTTTGCGTTGAGGGAGTGTGTATGTTTCATAAAAAATTCTCTTGGATATTCCCTTAGCTCAATTCTCTTTATGTGGAATCTCGAGAACCGCAAACTGCAAATAATTGTATATAATATATGAGCATAAAGTCGTACATACAATATCATCTTTGATTCTGCCATCTCTAAATAGATTTAGAAGGAAAATACAGTTGCGCGAAAAATGCGAAAAGGCAGGATGCGCCGAGAAAATAGCGATTGCTGTAGGCACCACGTCACTCAATAATGTTAAAAGCAAAAGTGGAAGTAACTGAACGATAAATTAAATCTCTCGATTAAGAAAATAGAGATAAATTTATGTAAAAAAAAGCTTTATAAAGGCATGAGAAAAGAATAGATCAATAATAATTAAGGTCAAATTAAAAAGGTTGAGTTAACCACAAAATTGGAGACAGATATCAACGCAATGGTATACAAGATTTTGTAACTAGACTAAGGTAAATTTGGAAAAGATCATTTTCCGTCTTGATCTGACCACAGATCGATCCGGGTCAAAAAAATTTAAATTTATACAAGGGCAGAAACGAAATAAGTGAATTTGTAGAGTGCAGTTTGTGCGGACAAAAAATAGTATATAAAAGTAACGTTTTATTGTACCAAAAAGCTTTTAGTGCAGAGCCGGCGCAGCGTTGATTGCACTAGTTTGATTGCAGTGGTTCTATAGTAATTAATAAATGTGAAAACTTTGAAGTGTTTCCAGAACAAGGTAGACATTTCTGGAAAGTTCTAAGTATCGGACGTTTATGTTATAAGACCGGACAGTTAATTAGTGTTGGTTTTTCGTACAAGATTGTATTTTAATGTATGTTCAGATAATAATGTGCGTTTGGGAATGTAATACATTATTTCGGAACATATTAATTTGGAATACACTATGGAATACTTTAGTGAAAATTTCCTTAACAATCGTCGCAAACAAAGTTTTAGTTTAGAATTTTAGCTGAGACAAAAATCATATACGTACTTTCGTCATGTTACCGAGCTAAGTTCAGAGACTGTACCTATGTATTAGAAAACTGTAATTTAGTATAGGTATTTAGTTGCCGAAATAACTGTACAATAAAATTACGAATACATTTTTCTTCAAGTCTTCAAAATTATGAAACTTATGAGCCACAAGGCTCGCAATATAATATGAGGAATAGAGAAAATCCCCACTTCTATTGAAACATTCAAGAAATTCAATTTAATTTGTAATTTAGTTCAGTTCAAAATTAAGTCTTAAGTACTGAGAGCGTCATTGGGCAAAACTAATTAAGAAATATGAATTTATAAATATATATATTTTTTTATTTATATTAACTACATTTATCGTTAATTACATTTTTAAATCATATTAATTGATTAAAAAAAATATTAACTTATCAATATTTGAGTGTGAAGTATGGTTTCGTGGATAATATATTAAATAATGAAAGTCGATAAATCTTATGGTTTTGAAAGTGGAACGAATTTCTAAGATAATCGAAAATTAACTAAATTAAGCTACATTAGAATATAGGGTAACGTGTCTCAAAAGGAAATATCGGAGCCCATACAAAATCACCCGTGCGTCTTACGATTTTTGGGGGTCAAAATGACGGCAATTTGGAAACACGTGTAGTTAGAAATAAAGTCAAATACTTTAGTCAGATTAAAATTATGTATAATTAAAGCAATACAAAAAATAAAACATCAATGTATACGCCTAGTCCTACGTCTGTAAACAAATAATGCAAATTTCTCTGTTTCCGAATGGGAGAGCATTTCCCATGCACACACAGATCTGATAAACGTAATATTGTGTGTATTGGCTTCACTGACTCAGACAATTTTATATTGTATCATATTGAATTTTAAAGTACCATCGTAACAGACTAACGTGATTTATAGTATTCTTTTGAAAAATGCAACAAAAGCAGATGCGTAATAATGGTTATTAGAGCGCTAAAAATAGAATACTTAAAACATAACATTCTCGTCTTATCATATAGACATGAAAGGAAACTGTTATCGATCAAAACGCTTGCTGGATATTACCAGGAAATGATTTATATGTAGGTAACGAGAGATATGATAAATTCTGTTTTCAGACATCAAAGAAAAAGTAGACTTATAATAATTTGTTTTACAGAAAACGTTTTATGAACATATTCCGAATGGAAAAACACAACTTTATGCTCAGCATTTTGAAGGAAAAGTTAAAATACAAAGTAATTTCATTGAAATTGTTCAGTACCTCCTAAGGTGACCGTAAATATTTGTTAAATTATGTATTTTTTTATTTACTTGACTGTACTAAGGGTCAATAACGTCATCAGTTGGAGCACGGGGCCTTAGAAATCCCCGTGCTTCACCCAGGTGGAGAACTTTGGTGAAACACCGGTCCGGACTCGAAAACAGAAACTTTATATGATAACTAGCTTTTGCCCGCGGCTTCGCCCGCGTGAATTTCAAAGTTGTATTAAGACCCATACAATTTTTCACCCCCCTTTTGAAGGGGTTGTGGGTTAATTTTCAGAAAAATCCGAAACACGTATTCATTAATTTGTTGTAAATAAATAAAATCCAAATTTTGAAATTACTAACTTCAACGGTGTAGGACTTTCATACAAACGTTTTTCACCCCCTTTGGGGTAGAATTTCCAAAAATCCTCTTTTAGTGCTCACCTACACTCCCCAGAGAACCTACTTGCCAAATTTCAGCTTCCTACGCCCAGTAGTTACGGCTATAAGTTGTCAGTCAGTAACAGAATTTTATAAATATAGATTTCGTTTGTCAGTCTGTCGTGATGCCTTTAGAGTTCCTAAGAACTCTAAGAGGCATCAAGTTACCGTTGAGGTCATGTTTATCATAATATGGAGGTTCAATTGTGGAGGAAATATAGTAGATGAAAATTAACTTCAAGATGTGATTACAGACAGACGGGACAGGTGGAACTGACTAAATAAATAATAATTAATTGATTTCACCCACGGGAGCGAATATGAATATACAATCTTTAGGCTTTAACAATTTCTTGAGTATCGCCATTATCAATATTTATTTTCACAATTCGACAAATAATCGAATACATAAATACAAAAGTTTGCCGTAATGTCACGAATACAAACGTTAATACCCAAATAATGAGCAACATTTTGTATTTTTTTTTTCTTCGTAATCATTGCAACTTTATATTTGGAGTTTCATGTTCGAGTTTCGAAAATAATTGGTTTGAAATTCAAATTATATCAACGCACCAGATAAGTACTATATTTTGTCGAAATGAGCCCCTTTCGAAAATGTCCACTCCATGATTATTAGTACGATAGGATGGAATGGTGTCGCGTGAGTAACTTAATGACTCAGTCTAACACGAAAGAGATTGCAACATTTTTTTTTTTCGTTTTCACGGCAAAAACTTCGATGTAGTGACACTTAATATACATGTTCGCTTCAAGCTTTAAAATTCGGTCGCTTTGCGTACAACAATCGCACGTACACATCATCAAAAGTAAGGAGTAAAAAAGCAAGCACATACAACTATAACGTCAACTAGCCGAGCCCTAGGGCTCCGTTCCCGTGAGAGTATCATGACAAAAAATACTCTTTTCTCTTGATAGTAAAGTTAAAATTACATTAAAACCGTCTTATCAACCACTAAAGCCAGACAAACACGCGACGTCATCAACCACAAACATTAAAATTGCAAATAAAGTTTTTTGTTCGATTTTATATGTTCTGTGGTCTATATAAAAATAATTATACAATATATAGTTATAAATTAAGAGCTTACGAATTGGCATAATAAAAGTCGAGAATTTAAAAAAAAAATCTAACCAATAGATTTTGCGTAAAAGATTAGCAAACAGACACCCTCAGAAACTTTCGCATATAAAATATTAATAAGACAATATGATTAGTATAATAAAGATGACGATTCCTCCTAAAGGCTTGCACACAAAACCTGTCCGTTGACACACAAAACATGGCACAAGTTTCGGTATGTAAGTACATGCCTTTACTTCGATACTCGTATAAAAGAGATACACGTATACCAATCCATATAGATAAACGAGGAAGGACGGTACATACACAAACTAAATTAGAATAAGGTAAATAAAGTGTCCTCTAAATAAATTTTAAAGCTTTAGTACTAATTCCAAACATGTTTTTATACATTAAGACCATAATTTGTCTCAGGGAATCATCACCGTTAGTAAGAGGAGTAAACGCAGGCTGCAATATTGTGTTTTTAAAAATCAATATTGATTTGGTCCTTTACTAAGATTCCCGGAATGTTTTGCAGTCAACTTTATATACAAGTAATGTCAAAAATGTGGATAATTATGTAACACAACAATTAGGCCGTGTTCTAACGAGCGTATTTATTACGTCGCGTTAGAATACCGCGTTAGCTTTCTGCGCGGAATTTGAACGCGACACGAATAGCGCACGTCTGAACCCGGAAAATGCAAAATTAAGTACCTAAATCACATTGGCAGTAAACAGACAAGTTAATAAAAACCAGGCCTTGAGTATTTGACACTTATAATAATAAAAATTACCTTGTTTAATATTAGCTTTTCAAAATCGAAAATCATCACGAATATACAAATAACTACTTCTCCCAAATTGGCTAACTACATTTATAATTATAAGTTTTTACAAAATGTTATATATATATATTTCTTTCCGATCTTAGGACCTGATAACCCCCCTTGGGTTACCATGAAACATAGAACACGTCATTGCGTCCACATGTTCTATTTTTACACGGTGCGTAACTGCGTACACGATATGGGAAAAAGAGACTGCATGTGGACGTTAGTAACGTGCTAAATGTTTGTATTGTTCTGGTATTCTTCAAGATAACATATACAGGGTGGCAGGGTAAAACCTTTGTCACTTAAACCACGAAGTACCCTAAAATAATGATATAAATGAATATGCAATTAGTTTTGATGGTATTTTATAATTTGCTTACTCAAAAGCTTGCATCCTTTTGTACTTGTCGAATCGCTTTACCTCTATTAAGATACTGAATCTATTTAAAGGATGGTTTCCACTAACACCCTGTATAAAATACGTGGGACAAGTCATCTATAAAAGAAATCAATAGGTAATATTAATAACACATTTTTTACTATTAGGACAAGAGCAAATTATCGTTGTTTCACCATTTAATAATTTTTATGATGTTTAAAACCAGTGTTATTTCAAAGGGACATGAAAAATATGTCAATTCAAATAATTAAAAACAAATCATTCTTTTATAGATTACTTCATAGCAGCGAGTTACTCTGTCAAATTTTAAGATAATGCTAGTTTGTATTACAATCCGCTCGATCCATATCTATATAATTTTAACTTACACTTACATACAATAGAAATTAAATTTATATTTTATAAAAAGTATAACAAAGAAAAAGAACTATAAAATAATAATCACATTTTTATATTAGCAGCCATTTAATTTTCGAAATATCATTTCAATATGATTCAGAATCTGTGATTTTTATCGTTCATGAAGGGGTATAAAATAGTATGTTTCATTAAAACTAATGGCTTTGTAATTCGTTGTTTTGAAATTGCTTAGAAGACGGTATTTAGATAAAGCTTTCTGTAGAAAATGATTGAACACATTTGATCTTGTTAGGCCAGTTAAGTCAATTACATGTATCAGACAAGTTCACTAAAAATACAACAGTACAGTAAATAACATAAAAGAATATGAACAGCCTAAAATCATTTACATTACAGTTAATATTCAGTTCAGATTTCTAACGTCAAAAATCCATACATAGTCCAATATAAGTCTTGAAAAAAAAAGCGGTATAGCACACAGCTGGTATATCACTTTACAGTTCACTTAGACCAAAAAGCCGTAAGGACCACTAACACGGATATGCGCGCGCATACTTTGCACACTATTCATGATCTTCTTCTGGTGCCCCACCAGCGTGACGCCCAGGGCTGCCAACTGGTGCACTGTCAAGTCGACCACAGCATCCATGTCCGTAATACCCGCTGCACGGAACTTCTCGATATATCGAGACATCTTGATGCACTCCAACCACTCTTCGACTGACGAGAACTGCACCAAATCTGGTGTATCTCCTGCCAGAGGATCCGCTGAACGGTTTTGAGCGATTTTCCTCAATGTATCAGGACAACGAATAAGTTTGTCCAAAGTCGTCACAATGCTAGAGAATGTTGGCCGATGAGTGCGCTCTTTTTGCCAACAGTCCAACATAAGTTGGTAAACAGCTTCAGGGCAGTCCATAGGTGCTGGGAGTCGGTACCCTTTTTCTATGGACTTTATCACATCCTGGTTACTCCAGTTCCAATAAGGTCGCTCGCCGAAGCTCATTACCTCCCAGCAAACTATGCCCATAGACCACACGTCACTAGCTGACGTGAATTTCCTGAATGCGATTGCTTCAGGCGCGGTCCATCGCACTGGAATTTTGCCACCTCGTGTCGTGTACGCGCCGTCAGCGGTGGACTCAACCTCACGCGACAGCCCGAAATCAGCTATTTTACATACAAGTTGGGAGTTCACGAGAACATTGCGCGCGGCAAGATCGCGGTGTATGTAGTTCATTTCTGAGAGATATTGCATTCCGGTGGCGATGCCGCGTAGCATTCCCACCAGCTGAAGCACCCGGAATTTGCCGTCATTGGCACGCAAAAACGTGTCAAGCGAGCCGTTTTCCATGAACTCTGTGATTATCATTATCGGATTACACTTAGTGACGACACCCTGTAAAAATATGACATTGGGATGTTCGAACTGTCCCATTATTGACGCTTCAGCTAAAAAGTCGCGTCGCGCTCGCTCCGTGGAACCGGGCTTTAGCGTTTTGATAGCGACATCTATTTCTTGCCCGCAACTGGCCGGCACTTTCAATTTACCTCGGCAGACATCTCCGAACTCGCCACCGCCAATTATGGCTTCTATAGTGATACAAGATGCATCAATTTCCCGAGCGAATTCTCTTACTGCTTGGTTGGGATCTTCGTAAGTATGTGGGTCTATGTAAGTCCGGGATCCTGTGCCTGCGAAGAGGGGCGTTGTAGCGTTACTACTAGTCTTAGCTGGCCGCTCCGGACCAGTATAAACTTCGCCATTTCTGTAATTGAGAGCATTGCAATCATTCGGTTGTTTCTTATCGCATTCGTCGTCGGCGCGCGAACGTAGAAATAGCACAGTCACAATAATGGCGACCACGCAAATAACGACAACGGCCACCATCACGCCTGCCACTAATCTGACCTGAGCGCCTTCTTCTTCCCCAACAAAAGTTGTTTCTGGTACTGTGTTTGTCGTATGGGCATAAACAATTCCACTAAATTCACCCCAACCACGCTTCATCTTGGCCCTGACTCTAATTCCGTATTCAGTATCTTTTCTAAGACCCGTAATAACAGCATGAGGTTCTTTAGTAATTTTCAGTGTAGTGTTCACTCCTTTCTCCAAGTTATCTTTTGGGAAGCATTTTACTTCATAGCTTTCAATTGCATCATCTGGGTCCGTTAAATCAATAGGAGGTGGATTCCAAGATAATGACAACTTATCACTATCTACATTCAAGACCCTTAACTTTGATACAACACTGACCACTGAGGCTTCAGTAACAGCGGTTATTTCAACTTTCTTCGGAGGTTCTCCAGTCAACTCTGTGACACCATTCTCAGCAAAAACTTGGAATTTGTATTCTGTGACTGGATCAAGGCCCATTATGGTGACTCTAGTATTGTTTAGTCCAGATGCTGCGGGTTTGTACTCGGCACTCGGACCACAATTTGAGCAGTGAACTCTATAAGTGACATCATTCCGGCCTCCAGTTTTGTGTGGTGGCTGCCAAGCCAATGATATGGAGAACTGATCAGCAAATGTTACAGTTAAATTGTCTGGTGCCGATGGAGGTTGTGTGCACGGGATATTTTTAAGATCATTCTTAGCTCGATAAAAGCCCGGCACACATTTGCATTCAGCTGCAGCATAAGCAGTAGATTTGGAGTAGTCGGGGCATGGTATACAAGGATCATCACCTGTATGGGACTTGAACTTGCCCGGTGGGCATTCTTTGCAGATCTGGTTATGATGGTCGGATTCAAAACCCGCTCGGCACTTGCAGGAACCACTGGGAAGGGTCCATTTTCCATCACCTTTGCACAAATAAACAGGAGCAGCCTCACCTGGTGCAATTTCAGCATTCTCCACACATGTGCCATTTGCCTGCTCGATCACTGTCACTTCCCTGCCAGTCGGAGTGGCCGGGAATCTTGCAAAATTAACAGTAACTTCTGGACATGTGATATAGTAGACTTTGACAGCTAGGATAGAAATGCAAGCACCTTGATCTCTAAATGCAAAGTACACACCTTTTTTGGTAACAGCAATGCTCTTGACTTCAGTATTTATGTCTACCTCAGAATTAGTGTTAAATCTGCCTTCCCCAGCAGCGATTCGTCCGACTAACTTGTAAGTTTCGGGCTCCCACGGCGGCTGCTCACGGGTCACGACGTCGAACTCATAGTACAGAAGACTGAATGTTTCTTTACAACTCAGTGCATTGCCAGGAAACAAGGAGCAGTCGCGAATAGTGAACTTGATCTCGATGTAAATACGATTGGCGTTTCTTCTCTCGATGAAAGGCGTCCACAACCAATTGTTGACGTTGTTGTGTGCGACATCGCAGACAACGTAAGATCGCCAGTTGATTTGCTTCTCAAAATTAGTGTAGGATTCTTCTAGCCAACCTAGAGTGCTGGCTTGGGGCCCGTAAGGAAACCGCGTCCAGCCCAATGTTGCTTCCGTGGTGGTGTCGAGCAACAGGACTTGCTCCGCGGTCGCTACCGCTATTGACGCGGCTATCACCGCAATAAACCACATCATCTTAACCGCATCACTAAACACGCAACAATTATGCGAAAAAGAGCTTAGTCCCAATCTTCACACTACATAGCGATGTTTCACTGTCCTGATCAAAAAGTGCACTTCACTTTGTTAGGTAGAAAGAATGTCCCCGACATTTCATTTGTGTTTGGTGTGTGGAATGCACACAGTTTTTAGATAGTCCGAGTTCCGTTCGGTGCGCTAACACAATTGTGACTGAAGAAGAGCCCACTTCACAGAAAACAACACGGTTCTATGTGAAGATTTTAATTTATATTGATCCCTTATTTCACACAGATGAAACACTTGCTACTATGGACGCGCAGCCAGCAGTTCAGTTTTATCGCAGTGTTGCCATATAGAAAAATATTACGAAACCATAATGCATTACATAAATGCTGCCATCAACAAAAATAAGGCGCTATTTCACTTGTCTTTGTCGAATCGCGAAGTTTGTTCGAAGTACTTATTAAATCCATGGTAGAAATATCTTTAAAAAATAGAGTTTGCGTGCGCGAACTGTCGTGCTCGCGCTAAGTGCTCGCGTTTCTAATAAGCAATAATTCGTCCTAGCCTTCTCTGTCTGCGTCCTAGTTTCTAGCGCGAATGGTTGCACGCGTGGCCCTTTCTAAAAAAGCTTTGTGCAAGATTTGTACAAACATGCGTAAAACAAGACAAATACAACCACATCTTTGCAGAGGAGCCAAAAGTCGTGGCTTTGCCCACACGTGGATCAGGAATTTATAGAGCGCAGTTGTTCTACACACTAGCGCCACCTTTAAAACTAACAATTTTATTACTACAATTTTAGTTGCCCGAACTAAAAAACAACCTAATCTAAATAAAATATGCTAGATAAAATATTTTATTTCATTTAGTTTTCTATTCGACATTGTACTTATCATTTACGATAATATGGATTTCGGTTCGGATTTAGATAACTAGTGATCCAACAGAATATTTCTTAAAAAATATTGATTCTACTAGTAGTTTACGCAAAAATAAATAAGAATACTCAAGAAGAGTTGACGACAGGCAGTGGGATGGCTATAAAATCCATAGCTTCTCAAAATTCTAAGGTTTATTTTATTCATAGCCGTGACGCCGCGAAGACTGGTCAGCAGACCAGTCTTCGCGGCGTCACGGCTATGAATGCAAATGTCCCAAAATCTGAGATAGCAACTAAGTTATGAAATAAAATCAAACACATGATAACAATAAAAATAATGTTTAATTGTAGGTATAAATAGTAAGTAGGTACATAATTTAATAATGACAAATTTAACTCTATATAATTCATAAATATCGCAGTTTCAATCTTCTTCGTCTTCTTCATCAGCCACTTTTTCTTCTTCAACAACTTCCGGCTGAAAAAAAAACAAACTAAAGGCCTCGCCCCACTACTACTTCGTCTTCAGTTGCGTTGACGCAGCGAATTAGATGTTGTTTTGCACAGGTTTGACATTTCCGTGCATCCACGTCCGTCCGTCCGTCCACGGACGTCAACGCAACGAAGATCACGGGGCAGTGGGGCCGCTCACTAAATCGGCGCGAAAAATTTGTAGATGTAATATTATAAATAATACATATTATATATGTTACCGGCTTAACAAGTTTATTCTAGATCAAACCGGTTCATATTGACTGTATTAGTTTATCCCAGGATAATCTAGTTACAAATAAGATTTAATGCATTCTCTGAAATTCCATATTTGAACTTGTACTTAATTGAAGTCGAACAAAAACCGGCCTGAAATATTGTATTAAAATAGTTTGTTGCCTTGAGAATAATCCTAACATTATAGAGTTATGTTATATAGATCATTTGTATTTTCATTTGCAAAGAATAAACTCAAAAACTACTGGGCCGATTTTGATGTGATTTGGCACAGAGATAGGCGAAATCTTCAGGTGACATAGGCCACTTTTTATTATGGTTTTAACCGAGCGAAGCCGGAGCGAGCGGTCAATTTATAAGAATTTGGAAAATATTGGGCTGGCCCCCTATTGTGTATATTATTACTAGTCTGGATTTTTTAAAGTAATTATATTACCTCGGGCTCTGGCGGTGGGGCCTCAACCTCCTGAAAATGTAAACACAATTTATATGCGAAATTTCGAAATTTTAAAATATGTAAAATAAATGGAACATAAAATTTAATATTTTTTCAAACTATCCACCAGATCGATTGTTAGATATGCGCGCCCGCCTGTGAATCGAAAGATCCCAGGTTCGAATCCTACTCTTACCACATGAGTTTGTTTAATTGTTTTACACCAATCTGACTCATGTATAGTGAGATTTCATCGACCATCACTTGCTTCCAGTAAAGGAAAACGTCGTGAGGAAATCTGCACTCGGGTCTATTATAAATTTGTGTGTGAAATGGGAAGGCAAACAAATCCATTAATAAAATGCCAAGAAAATAGTTGTGTATGTTATATTCCACATGACCACGACCCTCAGCCATGAATGAATGAATGAGGAATACGACTGTGAATAGAGAGATGATGACGAATAAAATAAAAATGACCACAATCTCCTCCTCCTGCAGCGTCTCCTCCTCCTCGAAGTCGTCTCCGTAGCCGACGGGGAAGAGGGTCAGGCAGTCCTTCTCCCCGGAGACCACGTCGCTGCTGATGTAGCAGGGGTTCAGGCCCGCCAGCTGCAGCAGCGCGAGGCTGCGGCGCCGCGACACCATTAACGCCAAGCGGTCCTTGCTGGAAATCACCTTTATCAGTTCTGGACGACGCCTGATGGATTTAATTAGCAAAGAAACTTCAAATATTCGTAATAAATTTTACTACCTGCATATTTTTATTAGTACCTTGTCATTTCTACATTCGCAAGTGAAGCCACGTATTTTTAATGTGCTCAGAACCAAAAATTCATTAAATCCAAGTTGATTTCGAGTTTGAGTTTCAATTAAATTTCCAATTGTGTCCACTACGAGATACTGCCGCCATCTATTATTTGCGCTATCGAGTACAAACAAAGGGACGCCTTATTTTCACTTCCATAACAAAAGTTGTTTGACGATAAGCAGTGCCGACGCAGACGTGTGGGGAAAACTATGCCTCAATGTATGTGGAAAAGATGTATATTTTATTATCATTTTAAGTAAATATGTAGTCTTTTCTTACTGTCTCCTCGGCCTTTCCATTTTGTTGTATTGTTTGATCGAGTACGCCAGATGCTCAGCGGTGAACGGGTCCTCCCCGACAAAAATACCAGTCTGGAACGGAAAGTATACAACCACAACTAACTTGCAAGATTTGATTACAGACAACGGGACAGATGAAACTAAATAAAAGCTTGTAAAAACTACGAATTTTTGTACGGTTTTAACCAATAGATAGTCTGGGGAAACGCATGGCTCCGACTGTGTAACATCGGAGGTTGTATATATACTACCAATCGTAAACGCACTGTCTGCGCGGTCTAGGCTTGTTAGCTTCTGTAGTGAGTCGACCGTAGCGCCATCTGTCTGTGGTGTCGTGAATCTTCTACGTGATTTGTATAGTCGGCTTTTAGCGTCGGCGGCGTTGTGTATGTGGCTTGGTAGGTGTCGCCACATCTCATGAAATTACTTATTCATTTACCGCGAGTATATCTTCAGGGTACTGCGTCATGACCTCTTGCACTTCTCCGCGCTTGTCTATGTGGAATATGACCAGCACGTGAGGTGGCAAATACTCTGACTCGATCGTAGCCAACTCCTTCACCACCTGGGAAAGTTATTATAATAAATATACACGGGAAAATCACACAGATTTAGTTAGCCCCAAAGTTCGAAACATATGTTGCGGGATACCAACTCAACGAAACTATATTTTAAAACGTGCATATATATATACATCAACAATCGGAAAAATATTTTTTTCCATCTTGACCTGACTCGAACCCGGAACCTCTAGTGTAGCTGTCCGTCATTATGACCATTAGACCACGAAGGTCGACATATAAATTATGAATATTTGTTAGGGTTGTACGACGAAATCAGAGAATTATAAAATAAGCAAACAGATACATCTTATTCCACTAAAATTATAAAGGCGAAATTTTGTACGTTTGTTACTTCTTCATGCTCATACGACTTGGCTAGTTTTTATGAAAATTGGTATTCAGGTCACATAACTTACTGAATTAACACATAGGATCCTGAAAGAGTGCGAATCAATTAGTATTTTGTCAAAAAGTCTCATAGCCAGTGGCGGTTTATAAAATAGATGGCGCTGCTGTAATATATAAAAACTTAAGTTTTTTTTTTTTTTCAATAATTATGCCATGCCTAATATACTTTTTCTCAACAATGCAGTATCGTGGCCGCCAGTTACTAACTTATATAATATTGTGGCCTTACATGCAAGAGAGAGAGGAGATAAAAAAGACTCGCCTTAGGGAAGAAGAACGTTAAAGCGTTAGCTTTGGCCAGCTCGTTCGGCGGCGAATACAATCCAGGAACAAAAAGACCCCCCGGCGGGATATACTCCTCGTCCTCCACCTCCACGTCTGAGTGGAACTCTTCCTCTTGTTCCACCTTCTCTTCTTCTTCCTCCACCACCTGAGTAAAAAGAGTGCTCGTCTTGTTTTTAAACCTCTTTTTTTTTAAAGTACTAGATTTTACCGGGAGTTGTTTTTTCTCCGGGACGAAGCTCTGTACTTCAAACTATTAGTATGCAAAATTTCAAGTAGATTGGTTGGGTATATAATGCGTGAAGTGGTAACAAACAAGCTTACTTTCGCATTTATATTATATTAGTTGGGGTATTAGTTAGGATATTAGTTAGCATTTTAATAATAACAATGTTAATGGCGAACACTATCAGTGTTTTTTTAGTACAAGTCTCTTAAAAGCATCTGTGTGCTTGCTATTCACATCTCACAATCAAGTCGATTCGCAGTGAGACGCAGCTAAAAAATCACATTGCGATATAGTGACGCAACGACAACCACAATGTGATTAATTCGACTTGATCGATCGATCGATCGATCGATCGATCGATTGATTGATTGATTGATTGATTGATTGATTGATTGATTGATTGATTGATTGATTGATTGATTGATTGATTGATTGATTGATTGATTGATTGATTGATTGATTGATTGATTGATGTAGTTTGAAATTCGGAAAAGGATAACCGCGATACAGACAGAGCAGCGCGGGAAGAGCGACGTAGAAGGCGGGAAAAAAACACGACTTGACGTTTGATTGTATATTGTCAGAATAGGGTGCGTTCTATATTTCAACAAAAACTTACCACGGTACTCTCTTTCTCCACTTCTTCTACTTCCTCACCCTCCCCCTCCTCCTCCCCCGGCTCTGGTTCCGGTTCCGCTGGCAGCTGGGAATGAACAATTATTTTTCATAAATCAACAGTGAATTTTTTTATGAAAAAGACAATATAATTTTGTATCACATTGTCATTAAAGAAAGAATTTTGAGCATATTTCATCAATTTTAATGCATATTTGCATGTATTAGGTATATGTACAATCAACACGTCACATCAACCCAAATTTATTGCAAACTCGCCGCTATTACCGCGCTTATGAGGTTCATTCAGGGTGACTTGATGTGCTGTTGACTGTACAAGTAATAAAATGCATGAATTTTTTTGTATTTGCATATAGTATATTTTTTTATTCGTAATTTGAGTATTGACAGTGAGGTCTAGGGTGTAAATATACGGACATCTTGTTTCTTTTTATAAGCCATAGATGACATGGACCGTAGATATTAACTTTATAAATTACTAGCGGCTCGGGTAAAACCAGGATATAAAAGTAGCTTATGTAACTCCTGAAGGTCTCGTCTATCTCTGTGCCAAAATCGGCCCAGATTTTTTTTGAGTTTATTCATTTATATTAGTTATAAATATCAGCTTGGATAAATTCTAACACTTAGGTAACAGATCTATCTAAACAGCTTACCCCAGCCTGTATTCTAGCCATGCGTTCCTCCTCTTGTCTCTGCTTCTCCTGTCTCTGTCTTTCTTCCTCCGCCTCCCTCTCAAGGCGCGCTTGCTCAGCTGCCAGACGTTCGCGTTCTTCCCTTTCTGCACGCTATTATAGTATGAATCACATTAGAAATGGTTATAAAACTGATATTCCCCTAAGCAGTACTAATAGTATGGACACTACAGTACTGCGCGTGTCTGAGACGGTAATATACATTAGTAACGGCCCGTCCCGGCTTCGCTCGGGTAAAAACATAATAAATTATACACCTAAACCTTCCTCAGGAACCACACTATCTATTAGTGAAAACCGCATGAAAATACTTACTTACAGTCGTTTTTGAGTTTATCGCGAACAGATAAGACAGAAGAGGTAGAGGATTTTGTTTTATATGTAAAAATGTGGGGTCTGCTGGAGTACTAAGCTAATGGTCACCATGTCAGATTGCTACACTAAAGGGTCCAGGTTCGATCCCCTATCAGGTCACGGTGGGAAATTATCTTTTACAGGCTGTTGGTGGATATGGAGCCATTTATATATTATTTATAAATAATATACACATATCTATGCATATGTTAGAAAAATTACATGTATGTATAATGCCGATGATGAAAGTAAAATCGACGACCTCGGTGGCGCAGTGGTAAAATGCTTGCCTCTGAACCGAGAGGTCCCGGGTTCGATCCCCGTTCGGGTCATGATGGAAAATGATCTTTTTCTGATTGGCCCGGGTCTTGGGTGTTTATCTATATATGTATTTGTTATAAAATATAGTATCGTTGAGTTAGTATCCCACAACACAAGTCTCGCACTTACTTTGGGGCTAGCTCAATCTGTGTGATTTGTCCTAATATATTTATTTATTTATAAAATATAACGAATTATCAAAACTCATACATTTTACGCTGTCAACCGGCCTATTTAAACCTGCGAGGTAGTTGTGCTTTAAAAATGTCCCAGTGTAATTTTATTCAGTTTATTACTAACAAGTTTCGCCATCCTCAGCTCGTACCGGTCTCGGCGCACTTCTCTGGCAGTTTTGCTTATAGACGCGTATCTCTCGTACGCGGGAATGGGAGGGACCTGCTTCTCGGGGGGGACGTCCTCCTTTGGCACTGGGATCTCCTCGTAGAGGGCGTGCCGCATTAGCTCTGGGATGCCCCGAATGTGACGGTTAAACAAACCGAATAAACTCGGCGAATGGTTCGACGAAGTAATGGCATTGAATAATTAAAATCAATGGCCCCAAAATTATTATTAACATATGATGTAACATTTTTTAAAGGGAATATAGGAAACTAGTTGGCCGTAGGAATTACCCGCGACTTCGTCAGCGTATAATAGGTTACTGCTGAAATATTTTGGAATCTAGTCTATTCGATTACACGAGTATTGTCTGTCGAGAATAATGCTGTCTCGTGTTGGCCGGCAACACTGTGTGTTTATCAACCAATCTTGACCATGCTATTACGTATTGTAATCTATATACATAAAACTCTTGCGTTACCGAGTGACTGACTGACAGACAACAAACAGCCGAAACTACTGGGCGTAGAAAGCTGAAATTTGGTTTCTATGTTCCTAGGACAATGTAGGAGAGCACCAAGATGGGAATTCTTGAAATTCCCACGGGAAACGGATTTATACTCATACATGAAGTTGGTGGTAAATATAATTCGTTAAAAATTAATTTTAGTTACTCACAGATATATTATAAAACAATACCTTTACATATTACTAGTGGCCCGTCCCGGTTTCGCTCGGGTAAAAACATAATAAATTATACTTTCCTCAGGAATCACTCTATCTATTGGTGAAAACCGCATGAAATTCCGTGCAGTAGCTTTTGAGTTTATCACGAACAGACTGACACGGTACTTTGTTTTATAATATTTTTAACGACTTAGGTGGCAAAGTGGTAAAGTGCTTGCCTCTGAACCGAGAGGTCCCGGGTTCGATCCCCGGTCGGGTCATGATGGAAAATGATCTTTTTCTGATGCACCCGGGTCTTGGATGTTTATCTATATATTTGTTATAAAATAACACAAGTCATACCTATACCACAAGTTATATCATAACACAAGTCTTAAACTTACTTTGGAGCTAACTCAATCTGTGTGATTTTGTCCTGCTATGTTTATTCATATTTTATTTATTTAAAAAAAATGTAAGGATAAAACAAAGTACTCTGTCGCATCTGTCTGCCTAACTCAAACTATATAGCTCGGATTTTCGCGCGGTTTTCACAAATAGATTGTGTGATTTCTGAGGAAAGTTTAGGTGTATGGTATTATTATATTATTTTATTTTATATTTTTACCACAGCGAAGCCGGGACGCTATTCCTATATAAATATTATTATTTACTGACTATAATTTGCTGATGTTATGAGTATTATGAGTACTATCTCACTCACTGATGAAATCCCTGTTGTCCGTGTCAAACATCTTGAAGAGTACCACAAGTACTTCGCCCTTGAGTAGGGCGTATATACATGCGTCGTTGGGCTCCACATCGCTCATATACAACACTTCTTTAACATTTTCAGGTTGCAATTGGAAAGTCTCCTTAGCGGCCACTTGGATATCTAAAGTGAGACGAAATGTTTTATCTAATGCCGACTGCGCACTGTCCCCAAGTTTGCCAAACGTCGGTATACATTGCTGGTGTTTCATTGCGGTAAATAAAAGCACTCATACTAACTACGCAATATTTATTCGCGTCGGCGTGTGTCCGAGTTCGGCGACAGTGGCATCACAAGAAATATTATTGTGATCCGACCAGATCATGTTGAAATCAACACGTAATAACAAAAAAACATGTTTGTGCAGTAAACCGTTAAGGAGTTCCTTCGTTGGTGGCCTTCGTGGGTTCAGCATCAGGTTTCACATAATAATGCCGCGGAGATAAATCACCAAAACTACTAAAAATGCACTTGTTTTTAATTACCGACGCAAAAAGAGGGGTGTTATAAGTTTGACCGCTAAGTGTGTCTGTCTGTCTGTGTACGTGGCACCGAAGCTCTTCAACGGGTGAACCGATTTGGATGCGGTTTTTTTGTTTTTTATTTGACAGCAAATTTTTATGTGGTGGTTCTTAGTGATGAAAATCGGTTCGGCCGTTCAAAAGTTGTAGCGAAATGAATATTGAAGGTCGGGGGATTTTCAATTTGTCTAACACAGAGCGTGTGCAGTGGCAATATGCATATCAGTGGACAGAAAAACGTTAAGATACTAACAAGTTTATTTGTGAGATAAATTAAAAATTCTCGACTACTACAATATTAATTTCGTTGAGATGATGATGAAGGATATTACTCACTGACAATATCCCACTTCTCGTAGAGGTCGTAATGCGCCTGGTGGCAGTGCGGCCAGAACAGAATGAAGTTGAGCCTCGCGACGTTAACGGAGAGTCGTTCGCAGACGCGTTTCTTGCGCGCCGCCAACACCAGGGTGCGCAGGCGCTCTGACGCTTGACGGATTTCTTCTTCGATTTTCAAATCCTCTTGCAGTTTTTCCTATGAAAATGTTTTTTGATACAATCTTTCGAATTTTTAACTACGTGTTACGGTTACATCAAAATTTAGCCCGCTTGACCTAGGTGCTGTCGGTCTCAGTTGGTTAAAACTAGGTTTATCTATTTATCTTACAGGCTAGAATTGCCGCCGCCCGCCTGTGGATTGAAAGGTCCCAGGTTAGAATTCTACTCCTGCCATAAGTTTGTATACCAATCTGACTTATGTATAGTAGTTTTCATCGAACCATCACTTGCTTCCGATGAGGGAAAACATTGTGAGGAAACCTGCACACTTGATTTTATTGACTTGTGTGTGAAATGGAGATAGGTATATATCAGTACTCGGATCACAATCATAAACTGTTTTGATATACTTATTGATTATATACTTCGATATATTACTAGAAAAAAAAATGTAAAAAACAATAATAATGGTAAGCCCTTCTGGCATGATAGGTGGCGCAGTAAAGTGGTTGCCTCTGAACCGAGAGGTCCCGGGTTCTACCCCGGTCGGGTCATGATGGAAAATGAGCTTTTTCTGATTGGCCCAGATCTTGGATGTTTATCTATATATGTATCGTTGAGTTAGTATCCCATAACAAAGTCTCGAACTTACTTTGGGGCTAGCTCAATCTGTGTAATTTGTCCTAATATTTTTATTTATATACATACGGCCTCCTCGGGCAGCATTTGGTTTATGGCAAGTTTGGGCCTCTCTATACCAGTGTCTATCTCCCTCTTCACACTCCCCAGCTCTTCTTCTATGATGCGACACAGTTCTATCCCGTTCGCACCGAACATGGCCCGTGTGAGCTTGCCTTTCTAAAAGTAATGGGGTAGTTGCCATCAAGTCAAATCGGATACTCTTTTCGATGTGTCAAAAACAAAAAATATATACTTAGTCTGGCCATAAATACTGTTAAAAAGAAACAATTAAAAAGAAACAAAATATTACATTTGAATTTGGATTCAGTTATTTTTATACGATTTTCCATTGTCTTTTCTTATTTTGGCGCCAATACGCTGGATTATGATTTATGGTCAGTTTTAGAGAGTATGGCTTGCTCTAAACGCCATGATAATTTGGAGTCCCTAAAACAATCCATACGATTGGCAGTGAAGAATTTTCCCATGGAAAGAGTGCGTGCTTCTATTAATAACTGGGCTCAACGTTTAAAGGATGTATTGCAGCCAATGGAGACCACTTCGAATAAGCATTTTATATTTTTAATTGTTTTATATTTATGTATTTAAGTAACAAATTGTAAAAGCAATGTTATTTGCAATAGAATTTTGTTTTTTCTTTTTTACAATATTTATGGCTAGACTAGGTAAGGTATATGGGGCTTGTATGACATTTGATTTCTAATTTTATGTAGATGTTTCGTAAGTCAATGCATTGTTATGATATGCATAAACAGATTGAGCATCCATGATCAGATCAAGACGACGAAACTCCTTAACAGTTATAACTATTTGTCAGGTTTTGAATGCAATTAGACATCTGAATGGAAAAGAAACATTTTTGTAGGTATATACTTTAGGCAGAATGTGCAATAGCTACGCCCTGTGAAAAGCGTCAAGGTATGTATTTTTGTTTGTAATGTAAAATCTCAAAAACTAGTGGGCCGATTTCGATGAAATTTGATAATGAGATAGACGTAGACGAGAGCAACATAGGCTTCTTTTTATAATGATTTTACTCGAGCGGAGCCGGGACGGGCCGCTACCGTTTGTATGTGATATGAATACTTACAAAAATGAAGAGAAACGTAGGCTCACTCTTATCCTTGAATCTGGACAGAGCATCTATATTATCAGCCAGAGCCTAAAAATCGGAGAAAATACGTTTGTATTAAATTTATCCGTAAAAGTCAGACTACCTTGGTGACACAGTGGTAAAGTGAACCTAGAGGTCCTGGGTTCGATCCCCGGTTGGGTCATGATGGAAAATGATCTTTTTCCGATAGGCCCGGGTCTTGGGTGGATCGTTTAGTTAGTATCTCATAACACAAGTCTCGAACTTACTTTGCTAGCTCAATCTGTGTGATTTGTCCTTAGAACTATATTTTTATTTTTTTTATTTTAGTAAGTTGTCGTTCTCAGCGTGAGAGGAGCGAATATTTTGTTCGAGTGTGTTAATTGCGAACATGGGTGTCAGTTTTTAATCAAGTCACCTAAAGGCGTCTGACGTGATTTTTACAACTTTCTTACCCTACCGTTTCTTAGCGTGAGGGGTAAAAATTAAATTTGTTTCGTAAACATGTGACGAATGCGAATGCGTGCACACATGCGCATACCAGTAAAGTTAATAGAACGGACTCCGCCGTCAATGTGTCACATCTCATACAATTCCTTACAACGTCCATGACACGCATAATTTTTCATTCGCATACGATACTGTTTTCGTTAGCATCCGTCTTAGAAACCGGTGCAAATGCGTCGGTCAAACAATTATTTATTGTTTCTCGATTCTGCGCATTCGACGATTTAAGAAAGAAAGTACACGCGATATTAAAATACATAAATGAACCAATATGTTTTCCCGTTTGAATACAGCGTACAAACCTTTGCCATAGCAATAGAATCCATCCCAATTTCCAGTTTGCCTTTCCTAATAGCATTCCCGGTGGCAAGGCAGTACCCACAAAACTCAGAGTACACTTCCATACCTTCAAAATCAGAAACGAATCATCATCTCAAACTGAAATGTTTTTGTAACTAAAATGTCTGTAATCCTGTCCATACGAGTATGGACAGATGGTCGGACATGACGAAACAATAATGGTTCCGTTTTTGCCATTTAGCTACGGAACCCTAAAAAGTAGTCACATTCGAGGAGTTCCCCCAAGATGTCATAATTTTCCGTGCAAAAAGAAATTGACCGTGACGCCCACATGATATACCTACTTATATTTCCGAGCCGTTAGCGTTAGGCGACAGAGGTAAGAGCTCACTCTTGTTTGAGTTCTTCTCGGTTTCTTCTTCAACTGTAAAGCGTCGGAACCCAAGGTTAACAAGTGGGCATCTTGAGTCATTTGTCTGGCTATTCTCTACTACACCATTTTTTTACTCAAAACTTTCACATTTATATTAATTGGAAAAGTGTGTAGGCCTACTTACAAATCAGTTGATTGAAATGCTGTTCCAGATAAGTTTCGAACTCCTCATTACTTTCCAATGTGGTCTGGATGGAAACCTGTCCCTTTCGAGCCATGCTGTCAGGCGGCTAGTGTTTCACTATTATTTCCAATATAACACGCTCCAACATTAGGACCTCCTACAAAGAGGAAAACAGGACGTTGTCACTATGAACAATATGGCGCAGTGTATAATAGACATTTGTGACAGATTTTCCCAGAATAGATACTGTGGAGAATCAATCATGACTATAAGTAGGTAAGTATATCTCAAAGTACATAAAAGAGTATATATTGGAAATCTGTTAAGCCAGGGCATAAAATAGAAAAGAAAAAAAAATAGATTTAGAAAAAGAAATAGATTATTTGTTTGTAAATTTAATTAACGTTATGTTTATATCGAATAAACATTTTATTTTGTTCAGTTTTTCGCTTTGCTCTTATGATGCACTTCAACTTGCTTTTTCATTGTTGAGTATCAAATGTTTGCATTTTTTAATTGACAGTTAAACAGCTTGGGAAATACAGTATTCTTAAATGACCGGTTTCTGCATATTACATTAATGTTATATTCAATTAAATAAAGTATCATGTCAAACAAATTACGTTTTATTTATTACTTTTATTTCACCACACAGGGCAATACATTTTTAATAGTTAATAACAAGTAAACACTTAAATTAATGAATAGTCCAGTAGATTGTTTTGTTGATTCATGGGTAATTATTAAATTACCCATTATATATAATTATTAAGTTATCCATGAATCAACAAAAAAGTCCAATCTACCTAATACCTATGTGTGTGTAATATGAATGTATTACACATATATAGATAATTAGGATAGTTGACAAAAAAAACTCTTGAAGTTTTAAATGGAAAATGTTTAAGGAAATTAGATCAATGACCTCCATCATGTGAGACTGTGGGCTGGCTGGCTTCCCTCTTAAGTATGGCTACCATACATCTAAATCTCACAGATAACTGGTTAAAATTGCAGCAAAGACAGTTGGTCATTTCATTGAACAATGTTATTCAGCTAAACATCTACGTTGACACATCAGTTTAATCCTTCCGCGGTGGTCTGCTTAGAAAATGTTCATTAACTGGTTGGCTGCACATTATAGCTGCACTGTTGTACATTGTTTTCAGCTATTTAGCTTATTATTCTTTAGAAAATTCCGTGTATAATTTATTGTGGATTAGTGAGGAAGTTTGGATACTTGAAACACCCGTGACTTAAAGTCATGAGTTGCATATTTACTGAAAGAAGGTAACTGAAAGACATTATAAGAAAAAAGTTTTAAATTAAGTATATTTGTCCTGCTACATAAAGAACTTAAACATATTAGCATAATTTAAAAAAAAAATAAAATCATATAACCATAATGAAACTAACAATACACTTCTACTCTGTGGTTCACTGGAACTGAACGACGGTTCAGTTTAGTAAACATTATTGAATAAGATCTGTGCCCATTAACTGCGATCTTATTCAATAAATATGTTTTATACTTTGAACAATTACAAATACTTTCTAAATAAACATTTGCTTTCTAACAATTGACTACATCCTTACATTTCATTGCCATTACTAGCTGCAACAGCTATCATAAAATATAATTTCACAAAGTATGTGGCAATGGGATTTATGTAAGTTTGACCTCACATTTCTGTATAGCATTGGCCACTGCTGTTAAATCAGGGTACAAATGTTCAGGATTCGGAGGAGTCTCAGATTTGCTGGCCAAAGGATTATCACTGTTAACGATTAGAGCGCGCCACCCGGCACTTATTGCTGCCTCATAGTCCTTCTTCATGTCATCCCCAATATGAAGACATTCTGACGGGCTTGTTATCCCGCACCTCGACATAGCGATATCAAATATTTTTTTATCAGGCTTACAACATCCAACTTCATAAGAAGTGAGAACAAAATGGAAGTGGCTCAATATACCTACACTTTTTAGAATGTCGCGGAGACGAGGATCGAAATTAGATATTACTCCAGCGTTGATACTCTTTCTCCCAAGAATATTGAGTAACTGACGGCCTCCTTCAGCCACACACCATAATTTGGATGTTTTAAATTCTTCAATCAGGATTTTAGATATTTGGGCTTCAGCGCCTTTCGGAAGCTGTCCTTCAAATGTCCTTTCCACCACTTTCTCCCACCATTTGTTCCAATGTATCAGGCCTTTACCAAAATTAGGATATTTCTCCCACATGAATTTGTAAGAATCTAACAATTTATCTTTTACATCCTTCTCTGTACCATTAAATCCATAATTTTTAGCTATGAGTGCATAGTAATGCCAAGGTAGTATTCGAAACTTTAATAAGGTGTTGGTTGCATCAAAAGTTATTAGTTTTAATCCACTTATACTCATTTTGGTTTTATTTATGACTTAACGATTGATTGAAAAAAGTGTTTGAAAACGAATACCTTAGAAATTGATAGAAACTTTGAAAACATCAAAACAAAACTGTGAAATGATATGAAAATCTCAGCTCGCTCAGTGAATGACAATAGAATGACATAATTAAGATGAACGAACAACAATCTGACAGCTGTCAGTCAACCAGCATTACATAGAGGTTCTAAACCCAAAATACCAAATTCACTAGGTGGGTACCATGGAATTAGTAGGTACTCCTGCTAATTAGTAAAGTGGAGGTAAAGAACTTTTTGAAGAGTCTTTTCCACCGGTAGGACGACCTCTCTTTCTTATGCATCGCGAGTTACCATATAGCTTGCACTGTATACCTAGCAAGCTTATACATTTAAGCGCGCAAGAAAGAGAAGAGAGAGTTAGGCTACCGATGAAAGAGATACCTTCTAAATTGAAAGAGGGACCAATGACTTATAATTTACTAGCCTAGCGCGTTATTTCCCGCGGGTGCAGTTATTTTTCAGGGATGAAAGGTAACTTATGCCTTTGTCCGTACTTCAAACTATATGTATTCAAAATTTCAATATACTAGGCTACTACAATATAATAGGCTACTTTTTAGGCTTATAATAGGCTCTTTTTTTACTACTAATAAGCTTTGATATTGTAATACCTTTTTTATTCTAGTTTTCTTTGCAAACCTCGTTCCTGTGCCTCTGGGTATTGAATAATATTGATCATAATCTATGGGCTAGTTTGGCTAAAGACGTTGCATGTATTCATTCATACATACCAATGATTTAGTAAACAAAATTCATTTTAAAATAATGACTATTAAAAAAATTTCACTGGTAACTTTTGACGCAATAAATACCTTATTAAAATTTCGTATACCGCCATGGCATTTTTATACACTTGCAGCTAAAGGTTACGGATTCACTGGAACAGAAAACGATGTAAGGTTAAAGTTTATGGATTCTTACAACTTCATGTGGACAAAATTTCCTAATTTTGGCAAAAGTATGATTCCTTGGAAGAAATGGTGGGAAAAAGTCCTTGAAAACACATTTGCCGATACGATACCAAAGTTTAAAGATACTGATATGTCTAAAATTTTGATTGAAGAATTCAAATCACGTAAATTATGGTGCGTTGCTGAAGGAAGCCGTCCTTTACTAAACATTCTAGAGAAAAAAGGAATGACGCTGGGAATAATATCCAATTTTGACCCTCGGTTACATGATATTCTAAGAAACGTTGATCTTACAAAACAATTCAAGTTTATCATTACTTCATATGAGGCTGGATTTAGCAAACCAGACCCAAAAATCTTTATGCTTGCTATGAAAAATTGTGGGTTGACTAACCCGGCGGAATGTCTTCATATTGGTGATGATGTAAATAAAGATTATGATGGAGCAATGAAAGCTGGCTGGCATGCGTTGATCGTTCCCAGCCCTCATAATCCTTTGTTTATACAGACTGACAAATCTCCCGCGTCAGAGCATGTGTTTCAAAGTTTACAAACATTAGCCATTGCTATACAAGAAGGTCAATTGAAATTTTAACGGGTCATACGGGTCATATTAATAGATTATTTAAATTCAAAATATATAATTTTGTTATGCCAACCATGTTTTTCTTAATCCAATTATTACTAATTTAACTAACTAATTTAATAACTAATTTGTTGTCTAGTTTTAAGTTTCAATTTTCTTTCTTTTGTTTTATTTAATAAGTATAAGAAATTTCAAGAAGATTGAGTAGGTAAATAAAGTGTGCAGTGGTAACAAACAAACTTTCGCATGTAAGTTGGGATAACCACGCTTTCACAAGCTCAAAGAGCTTGATTTCAGAGGTAGAGTTAAGTGCATATGTGATATTGCTGATTTCAATTTTAACCTTTGTTGGATTGTAATGAGAACCAATGTATCCCAGCCAGACCCGCGCTCGCGACCCTTTCTAAATGTATAGTACTATAAGTCATGGATTTAATAAGTACTTCGGTACCCATTAATTCCATGCTATAAGTATCTATTTCTGCCATAGATTTAGAAAGGGCATGCACATGAGTTTCATGGAATTAATAGGTACTACGATGGAGTACCTACTGATTCCATACTTTTCTTTACACAAAAATGAACATTAAGAAGTAGTGTTGTGCCTACTTGTATCTATGATTTTACTTCGATTAGATACTACTACGTAGAGAGAGTTCTGTAGGATTAGGTTATACAACACAATCAAAAAAATATTTCTTTTTCGAGTTCCGATTATATTTACAAAAGAACGATATACGATTATATTAACAAAAGTGTTATCATAGATTTAGTAAGTACGGAGTACCTACTAATTCCATGGGTGTATTATATGGTCTAATAATAAGGGTTACCACACAGTTATACAAAAATGTTTTTACTAAGGGTTACCACTTACCACGAAACACACGTTTACACGAAGCACATTACTAATGTCCACATACTCTCTTTTTTCTCTATATCGTGAACGAATCGAAAAAAAGATAATGTGTGAACGCAATTATGTACACATATAGCCAAATACGAATAAATAATAATAAATAGCTACGTAAAAAAATAAAATCTATTTTCTTTTTCTCCAATACATTTTTATTAACAATATTTTTCTAGATGTGAAGGAGCTATTTTAAAAAAATGCATTACACCTATATATTAATAGTTAGTATATTTTAATTAGTGTTAAAAGATCTAATACTAAACCATTTTTTGTTTAGTGTTTGCACTTGTTGGTGATCTCTTGGCGGTCCCAACACTCTATCTATCCTGGGTAAGTTGGGTACGTAAATTTGAATGTCTATTGCATTGCATTTTTTTATTTGTTGTCAAATGTCAACTCATTTCGTTCATTCATTGTGCTGTGGAGCGAGCGATTTTCATCATTGCGGAGGTTGTTCTTCATTTTCGAGAATAGATAGTTGTAAATTATCGTGAGAGGATATTCATTTATAATTGAGATATGGTTTACGTTACAGGAGGTAGGTAATACATGTTTTACTTATAATAATCTGTTTACTTCCTGCTACGCTGAACACGACTTAGGCCACGTCAGTGTGAAAAGTTTTATCCTGTTTTTGTTATGTATGATTTCCGCTTTTTTATTTGATTCCTGACCTCATTTTTTATTTATTTGACCCAGTACGAACTGCATTGATGTTTAATCTTTGTTACACGAATAATTATAATTTCGTTCATTTCGAACATTCTAGACGATATCCTAGATTGCATTCTTTTTGTTACGTAGATACCACTCGCGAAAATCAATACCGAGAATGTATTGGCGTGTGGGCAACATCGGAACTACGGTTTAGCAAACTAGTAACATTTAAAGGGTTTTGCTTTGTTTATTTCTGATGAGATGACATAGATTTTAATGTTGAATACATGGCAATGCTGCTTATAACTGCTTGATCGCGAACGAAATATATCTTAGGTATTACATGTATCCACAAACAGGCAAGGATATTTGCTTCAATATTCAGAATTGGAAAAAGCATTTTGATGTTGAAATTTATTGAACAGAAGTAGGTGTTATACTGGTCTATATATCCTTGTTTATGTATGATATGTATTTTATTTGACATTTGTAAGATAAGTGCTTAATAAATAATTTTAATACTCCCTTTTGGCGTTGTGTTGCTTTTTTTGTGCAAAGCGAAATAACTTTCAGTAACACATTCATTGTTATAATGAGAAAATTTCTATGTCAATGGTGACTCTTGTTACTCAATCGTGCAAAATTTACAGAGGGATTTTGCTGTAATCTTAATTATCTTCCTTTTTTTTTATTTGGCGTCGGCGCAACATGTTTATTTCGCCATTTTGGATTATTTTGATATCTAGTACAATGGTAGTAGTATATATATATAGACTGGCATAAGTTCTTCATTGAAACTGGTTTCGGAAAGGGATGATAAAGTCTTTGATTGCATCGCTGAAGAGCACTCTTTTTCATTTTCAATTTTGTATCAATATTCCTACTGGCGCAGTCTATAATATGTACCTACTTACCTATGTGAAAGTTTTGATGTGTGCTTGTAATGAAATATTTAATTAATTTCTTAATGTGCAAGATGGCTTTCTGTTTTACAAGCTTTTAATTTACAATGTATGTAAGTATGAATGTTAGGCTGGAGTCTTGTAAACCACCACCATGCACCATGGCAACAGGTACATTGTGTCGTAATTTGCCTCTAATGTGGCGAAATAAATTTTACATTCCTTCAATTATTTATTCATTGATGAATACCTTTAATTAATCGCTATTGTAACTATATTATTATATTTGTCTACATTTTTTATAGTCTGTATGGTCTTGTATGAAAATAAAGTAAAAAATTTACAATTTCAGATGGCACTGTGGTGGACCGGAAATCCTTCAGTGTCATGGGATTGTTTTGGGGTGTATTGAATTTCTTATATCTGCTGTAAGTACTCATTATTGACCCAAATAGATTAATTATTATTTCTTGGTTGGTGACATTGCAAGCACCAGGGTGACAAGTGATAGGGTGATAAGACCTCCCATTCTGGCACCACTTAACCCATATTCGTGAGACGCTTATATTGCCGGCGACCTGCTAAATCTTCCCAATGAAAGACAATAGTCTTTCATCGGTTTTCGTCATTGGGAAAAATTATGCGCCGCGAATCGGCGATTAAAATTGTTGTGGAGTGATCGCTTGATGAATCGCGTAATGGTTGACTGGTAGAAAAAGCCTCAGGCTTTAAGTCCACCATTTACATGTTTAATAAAGTTAAATAAATAGATGCTTTTAGCATAAAGTTCGCCACTTGTTTATATATATTTTTATCTGGAACAATAAAGTTTTACATACAATTGTAATATTTAAACTAATTGTAATTCCACGTTGTATTGCAGGTTCCAGACACTGATCAACCCAGACTATAGTAAGCATGGCGATAAATATGTAAGGGACTTCCGACCGCCAGGGAGCGGGTGAGTTGAAAATGTGTTAATAATAACAAGATATAGGGTAGATGGTGAGTTTTAATTTAGCGAGTGGTTCCGCCCTATTAGAACCACACCGCGTTCCCCCGTGGATCACCAGGATCGAGTCTTTGGCAGCTAAATGCAATTTTTACCACAATAGCATTACCGAGGAAGGATTTTAAAAATTGCAATGTTTATTTTTTATGTTGACATAATAAATGAATATTATCTCGATAATGCATATTTTATGTAATTTTCTGAACTTGCCACCTACCCATTTCTGTTTTCGGAAACTTCTTACTAATATAAACATAAAGTGAAAAAAAAAAGATATATTACTTCATCAGGTTTTCATGATGATTCGAATTATTCGATGATTCGATTATATTACATTTATATCAAACTTAACGTTTATGGAATTAATTTATGGTTGTGTAAATGGTTTTTAAGATATAGTTCAGATATTTATATCTGTAATAAATTGGTAATGTTACAAGGGTTTACCCCTGTAACATTACCAATTTATTTTGTTACCGTTACAAGTTTATTTGTTAGTCAAATTAAAAAACCCCCGACTTTCAGTATTCATTTCGCTACAATTTTTGAACGGCTGAACCGATTGTCATGAAACATGGCTAAGGACACTCGGGATAAAATTATCTCTGACACAAAAAAAAAAAACTAAACGAAAATCAGTTTATCCGTTTGGGAGCTACGACGCCACAGACACGTTAAACTTATAGCACCCCTCTTTTTGCGTCGGGGGTTAAAAATGGTTGTAAAATAATTATTACTGCGCTCTCATGCAGCACTGGACTCGCATCCACCTAGCTAAGGACACCAAGTGCTCTCGTAATTTTAATATAGATGTACTAACATAGTTTGTAAGACACTCTGTTACTAACACTATATAGGTTTTTAAACCTGAAATAAATGATTTTTATTTTATTTATTTTAATAAGTTGTAATCATTAATAATTTCAGACCACCGAAGCCACCGACGAGGAAATTCGGTGGTTTTGGACCCTCGGGCTCGGGGCCATCCCCACCTCCGATGGGGGGCTGCGGTTGTGGAGGTTAAACCGCACGGACGAACAGGCAGCCCCAAGTACGTAGTATATGACGTCAGCATCACCATGCAATATTACATGCGAGTTTTTAGATTAAGTTTACTATGAAATTGTTGATTCATTCTCTTGCTCAGCTGAATTTGAATAACTTTTGTACATGAGTACATGGATTTATTATTAACGTCTTGGCTCGTTTATGTTTTGACTGCTTCACTATTTTCTGATAAAAATTGACTAGATAAATCTGCCTGCCTGTGTCGAAGACCCTATCGAACACTTGTGAAACACCCTTAATGTCCGATATGTTGCATATAGGATATCAGTTACTTTATCAGAAATTAGTGATATAGACCCGTAATTTTTCTATTAAAAATTATTTACTTAACAAATAAGTACATAGGAGGGATGTAATAATCAAATTTAAACTTTAAATAAATTTAAATATACTGATTAATCTAAGTTTTGACAAAACGACTTACTTATGTAGGATTTTATAATATTTTATTGATATTCTTAAGTTTTGTACGTGTTCATAAACTGTTAACATGACGTCATATCATAACAAATAAAACTTGGGCCCTACAAATTGCCAAATACTTAGTTTATATAAGTAAACTCCATTTAAACACTTCACATAATAATTCCATTCCAATAATGTCTATTTATCAATATTAGATGCTATTAAAATAATTCTTAATTTTTTTATGCGGTTATAAAAAAAAAATTAAAACTTTTATAATCCTAAATCATAAAATTTATTTTATATAACATTATTTTTATTATTTAATACTTCTTCTTTTCGAGTCGACAAATTATATTAATTTAGATCCTGTGTCACCTTTTTCTGTTAAAATATCTTATTATAATCTGATGATTAAATCTGCCTAAGTCATTACCAGTAAGCCATATCCAACTGACATTTGTTCGATATGTTACATTTCTGCCAGATATTGTAATTATTTAACTGATTTTCATGAAAATCGTAAATGTTAGACAGATAATTTTGAATGTTAGCATATAGAGTATGAATGCGACTGAATTTGCGGGCTAAATCTGTTGATTTACGAAAGGCAAGGGAATAATAAGATATGCACATTATCTGTATTAATATAAGGTCTAATATCAAATAAAACGATATAATAAGTAATTTGTTGTTTATATTTCAAATCGTCTTCAAAATAAACTAAACTTATAACAGTAAAATCAAACACAAGTACTTTTATCACTTAGTTAATAAAATTATAGTGCAAATATTACGTACAAGGCGGAAATTTATGTATATGTATGTACATTTAAATGTATGTAAATACATAATACATAAATTGAACAAATTTTAATAAGTTGTGATAGTGCTCAATACATATTTGCAATATTCGTCATAGGGTACATTGTTCGCGCTTTAAATATGAAAATTTTGAATCTCCACTGTTGAAACTATAACAGTATGCATTTGCGAATATATTTACTTTTTGGAAAAACAACAGTTAATTACATATGTATATGTAGAACAAGGTAAAAGGAATGTCGTAGTATTGCTCATATGACGGGTATGACTCGTTCTGTTTTATCAATACGTATAACTATCACTATATATATATATATATATATAGTGATATTCTATTAGATGGTCGAGGTTAATACCCGCTCATAAAGGACTGACAATCGTGGAAAGTACAAGAGGCAAAGGGGAGTTGATGAGGTACAGGTAAAATATGGATAATGAAAGTAGACTTTAAAAAATTCCAGCGAAATATGGTGCTTCCGCTTCGAAATGGACATGTAACCAACACAGAGAAGGAGATTCCTTATAGCCACTTCTCACACAAAAGTTGTGTGACGATACGCGGGGCGGAAGGCACATGCGTGGGAAACGCGGCAACGCCTCCCTCTTTCTTACATTTAGTCCGTCGCCCAAAGGGATGCACGGAAAAATAAGCACAGTTCCTTTTTGTGACGTGACGTTTCTTCCTTGTTGCACTAAGGTATAATCTTCACTGCGCATAACTTGATACATAGTCCTTGATCCACTGTGGGCACCGACTTTGAGGGAAACGTTGGTATATACACAAAGCTTCACAACATATCTTGACAAAAGATATAAACTATATTACCTAGGACAAACCACTCTAATATACCTAGTGTTAAACTAATTTACGAGAAAATGAGTGCTTTGTTCGCTAAAAAACGTGTAAGTACGTAAACGTATACGTAAAAAGGAAAACTTCCGTTTATACGTAACTTTACCGCTGTCGGCAAACAGTTAAGCGGTAAACATAAGCACTTATACAAACTGCGCAATGTACGTTGTTTCGCAACGGCATATAATCGAGTTCAGTGATAATGTGTAGCCGACATAGTTTAGTTTTGAAAGATATTTACTACTTGTATGCTTATTTGTATTAGACAACATTAATTGAAACCTTGGGCTCTGCCCCATTGCTCCGTTGCATCGATGTAGCGCGTTACCGGTCCGTTGCTTTCCATAGGATTCTAAATTTACGTAGACATTGTTATATTGCTTATCTAAATATTAAATCTTATTGGCAATATAGCTACTGGTTCCGATTCATTGGGTTTGTTGATGTAGACACTCCAGGTCTTCTTGTCCAAGTCAAATATACCTGAAAAACACATAATCTTCAACATAGGCGTATGTAGGAATGTCTTTCAAGGGACAGACCCAGAGGTTGGGTTGTGATCCGGTCAGGTCGAAAGGACACGTCTAAAATATATAATTTATCATAAGACTGGTGAAACCCACGAAGTACTCCGTGGGTGAAATCACAAATTCAGCGTAAGAGGCATTCGCAGTATTTAACAGTCTTTATTTTCATCTTTTTTATCTATTTTCAATCGTAATCAACTCTAAAAAGGGCATTTCCCTCACTTATAATTGTAGCTATCAATACGTTTGGAACTGAAAATTATGGGAAGTAAACTGTTGACAATTAGGTCCTTATAAAGTACGTTACTACTCACCAGCTGCGATAGTCTTGATTACGGAGTCTGCTCTGTCCTGGAAGACGTGGAAGGTTGTACCGCTGGTGTCTGACAAAATGTCCTCGATGTCCCGTCTGGACTGGGGTGGGGCGTAGCTGTGGATGGTCTTGAGTCTGGACTCGCTGCTGTCGATGATCAGGCCTATCACTTCTTTTATATTCATGCGCAAGTAACTGGAAATAGATTAATCATCTTTAAATATAGAAATATGTTTTACCGGATGTTATTGAGCCGGAATATGGTATTCTGGTATAATAATGCTTATCGAAGGCGTTATATGTTATAGGGAAGGGGCGACACCAAACCTTTCCCCGTTACCGTCAGCGTTTACCAAGGGTCTGTCCTCAAATCTTATGTTCAGTTCACACTGCTAATATCACTATTAGACAAAGTGTTAGGCTGCTGATGAACAACCATACCCTGAATGAATCTTTCGGCGTCCTTTTCGAAGAACTTCATGTTCTAGTCTCCAAGGACGTAACGTAGTTCAGATTCCGAAATACTCACATATTGCAATGCACCAGAGGCTCATTATCAAACTTGCGTATATCCAGCAAAGACCGGTTAGCTTTGAGGTCCGGAGCGACCTCCACATTGTAGAGTTGGCGGCTCCCCCATGCCTCGGTCCAGATCATGTTCACAGAAAACCCGTTTCCGATGCCAAGACCCTCGTCAATGAGGATTCTCTCTGCGTCGTTGAAGCTCTTAGCCGCTAATAATGCTCGGGTGATGAACGTACGGGCTGCGGAGAAAGCATAAGTGGAAGTTAGTGTGAAAAAAGAGATAGAAAATAGTGGTAGAATATATCAAAAAGGGTAGTTCTAAAATAAGTGCAGCGAATATTTTTGGACATTACCAGTCTACTCCAGTTAAAGTTGGACAAACACATTCAACTCGTGACTAAAATAAAAGCTGGTCTGTAAAAGCTACCATCTTGAGCCATTTTTTGTATCCCAACTGTTGGGGCACTGGCCTTCCTTACGTATGGATAATGACTACAATACCCAGTAGTAATTGGTCAGGTCGACAAGGAGTAGAAGAAGGCATACTTACGGGTATTCCCAGGTTTGAGGGCTGCTGGACTGAGGGTGTTGATGGAGAAGACCAGGCCGTTCTCGTTGAAGCCCATTGTGTAGCCGGGCATGTGGCCGGCGTAGCATAGGGACGAAAATCGCTCTTCTACAGCCTGGAGGCAATAAAGTCAAGATACCTTAACTTGAAGTAAGGTCTGATATATCTGTATACGTCTACTTTCAAGGTTTGCTAATATGGCCTATAATTCGTCTCCTGCGCAGGCAAACCATAGATTATTTCCTGGTTGGGGACGCCAGCGCAAGCACCAGTCGGGTGATCCGTCCCACGATTCTGGGACCACTTCACCCAAGGCAATAGCGATGGCGATAGATAGGTCAGGTCTCATTTTTAGTGACACGTTTTGTAGATATTTGATTTGGTTTATTCTTACTTATTGTTATCGAAGTATTCATATTCGTTGGCATTTCTCGGTCTGTTAAACATAAATTGTCGTTTGGAACCTACAAGTTCGTAATGACAGGAAACGTTTATCAAAAAACTACTTTGGCAACAAAAACAATGCTGTACTGTAGAACGCTGCTTCCACTTTGGAAGACATTGTGGAAATGTAACCTCACCCCTTTCTCCCTGTCCTCAGGCGTGGGGATGATGTGTGCAGACATGATGTAGAAATGGTTCAGTGTTTCTCCGAAAGCATCCTCCGTGTGACCCAGGATGTGCTATGGAACAAAAGACATTTACAATTGATTTTAACAAGATTGCTCTTGAAAATATTGGTCCATAACGGCTGCCTAGTCGCTGAAGCAATTTCTTACAGAATATAGTTCAACTGAGTTAGATGAGTATGGCTTCGCATCATCGCATCTCGCGTGGGGGTGGACCCAGTTAAGACTGGGTCGATAAGAGACCCAGAGTCGATAATGTGGTAAGAGTGATAAGGGTTACGTACAGCGTCTCTGTTGAGGACGCCGATGGAGCTGCAGCCGCCGGTGTCGCCGCGCGGCACGTGGTTGTCGTTGACGGTGCCAATCAGGTCGTCCATTTGCAGCAGGAACAGCTGGTGATATAAATAGTACATTATTTGTTATACATGAAGTGCATACGGTATTTTTTTATTAATATATTATACAGTTTTTATTTAAATTTTTAACCCTTTAGGTTTCGCGATCTTCAGGGGGGTCCGGGCGCTTGGCACGAACCGAAAAAAAGAACCCGCCCTTCCATCACCAAGTTTCCTAGTCACATTTGCTTCAAGCTAAACACGTGTAGTAGTAAAGCGTGTTGTCAAGCCAACACTGCATAGTGACAGCAATCTGTACGCAGTTCCAGTGGCTCTGAATAGTATTGCCATCGACAACAATCAAGCAACGTCGTTGCCGATAGCTGGGATTTTTTCTGGGAATCTCTGGCACTCGACAAGTCGCCAAGTACTTTCGAGGCTACACGCGCAGATCCATGACAATGATGTGGTGTTGTGCAGTAAGACTCGATGCGTATGAGCTTGTAGTTGACTAATTTGCGAATACACCAGTCTCCTGGTCAGTAGATATTGATAAATCGCGTACCCTTCTATTTTGTAGATGAGGTACTCAGATCTTTTCTTGAAGAACGTATTCAGTCAGGTCAGGTTTTTTTATCAATTAATATGGTAAGTTATAACAATGAGATGACAAAAAATCTAGAATTCCGCTCGATTCCAGAAAATTTTCATGTCATTAAAAGCATGCGTGTCATGTATAGATCAACAAAAAGAAAAAAAAACATACAATACCCATTTAAATGGAAAGGTTTGACCAAAAGTGTTGGGAATATAAAGTGCGACTATGACAAAACGTTATTTAGCTTAATGTCTGCTTTAACTTTTTGAATAACGATGGTTAGTGGTTAACTGTAAGGACAGATTTTATATATTTTTTATCTCAGCAGCGGTGCTAAGATTTCAAAAATTGTTCACAACTTATTTGTTGCGTTGTGGACGTTGCGGTGTATGTAACTTATACAGTTATATAATTACACACAACTACAACACTTTAATGAAAACTAATTGACCTTCGCGCCGCGTGTTATAGACTATCGCGTAAAGAGCGCGAAAATCCATGTCGAGTTTCAAAATGCAACAGCGCCATCTAGTTTCATAACAAAAACCGAAATTTCGCAGCACAACGTTTATGTTATTAATATATTTTTCGCTATATTGAACATCTCCAAATCCAACAAAACAATATAAGCATATTTTGAGGAATTAAATATCCATACTTTCATATCACTACATAGTATAAAACAAAGTCGCTTCGTTATGTATGCGTAGATATTTAAAACTACGTAATGGATTTTGATGCAGGTTTTTTCAATAGCTAGAGTGATTTAAGAGGAAGGTTTAGGAATATAATTTTATGGGTTTACCATAAGCATAATAATATAACTAGCTGTTATTTGCAGCTGCGCTCTCGGTAGCCTGTGTGCTTACATCATCTCGGATAATAAACTGTATCTATATCTATACTATTTTTTAAATAATCAATTAAAAACGAACCCAGGGTTGTAGCCGTGAAAGATTGACAGACAGACTTTCGCATTTAGTAATTAAAAAGAAAAATGATAGCGCCATCTATGCCTTACTAAGAGCCTAATAGAGTACTGAAGGTCTGAAGGCTCACACTATCAGCAAACAGTTCGTCAAAATATGACGGTGTCTACGTACATTGCTGGTTCTACCTTGTGTTAAATACAAGCTCTCAAACACACTACGAAATGTATGTTCATTCGCGGTGGCATCTGGTGATACATCGAAGGGATTGTAAACAACTGAGTTTCAAGTCGACAATACACTCTCCATTGTTGTATTTTTAGATTGAAATGGGTAGCAAATTGCTTAAAATCACGATTTTGTGTAATAGCTTTATTTTCAAAACATTTTTAAGTCATCTTCGCTAAGGACAGTCCAATAAAAAACAATACTTGTAAAAATAAATCTTCTACCGTAATAAGTTGTAAGATTCATGTTATACCAAGTCGGTTATTAATTTATTCAGTCCCTACTTAAGGGATCCTCTGTCTTAAGTCGTTACTTAATTAGCTAACATTACAATATCCTATAGTGACCGCATCATTAAAAATTAAGTTTCGCGTTATTGTTTTTTTTTTACAAGCTTTTTTTATTTAACTTACGATGTAACTGTATGTTGCTATGTCCCTATGTCTCTGGTGGTATCTTGTAGCTCTATCTTTAACCAATTCAGCTTAAATTTAGTACACACGTTTAGTTTGGATGACAATGTGTTATTATTATAAGTATGACCCAATGGTGCATCAATGAACGGCTCCAGACGTGGGAATTCTTCAACGGTTTACTGCACACATTTAATACTATTTGATCTCTCTGACAACAATAAAAGCTTGCCTATGTTACTCCCAAAGGTTTCGTCTATCATTGTGCCAAGTTTCATCAAAATCGGACCAGTAGTTTTTGAACTAACTCATTACAACAATACAAATCTTTTCTCTTTATAATATTAGCATGGATACATTATGAATGCTAAGCACGTTTTTGGTATTACCAATGTCTGATTAAATAAATGTTTTATCGATAAATAGTATATATATCTATATATCGTATCAATAAAACAAAAGGATAAAATAATCAGTAAACCTGGACAAAAGAAACGTTGGCGCCATCAGCGACCCCCTGTATCTCCTTCACATACTGAGGGAACCTGCTTTTCATGTTCGACAGGGTCTTGTCATACGCCTCTCTTCCTGTCTCAGTCTTGTACTCCTTCTCAAAGTCCCTCAGGTTCGCGTACGTCGCGATAAACTCCTTTATCAGTGAGGAGAATATGCGGCCCTGAAATTGAAAAGTATATTTTTTATATTAATTGTATTTGTATGGAACAGTTGATTTTTTATCCTTGTAATCTTTGAAGATTCTAAATTACATGGGCATTTCGTCTCGAGAATAATGGGTTTAGAAATCATAAAGAAAATTATATAGACGATGGACGTCTGTAACCAAATAAGATAGAAGATTTCCATACAACTTTCCGGCCCAAATCCGGCTAATCACATAGCTCGCTTTATGAGATAAAGCTAATATTGAGGATGTCAAAGATCATGCGAAATTGAGAAGAAAAAGCAGGAAAGCCGACCCTGGATTTGTCATAGTGAAAGAAACTGTGAAAACGCTCAGGCGAGAGAGAGGAGACATAAATATATATAAATATATTAGGACAAATCACACAGATTGAGATAGCCCCAAAGTAAGTTCGAGACTTGTGTTATGGGATACTAACTCAACGGTACTATATATATTATAACAAATACATATACATATAAACATCTAAGACCCGGGCCAATCAGAAAAAGATAATTTTCCATCATGACCCGACCGGGGATCGCACCCGGGACTACCACTGCGTCACCGTGGTCGTCAAAAAGAGAGAGAGGGATAAAACAATTGATGTCTTACCACATCGAAGCCGACTTCGTAGTGTGAGCCCTGGAGGTAAACGACCGGCACCGCCCGCCTCCTCTCCAGCTGCTGTCCGCTAATTGCCGATCCTGTAGAAAATATTCATTTAATACCAGCTGCTCCATGAGTCCTCTGTTCCCTTGCTGCAAATATCTTCTCTATGTGCTGTTCCAGGTAGCCTACCCGGGTAACCGTGTCAAGGAAGTGAAGAAAATAAATGTTCGCGCTGTCTCCTGTTGGCTGGCAACACTGTGTGTTTATCAACCAATCTTGACCATTCTTTTCGGTATTGCAATGGCAAAAAAATGTAGTTCGTCAAAAATCAATTTTTCTCACTTTCTATAGCCTACAATAGACAAGGAAATTATGTTGCCAAAATTGAATATAATTTTCACATAATTAGGATATGAATCGTTTGGTTCCGTGTCTTAATATCACATCGTTGTCATCTCTTTGTTGACTAATACTTTGTTGGTATGTGCGTACGTTTGTAACGCGATTACGCGCCGAAGGTCCAGAGAATGGGCACTTTAGTGGCATTCTCCTATCTCCTCTAATGCACATTTTTATTTATGACAGTCCTAGAATATCTCGCTGTATAAACGTTTTATGTTTATTTCTACCTACCTTTGTTATTATTATTAACAGGTTGGGGACGCCAAGCGTGAGCACCGGAGAGGTGATCGGTATACCTGTTAATTTCTTGTAAAAAGTTCGCGACGAAATGAAAAATTCTCCATTTTTGTCCGCTTTGGAACATATTGTTCCGCATATAAAATTGTGATTACTCCAGATTGAGATCAGACCAAGATTTCTAGATTTTTCAAAAAGACTAGAGTATTTCCTCACGGATTGTATGTAAAATTATCATCTTCATTAATAAAGTTTATATTTCAAAAACTACATAAAAATGTATAAGGGTGTTTTGTAACGATTTATCGTGATCAAAATACATTCGTCAAAATACGTTTTATACGAAGCATGGACCTCTCCATCGCTCCCTGCGCATGCGGCGGATTTAGCTTTAAAGTTTAATGGTTGATGTGCTGTCGGCGATATTAGTTTATAGAGCGAACATTTAACTCAATACATAGATAAACAAAAAGAAAAAAAAAGGATTCTGTACCTTTGACAGAATTAGAAAAAGGTACTTAAGTGTTTGTGAGGTTTGTATGTTTGAGGCGGGTAATCTCCGTAACTGCAGAACCGATTTCAAAAATTCTTTCACCATTAGAAAGGTACATTATCCAATATTTCTATAGTCTATTTTTTATTTCAAAATTCCCACCGGAGCGAGGCCCGGGCAACATCTAGTAGTAAATATAAACTGATCGCAATTTTTTTCATGTTTGTTGATCTGCGATCGCAATAGTTATAATTTGTCTTAATTATATATGTTTTTGTTAATTACAGTTGACAGACTCAACACCGAAGGCCAGTCTTGTAAAGATAGTTAAACTATAAGGAAACGCGAACACAATGGGTACACGTGTCTAATTGTGTGAAATACAGCCAGTGAAGCGCAGTTTATATACCTCTGCGCTGTAATGTGTTCGGAAAAACATCCATACATATACTTTCAATTGTTAAATGTGTCTCAGTTGTCAACTTTCAAGTGTTCAACTGTCTTTATTGAGTATCTCCTGGCTCGAATGGTTAAATGGGAAGAGTTGAGATGAAGAAAAAGAGAGAAAATAAACTTTTGCAAGACTGTTGCATTTCTTTTATTATAAGCTTTTATATAGTATCACCTGTCCCGTTGTCTGTAATCAGATCTTGCAAGTTCCATTTCCCCACTTCCAGTTGACATTTCAGTATCCATGTCAATGCATTATTATTATTATGGGCATGACCTGATGGTGCCCGGATCGGCTCCAAACGAGGGAACTCCTCAACTGTTTACAGCACGGACATGGGATTTTTCGTCAGGCATTAAATGCCACAAGAGCTCTCTGACAACAATAAAAGCTTTAGCACATTATTTGTGACATTTTTGTAAAAAACTTGTTTATTCGTGTGTTTGCGTGCGCGCACGTTATTGTTTTTATTATAAATGGCGGAAAAACCAAGCGCGCGCGCATCAGTTGTCATATATAAGACGGAAAAATCTCGACCGGAGAGATTCATGTAAAATTGCTCAAGATATACCACTTTATCATACTTTTAAAAATTTATTCCCGCCCTAGAGAGGTATGTAATTTCCATAAGGTTTTCTCGAGCTATATAGGCGCGACGGTGGGAATTCTAATTTTTCACCCGCTATTTGGATCATCACACAATACGAGTACCTCGTATTGTGTGATGATCCAAATACTCTAATTGGAACTGAAAAATCTATTGACGCTGTATAATAAAAACTTGAACAGTGGAAGTTTAGAACGAGATTCTATTTATTTATGTTCCTACGCAATATTTTTTTCATCATACTACAAGTAAAAGAAAAAAAAAAGACAAACTATTATAAAAATAAATAAATATATAGGGACAAATGACACAGATTGAGTTAGCCCCAAAGTAAGTTCGAAACTTGTATTATGGGATACTAACTCAACGATATTCTATAACATATACATATATAGATAAACATCTAAGACCCAGGTCAATCTGAAAAAGATCATTTTTCGTGTTGACCTGACTGGGATTCGAACCCGGGACTTCTAGTAGCGGTCGTCAAAAAAGGGATAAGATCAACTCAACTTAAATCAATTTCACTTTCGTAACTTTTTTTTTCTGATAGATCGATAATCATGTTAAAACTAATGATAATAATAAAACTATTTCATAATCTAATCTAATTAGATTTATGATTCCATAATGATCACAATTATGACATACCAAATAACTCTTTCATTATTGTATCCGATTAGGCTCCAGTTCGTTATGGACCGATTGATTCAGTCGAACGAGATTCGCGCGCGACTCTCGTCTTGCGGCGCCTGCGCACGACTATACTATTAGAATAATCATTCGTACTCTATATAACCGCAAGTCTTGTTCAAGGACTCGAAGTCTTAAAGGATATGTTTAAGTGTTAATTGTTATGATCAATCATTTTGTGATTGTGACATTATTGTGGGACCCGGAAGAGATTTTAGACATTTTGTTTATATATTTAATTGTACATATTTGCATACATATTTATATTTATTGCTACTGTTTCCTTAATGGGTGGTCTAGCCTATACACCTGTCAAATATGGTGGAACCCATAGATAAAAGAAATGGAACCGCAGCTCACTTGCTTAATTTTAACTCCGTAAGACAAACGGAAGTGAACATTATTCGGCCAATTTGATTACAGACTACGGATTAGAGAAATTTATAATGGCGCATTGGTAGAGTACTTGCCTCTGAACCGAGAGGTCCCGGGTTCGATTCCCGGTCGGGTCATGATGGAAAATGATCTTTTTCTAATTGGCCCGGGTCTTGGATGTTTATCTATATATGCATTTGTTATAAAATATATTATCGTTGAGTTAGTATCCCATAACACAAGTCTAGAACTTACTTTGGGGCTAGCTCAATCTGTGTGATTTGTTTGTCCTAATATATATTTATTATTTAATTATTTATACAATAAAAAATAAAAATATATGAAATTTTCTCCATTATTAAATAATCTAAATATATTTCGGTGAGTCTCCCCCAGCCTCATTTACTGGTTGCATTCGCGGCTTGCGCCCCGATGCTTTTGAGAATGCTCTTCACTTTGTCCTAGGTTGGTGAATTTCACGAGCGTTGTGAACTCCGCCGCGGGCTCTCATTAGTGTTTATTAAATTGTACCATACACAGTAATCAATTTAATTATCCTATTTTATAAATAACTAAAGTACTGGTACAATGTCAATTTTATAAAAATTGCGACGCTAATGGAACCTTATACGCCGCGTTCAAACGCTCGCGAAATTCACCCAGGTACAGCTGGAAAAGTACTGAGAGACCAGGATACCTTCCAAAGAGCCTGGCATGAGGTAGCTTGGCAATAATAGGTAAGAGTGGAAAATTATATTGTCGCCAAGACCAAGATGCTCTTCGGGTTGATCCAACGAAGTAATAAACAGACAGAAAGTCGTGAATTACTATACAGGTCAAATGGACGACCCTTGACAAAGCTTAGGTTTGTGTTTCTATGTACTATCGACCGTTCGTTAGCATACTACAGACAAAGCGAATGAATCATGTAACAGATCGATCGAAATTAATCTGTCGCAGAGGATAATTAGGGCAGAGACTAAGAGCCATGGTATGGTTTATTGCCCCAGAGGTAAGGAACCGCGCGCGGGCCCTTCTAAATCAATTTTTTTTAAGTGTCATGGCTCCATCGTTCGCCATAACGATGATTTTGCCAACGTCAAGGTTGAGATTGACACGGTATATAGTCATAATATTAATATTGAAACACGGTTCAGTGTGTAACCTAAAATCATGGATTTAGTAAGCACTTCGTACAACAGAGTACCTACTAATTCCATGCCTAAATATAAGTGTACCTATGTATTGTCAAGTCGCGCGCCGTCATTTTGTCGTCCGTCGGCACACAACGCAGAAATTGTATGACGTTTCGACGTACGTCAACGCTCGTCAGTGTGAAAACCTAAGACAACAAAGGAGATCACGAGATTTCATGGACTTAGTAAATACTTTGGGGCCATGCCGTTGTGGTGACACAGTACGTTATAACTACGTCATGGAACTAGTACATGGAACTGGTAGAAGTACTTACTAAATCCATGCATGGTTCTAATTCAATATCCAATTTTAGAGTATGGTTTACAAGATGTAAACCTCACTTTACCCCGCTATTGGCTCAAGTTGAATGGCTCGACTTTTCACCTAGATCAACCGTGATGCATTTCTAAAAGTAAAAAAATCAATGAATAACTAAGAATCCATACTAATATTACATGAGAATGTCTGTTAATCTGTCTGTTCCGCTTGCGCGGCTAAACAGCTTGACCTATTTCGATCAAATTTGGTTTGGTTTGGTATGAAAAAGTAGGCTGCTTTATTTTTACAAATGTCAATTGGGGGGCGAAGATTGTATTAAAATAATGTTTGTTCCGCTTTCGCAAATGTTTCGAGGTCGAAGCCGCGTGTAAAATCTAGTATTTGAGTATGAAATTATATATATAATTTTGATTTAGGGGGAAAATCAATAAGCGGAGAAAAAGGGAAATGATCCTATAGTCTCCTCTGTTGGATTGGATGGTTTCCGAACAGACAACTGTTTTAATTAGTTTACTTTCCTTTAACCTGCAAAGGAGATTTTACATATTCATTTGATGAAAGTCTAGTGGCTTACTGATAGTTAATTCTAACTATCCTCAACTCATTCTAACATCCTCATTAAACATCCTCATTCTGACTACCTGACTGTCTCGTGGTATATATAGAGAAGGCTTTCGACTGAATTCATCGTGAGATAATCTGGTGGGATTGAAGTCCAAAGGATTGCCCGAGGTCTATATTGACATTAACCGCGACATATCGTTATAGATCCGATTGTTAAGTCCGCTGTTGGCAACACCAAACCTTTCTCCGTCACAGTCGGCTGAAATGTCAAACAGCGTTAGAAATGAGCAACCGCCATAGATAAAATCTATGAATAAAATTATTATTCTTTTATCTATGACAACCGCTATGGCTGATTATTTTCACTGGTGCACATTCAAATTTCAAATTCATATCATTTATTCAGAAATTAGACCTTCACAGGACTTTTTCTTGTCAATTTTTATATTTATAGTTATTTCTCACAAGCTACAAACTACTGGCATTTCGGAACGACGTCGTGCTGAGAAGAAATGCCGAAACAAAGTAATTTGAACAGTGTTGGTCCCTATCATGCCAGGGCTTACCATTATTGTTTCTTACAATGTTTTTTTTCTAATAATATATAAAAGTACATAATCAAAAGTACATAGTCAAAAGGTATATATATAGTATTTAATAGATAATAGAATTAGTATGTAGTAGTACCTACTAATTCTATGCATTAGTAAGTACTTCGACGGAGTACTTACTAAATCCAAGCGCTGGTGATATCGCACTGACGGAATCGGTGACGGTCTAGTGTCATCGAAAGGTCCCAGATTCGAATCTTACTGTGACTCGTGTATATTTCATGCAATACCCACAGATTGCCCGAAAACTCTATTATTTACTTTAATATTTGTAGGATATTGAATTATAAAAGTAAATATGATTTATAATTCAGAACAGATTCCTATATATCCCGGAATTCGAACAGGAGCAGAAACTGAGTTTCATCCTGTGGTTTCACCCATAGATATATAAGCGTAACTCGAAGTATATTTATATGTCTGTTGGCTCACCTAGTTTCTTGTAATTATGTCTAGGTCTCGAAGGAGAATCCGTGATAGAAAAATAATGCAATTCCTAGGCTTATTTCAATCATTTTCTATAATCTCATGCCAACAGCGAGCACGCCTCGGTATCTGGAGCGTGGTCTATTAAATTACAGATGTCGTGCTTTAATAAATCTTCACTTGGTTACATTTATCAACATAGGTATTTAATTTATGCCCAGTGAACTGGAGTTATCAAAAAGTAAAGACTGCGTCAGAAGTTTATTTTAGCTAATGCTTGAAATCCTAGAAATTAACGGCGAACTCAGTAATGTAATTAAAAACACTGAATTGCACTAAAACAAGATAGAATTCACACAAACAATGACGACCTCGGTGGCGCAGTGGTAAATAAAGTGCTTGCCTCTGAACCGAGAGGTCCCGGGTTCTGGGTGTATTGTGGCCAAATCAAATCAAATCATTTTTTCAGAAATTAGACCTTCACAGGCACTTTTTCTCGTCAATTTTTATATTTATAGTTATTTCTCACAAGCTACAAACTACTATGTTTCGGCCATTTCTGTGTTTTTGTCCATAGGACCCGCGACACAAGCTTAATTTTTAGTGTGGGCTGTTGAGGTTGTCCATTTTTTAACTAGATCGTCCGCCTAATACTGTAGTTCAGCGATGTTCTTCTATACTTTGTAATTTATACGGGCTCTTAGTGGGATATTTTCCTCACCATTGTTTGAGTGCAGTCACAAATGATGTGATTATATCACTTGTATGTTATTCCACATTATACTGTCTACTAGCTGGACACCAAATTATTTTTATATTTACAAGTAGACTAGTCGAAAATCAGTTATTTTAATTGCAGTCTAAGAGTTCCACTTAACTTAGCGGGAAACTGGGAATTGAAGTAAAGATGACAAAAATAAATACACTTTACCAGTCTTAGAATATATAATAAGTGAAATTTTACTTCAATTCCTTTTAAGAACTGAAATAACGTGTGCGAAGCCGCGGGCAAATGCTAGTGGAATATTAAACGTAATATCAACTAACTATATACAAAGCAAATGCACTATTATAATGTCAACTGGGCCACGACCATGCGGAACAGCAAGGGCAACGAAATAACTTAAATTACCTAATTCGGATCAGAGGTTATGAAGCTACAACAAGTTACCCTTTGCAGGCATGTGGCCCACCAGATGGTAAGTGGTCACCACAGCCAATCAACGCTTACAACACCAGGGGTGTCACACGCGCGTCGCCTACACTTTGCAACAGTACCTTGTAATTCATTAATTAAGTGGAATACAACAATGTAAGCGCTGTTATTTGGCGGCAGAAAAATGACAGTGACAGATCTTTAATAAAAAAAAAAAAAACAGTGTCACATTCCGACGACCTTTGTACCAAGGTCTCGCTATGATAAACTTTGTTTAGAAAGAATCCAGGACTAAATATTTATTATATCTATTAGGTATAAAGAAATTTGTCATTTTAAAACTATTATAAGAAACATGGACGGTCTTACAAAAAGTGATTCCACCCGACTAGCATTGTTCTGGTTAAGTAATTTAAGTTTCCAGTTTAAGTTTTCCGTTTGGCTGGTCGGAGCGGAATAACAGGATAAAATCGAAGATCTGGAAATTCTGATGAACAATTCCAACTGATATTGGAAAAGTTGTATAACTGTTGCGAATTTTTCAGACTGGCGAGAGTTTTATTTGGTGAAAAATAAGCTCATACTGAATTTGGAGAACACTAGCTGATAACAATATAATAGCTATGGCATGGAAAGTTTTTATACAAAAACGTAACGCGAACAAACATACAGACAGACAAACAGACAGAGACAAAAATAAAAAAGTTTTGGTTTCTGTTAGTCCTATAAAGACCCTCCATAATTTTTTTCTTTAATATCTCCTATCTACAGACATAGCTCACTTACAGTTTTTAATATATGTATAAATTGTACTGTGTATATATTGTATTGTACTTGTATATATGTAAGATTTGAAGATAGATAACACGCGATGATTGCTTATATAATTAAGCTCTTATAGATTGTTTTCTCGGCGTCTCGGTCTAATTAACTAGGCTCTGTCTAAACTAGGGTAAATAGGTCGATTATAGAAGTAATTAATTAATTTTCGTAAAGTAATGGTAGCTCGAATATTTAGCAGTTTAAGATCTTATATAATTCGGCTATTAAAATTTAAGTTGAATATTCAGCCATAAATTATATATAGAAATGGCTTAGATAAATATTTTTTCCACAATTTCTTGTTATTTTTATGGTTTTGTACAAAATATCAAAACGATGTTTTTTAGAATTTTCATCTGTCTATCTGTATGTTTGTTTGGGCATCACGAAAAAACTACTACATGAAATTTGATGCGGTCTTTATGACTTAAAATCTGGTGTAGGTTTCATCGCGATAGTTTGCTTATATTGGCAATCATAAGTTATAATCGGATGCGCGAAATAAACGCGGGGGACATCGCGGGCAAAAACTAGTTGCTTATAAATTTTTTGTCGATTCGACTGATTTGTCTTGATTACACATTTTATTCATTTAAGTCTATTTTAATAACTTTGTTACAAAATATAAGATTTCAGCTTGACGCATATAAAGGGAATATTCTCCATTTATACGTAAAGGGCTTAGAAATAATATATAAGTGTTTTGTTTAAAGGTTGCGTTGGCGTCTCGACCTTCGGTAATATTGTAATTCGTGGGCATACTGGTGATTATCACCACAACTTGTTGCTATGTTATTCTCAGTAATCTCACTATTAGAAGTGAGGAAAACTATAGGGTTGTCAAAAATTTAATTGTGGTCAACAAATGTTTATAATGACTGTTTTTTATAGTATACTAACTGCGCCCCGGGGCTTTGCTCTTGTGGGAATTCGGGATAAAAAGTACCCTATGTGTTATTTCAGGTTATTTTATAGCCGGGAACCAAATTTCAAAACAATCGGTCCAGTAAATAATGTGTGAAGAGGTAACAAACAAATTTACAATTTTTTTGCGATTGGGCAATCAAGTATGCAGGTTTAGCCTGATGGTAAGACAACACCGTAGCCCATGGACGCCGGCAATCCTAAATATTTTATTAAATATTTGCATACTAATCTGACTAATGTATATAGTAGTTTTCATAGACCACCACCTGCTTCCGATGAAGGAAAACATTGTGACGAACCAGCAGCACTCGTCGATAATTTATTATTATAAAGTAATGGCAAACTACTCCATTTATATTGCCAAGAAATTAATTCCATTTAATGACCACCACCACACATGGTGGTGGTTATTAAATGGAATGAATTTACTAATATATATAACATATATATAAGAAAAAACCACGACTCTCAGCCATGTGGAAGACGAAAGAGAGACAGTACAAATATACAGACATTTTTTATAACGAGCGTGCATGTGTACTCACATTGCGGACACAGTACCCTGTATTTACATTGCCTCTGTATTTTCCAATCAGTATATAATAAGCACGACTGTTTGATAAGAGATGAGAGTGAGGTACCCATGAAGGATGCAGTGCACTCTCTTCTCATCTCCGGCTTTATCCTTTAAGGAGTTCTACATTCACCTCATCTTCCTTCACGTTAACCTCACACATAAAATAGAACCTCGATTAAAACATCTATGTCGTGCCATTTATTGCATATTTTTGGTAATTTGGGAACAGATAGATAAAATCTTCATTGATACTTCCGTTGGACAAGTTATAAAAATTAAGATGCAGTGTAAAATTAAAACTGATCTTTTTTTTTCTTGTGTTATGGCTCCATCGTTCGCCACACCGATGATTTTGCCAACGTCAAGGTTGAGTGATAACACGGTATGGTAAAAAGGATATAGAAAAATACTTAAATGCAATAATATCCATACTAAAACATTCAGGCGGCCGTTCAGTGTGTAATCTAAAATCTAATTATATTATTATGCATAAATATGTGTAAATCGAAACGTGTACCGACATCGACAAATAATACAATTAATTTTTAAAATAAGCATTGTTATTTACCTATGTAAGCAAAAGGTAAAATCTGACAAAATTTACTATTAATTTACAGTGTTGAACTAAGCCATTATAGAAGCTATTATACAGCCCCAGGCAACGATTGTAGGTTGTACCTATATGTATAACGATAACAATAAAAACGTGTTCTATTAGTAAAAAAAACTAAGCTGAAATGACTTATGCCTTAGGCCGGACGTGTGTAATTTTTGTACTCTGTCAACAAACATGGTCAACATAAAAGAAAAAAATAACCCGGTTATGGTCAAGTAATTACGTTATGTGCCATTCATGGGTTTACTATGCTTACGCTTTGTAATACAATAAGAACCATACGACGGCTGTATAGGTTTAGATCCCTGTGCCTTGGATATACGAAACAAAAAAATATTAGTGGAGAGCGAGTTCCTATGACTCGCGCACCTATCATACCTATCATATTCATCATATATCATCGGTACCTATCATATATATTTCTTGTATCCTATCCATAACATTGTCTTCATGATCATTATTCTAGGTCAATGGGAAGAAACTAGGTTGTGACTACTAGACATAAATCTCTTGAAAAATTAGGTTTCTTAACAACTGAAAAAAAAAAAAAATAAATATAAAATAAATATATTAGGACAAATCACACAGATTGAGCTAGCTTGGGGCTAACTAGTAAGTTCGAGACTTGTGTTATGGGATACTAACTCAACGATACTATATTTTATAACAAATACATATATAGATAAACATCCAAGATCCGGGCCAATCATAAAAAGATCATTTTCCATCATGACCCGACCCGACGGGTTCGAACCCAGGACCTCTCGGTTCAGTGGCAAGAATTTTACCACTGCGCCACCGAGGTCGTCAAGAAGAAAGAGTATTTGATATGGTTAGGTTATGAGTTAAATTTAATAGGTACATACGCGTTCCTCAGAAAAAAAGGTTCTTCACAGGTTCACCTGTATTAATATGTGACGACATAATAATACAGGTGGACACATACAAATGAGAAAACTGAATCAGTTTCCAAAGATATCTATGTCGTAAATTGACAAAATATGTTTGCAATTGGCTGATCACCTTGATTGATGATGATAGTGTGATTTGTCCTAATATATTTATTTATTCATTCATTTGTTTGAATGGAACGTATTCGGAATATTGTTTAAAAGCATGAGTGACATACACGAAGCCACACGTTCTTCTTTTAATGTTTATTTCTTTTGGAATTATGTAATTTAAGAGCGAGGCTCTTGTCTCTGGAGTTCTTTCCATTGTTCTCTCTCGTCAACTCCTTCGCTTCTTAATACAACACGACATCCACTATTTTTTTAATTTGTCTGGTGTAACTATTTTATGGTCTTCCCTTCTTCCTTCCACCTTTCCTTCTATAATATATCTGAAGAAGGCATCGTGTCTTATGTTTATGTGTCTATTAGTATGTCTTAAAATTTTATATATACTGAGCATATTGTGTAATAAAATAGGTGATAAAAAGTTACCTTCACAGAGGGACATAGATCTGGTTTAGCGGTGTGGTTGTATTATATCACAAATCATGCGACAGATTGCATTATAATGGTGGAACCTGATTAGCAAACAATAACTAAACAACCGGCAAATTGGTCCGTCTCATAACAGTTATCTGTAAAAGATTCAGTCTTGATGAGACCGTCACGCTAGATCTAATTTAAAACAAACTACTTATGTGATTCATTTTCACATGAAAACTTCTGTATTCCTTTTGTTACTCCTTATAGTTTAAAACATGTGTGTAAAACTGACTACTAGGTACTTTATTATTATGGGTTTATTGTCTGAAAACAAATACATTCTTTATTTATTTAAGCCGTCACAACTGAAATGTTAAAACTATGTTTGTGATTTATATTTTAAAAATTAAAAATTTACATTATTTTTATACACCACACATACATATACACTATTTCTTACGTCTTTTCAAAGGTAATGTGATATTATTATGTGACTGACTGACAGACATACAATAACACTGTATAAATTCATGTTACGTGCTAAAAACTTTACAAGACCGTAAAGTATATAAAAGATGAGAATAATGATAAATTATTAATAATAGGTAATATATTAATGATTTCACGATATACAGTGTGTTAGTATAAACTACCGTTATAGTCAGAAGTTAGTGTAGAAAATCAAAGAAAAACATTTATTTTTCAGCACATAATTAATTTAAAAACACATTACTATTCGCAATATAAACAACAGCTACCATAATGAACGTAGCACGTCACGCGTTCTCTCTTTTTTGTTCACTATGCGTTTAAGAGAAGGGAAAAAGAGACATGAGAATGTGGACGTTAGTAATGTGCTATACGTGTTCGTATGCTTCGTGGTAGGCCCTCTGGAGCGAGTTCTTTGCTTGCAGGATTGCCTTTGCCTATTGCATATAGGTATTTTTTAAAATTATATTTAAAAACTGTCTTGAACCTGCCACCCTGTACACGGTAACTATAATATAAATCAATGTACATAAATGAGTTATTAATTAATTGAATTATTATTAAATTAAATACATATAAATATATTCTACTAATATTATAAACTTTTTTACGCAAAATCTACTGGATTTAGTTTAGTATTTTTTTAGGGTAGTTTTCGAAATTCCTACCGAAGTGAAGTCCCGAAGTCCCAGCTGTCAATAACTTGACTAGACTTGCCTGTGACTAAACTTGTTCAAAGTGATAACATGTGTTTTCCAGGTAAGTATATATTTTCTCGGTGTAACATAAAAATCTATGATAAACGTAGATTATTATCCCGGAAGAAATAGGCACGTGTAGGGATGTGATGAGGAAGGCTAAACGAAACCGCGGGGCCTAATTAGTCGACGCCATTGTCATTACAAGTTAGGAATTTTAATGGTTGTCGAAAAAGCAAATTAGTTGATAAAAAAATAGTGGAAGGTCGCTCAAAAATCAGGTTTGACGGCTGTCCTCCAGAGCCTAGATTACAGACATTAAAAAAAAATCAACCTGTGTTTTTGGTAATGACTAGAAAAGGACGGATTGGTGTATTTAAAACTTGGAGCGACAGAGACGGTCTAATATAATTAATAATAATAATAATGCGTGGTACGAGATGGAAAGAACAGGTACCTAATTGAATCATTGATGTAGTCCTAAACTGGTATCAGAGATACGCAACCGTCGATTGGGATTTCATATTTAAAGTAAATGCGTTTACAAGCATAGTGTTGACGTTATGGGTGTATAATACTTTAAATAAAACAAGTATTAAACCATATTAAATTTGCATTTTTCCGCGGCTTCACCCGCGTCTTCTTATTATGAAGAGGAATTTAGAAAATTTATTTTTCCGGGATGTAAGGACCTTACGTCCGTCTCTGTACTTCAAACTATATACGCAACCTATGCAAATTTTCAACCATATTGGAAGCAAAATCAAAATCAAATCATTTATTCAGAAATTAACCCTTCACAGACACTTTTTCACGTCATATTCCAAATTAAATGATATTTACCAAAGCTACAAACAACTAGCATTTCGGAACGACCACTACTGAGAAGAAATGCCGAAAGAAACTAATTCAAACAGTGTTGGTCCCTATTACGCCAGAAGGGCTTACCATTTTTTTAAATATAAATTTGTGTATAATTTTTTAATTTTTTTGGAATGAATATGTATTTTATATTATGTACAAATAAGTATAGACAAGATGATAATAATAATACCTCTTGCCCGCGGTTTAGCCTATGTGAATTTATCTGAGAAAACTCAACAGGCACGATTTTCATACAAACTTTCACCCCCACTATATCGTTTTGGGATTGATTTAAAAAAAAACAGTAGCCTATTTTTGAATGAACTACATGCAAACCAAATTTAATCAAAACCGGTCCAGCAGTCTAGCCATATAGACAGCCAGACTTTCGCATTTATAATATTATCAGTATGGATGTTATAATTCATTTCTGCAATGCTCCAATTCACCGTTCACGGTTAATTTCAGTTTTCAATAGAAAATAATAGTTCCATAAAAATATCCAACAGAGTTATATGGACGAATATTATATAAATATATTAAATAAATTATTCGCTTTTTCGCTCCGCCATGTTGCTTACAACCTGAGATATCGATAATAGTAGTGAACACATGAAATAAACGCGCGAAGCTGCAGGCAAATGCTAGTAATGAAATAAAGTACAAAAAAACCTTACCATAGACAAGAAATATGAGAACGCCGCAAAGCCTAAAACACAGCATGTCACCAGAAAATCACTGAACACGAGATATACTCCAATGGTACAATTACATACGATATCGAGAAGACGTTACAGAAAGACCACAAGGAAGTACTCGAGCTAAATACTGCGCGACACATTTGCAAAGACACTGTTTTATACCGTTGTAGGAGATATCTGTACCTATAGATACTGCCAGGTGCAGAAGTGTAACGAATCGAAATTTTTTCGGCACTCAATTTTAAATATTCATATAAGATCCCGCCCAACAAAAAAAAAATTTGTCAATCTAACATATGTGTACTGTCGCTCGATAAGCTAGTAAAGACTTGGCTTGACAGCGCACCACCACACGTACACACTCTGAGACGGCTTGTCGGCGACTGCCCCCCGCCGCTCGCTTTACGTGACGTATGCGCACAAGACAAATAGATACGTATACACTACATCCCCTCCTTAACTAAAATATATTTTAGTTTAAATAAAACTACAGTTATCGATGAGACGATTCTACATTTCACCAATCAAAATTCAGGTAAATAATCAACAACATCTATGATAAATAATAACACCTCTTGTTTACTACTCGGTAGCATCAATCGAATCGTTTCCTTCTCCAGAGTCCCGACTATTGTCTTCACCTTTGTCACTGTCTATCACTTTCCACTGTCCTTGGATCTTTTTTAAATGTACCACGTTCCTTCTGTAACTTTGCCCTGTTTTGTCATTTCGAACTTGAATATCGCCCCCAACTGCTTTTTCTACTGTATGGCTAGTTGTGTCGAAGTTAAGGCTAAGCTTGTTATCTTTGATCATGTTTTTTATATAAACTTTATCACCAGGTTCCAAATCACATTCTGTTGCCTTTCTCTTTCTGTCTCCATATTCCTTTCCTTTTTCCTTCATTATTTTATCTCTGTCTTTCATTTCGCTTTCTGTTTCATAAGGTTCTAACCCCATATCACCTGCCATTGGAATCTTATCTCTGAATTTCCGCTTAAAAAATAACTCCGAGGGCGTCTTTCCCGTAACCGAGTGTGGTGTACTGTTGTACATCACTAAGTAATCGTATAAGCTCTCCCTCCAGTTCGTTTTTTCGGCTTGACTTATTTTTAGTCGCTTAAGAATATCGCGGTTCTGGCGTTCTACCTCGCCATTCTGTTGTGGCCAGTAGGGAATAGTATTGAAGAGGGTAATGTTCTGTTCCTTACAGAATGATTTGAATTCCTCACTACAAAATTGCCTACCGTTATCAGCAGTTATAGTGAGAGGATTTCCTAATCGGCTGAATATTTCTTTGAGTATTCCGATTATTTCAGTACTAGTGATTTTCCGACATATTTTTATTTCTTTGTACCTACTGAAATAATCCACTACAACTAGCAAATAATCGCCGCTTGGGAGAGGTCCCATTAGGTCAATAGCAACATCCATCCATGCATCCTCCGGTATCTCTCTTCTCTTCATAGGGTTTGGTGGGTTTGGAGCGGAAACTAAAGTACACCCTCGACAAGCTTTAACGAAATTTTCGGCATCCTTGTCGCACGCTGGCCACCATACTTTGGTTCTCATTCGGGCTTTCATTGCCACTATGCCAGGATGGCCTTCGTGTGCAGCGTTCAATACCCTTTCACGCAATTCTTTGGGAATAACGATCCTCGTGCCTCTCAGTAGAAGTCCTTCATAAAAACAGAGTTCACTTTGGAATACTTTAAACGATTTTGCTTCATCGCCCCACTTGTTATTGTAAATAGCTTCTTTTACACTCTTTATCTCATTATCCTCTCTAGAATAATGTAAAAGTTCCCTCATTGATACCGCAACGGGTCGAGTGTATTCAACAATTTGGTGAATGTGATCTTCTTTTGTTGTCGGTAAAATTGTGGGTAATTTAAGAAGCCTAGATAATGGGTCCGCGATGTTTGTCTTTCCGGGTTTATATACTACTTTGTATCTATATGACTGGAGCCGAAGAATCCATCTTTCAATTCTCGCGCACGGCTTGGACTTTGGGCCAAAAATTACTTCTAGAGGTTTATGGTCTGTTATCAGTTCGAAATCCTTACCATATAAGAAAATATGAAAGTGTTCCACTGCCCAAACCAAGGCAAGCGCTTCCTTCTCGGTTTGGCAGTACCTGCGTTCACAGTCCGTTAACGTCTTGTGCCCATACGCGATAATTCTCGGCCCCCTATCATTTACCTGTATCAATACTGCTCCGAGGCCGACTGGGCTGGCATCAGCAATGACAATTGTTTTATCATTTACGTTGTAGTATCCTAAGTTAGGAATATTGGACAGGGTTGATTTCAAATATTCGAATGCTTCCTCTTGTTTCGAGCCCCAATCTTTTTGAATATCTGACGTCTTTGCGTTTTTATTACGAAGTAGTACTTTAAATGGTTCAGTAACTGTCGCGAGGTTAGGTATCCATTTTCCTACGTAGTTTATTAAACCCAGAAAGCTTTGCAGTTCACTTACATTTACTGGTGGCCTGAACTCTTGAACTGTGGTGACGTATTTTTGCAGTGGTCGAACACCCGCATCTGAAAGTTCATGTCCTAAAAAACTCACCTTCTTTACTCTGTGTAAACACTTTTCTTTTTTCAAAACCACATTATTTTCTTTTAACACTTCCATCACCTTTTTTAAACGTTTATCGTGTTCCTCCAAATCTCTTCCAAATATTAAAATGTCATCAATGAAGTTAAATACTCCATCACAACCAAGTAGCATTCGTTCTAAAACTTTTTGAAAAATTTCTGGAGCACATGAGATCCCAAACATCAACCGCTTATATCGAAAGAGGCCTTTACTGGTGATGAATGTGGTTATGTGTCGAGAATCTGGGTGCAATTCAACTTGATGGAAGGCGTCTTTAATGTCTAATTTCGTAAAATATTTGGCATCCCTCATTTTAGGCAGCAACTGGTCCATGGTCGGTAATGGGTGGTTTTCTCTGAGAATAGCAGTGTTAGCCCTTCGCATGTCAACACATAGACGGATGTCCCCATTGTCTTTGAGAATGGGAACAATAGGTGAGACCCATTTTGAAGATCCAGGTACTTCCTCTATAATATCCTTGTCTATAAGTTCCTGCAATTTGGTTTCTACTTTTGCTTCTAAGGGTATGGGTATCCTCCTATAATAGAAGTACGATATGTTGTATAAGTAAATGATACGACATTTTAGGTTTATAAGAAATAACACAATTTGAAGATAATCATATTATAATTATAATTTAATACCATATACATAAGCACATATTGAAATGTCCTAACGTAATTATCTTCGCTGTAGTAATTAACATCGGCAACATAAATTTTGTATTTCTAAATTAATATGGCTAACTTTGAATTAAATATTACATCAATATTTATGTATTATATATTCATAGTAAATCAATAATATTAATACATAGCAAACAAATTTTTTTTTTTTTTTTTTATCACCTCTTGTTTATTATTATTCAATATATTTATTTATTCTTTCATTTTACTTATTTTGTTTATTACAATTTAATCGTGGAATTTACTTATAATTTATATTTATGTCATAACTACTTTAGTATTTATGTACTTGATTAAGAAGTGGGTGAGTTAGTTATAATACCTGTAGGGTTGTGAAACAGCTGGTACTGAGTCATCTATGTGTACTGAAACCAGTACATCTTTAAATTTTGGGAATGTTGTTCTTTCCTCTTCATTCACCTGATTAACTCCTAAATTTAATCCAATTTTTAATATGCCTAATGACATTGCTGTTTGTTTTCCTAAAAGATTTCTCGTTCCATTTGCTATAACAAAGAATGTTGCATTTTCTTGTTTGTCCTCTACTTGTAGTGTTGCGTTGAAACATCCCTTAACTTCTAAAGGTTTATTACTTCCGTATGCTACAAATCTAATATCTGGTTTAGCGATCTGATTAGATACTGCCACTTTCCGTCTCTTCATCACTTCCCAAGTTTCTCCAGTTATCAAGTTATGTTTGCAACCCGAGTCTATGATCATCTTCGTTTTGATTCCACCAATTACACAGTCAATTTGTAGGTCTTCGTCTATGTGAAAAACATAATTATATCCATTTTGATCATCATTACTGTCATCTTCTATTTGATTAACTTCAGTATTAGATTTTGTTTGTAGTCTAGGTTTTTTCGGGTTCGGCTTATTGGAAGTATTTTCTGTATTGTTCCTTTTAAGGTTGCTTTTAGTTTTACACCATTGTCTAAAATGTCCTCGAAGTCCACATTTTAAGCAATCTTTATCCCTTGCAGGACATTTATCGGAGTTTGAAGGGTGCCTATAGTTTCCACATCTCCCGCACCTACTGCCTCTATAATTTTTCCAAGGTTTTTCTTTTGTATCTACTTTATTAATTGTCTGTTCAGGGGTTTTCCCTTTCTCAAATTCTTCCATTTGTTTATTTACAGTTTCGAGGGCATTAGCTTCATTTATAGCACGATCCAAAGTCATCTCATCTCCTATTTTAAGAATTTTTCTTCTTAGTTCATTCGAGAAGCATTTCTCGATAACTTGGTCCACAATGTGCTCCTCTTTATTTTTAAATTCGCATTTATCAGCTTGTTGTCTGAGCCGCAGTACGAATTTCTCGAATTTTTCAGTGGGCTCCTGTTGAATAAGTCTGAATACGTGACGCTCATATAGTGTACACTGCTTCGGTGCAAAGTACGCGTCTAGTTTGCTTATTGCAATTTTGAATACGTCAGTACCCTCCGATGGTTCAACATCAGCCCCCGGGAGGTTGTAGAATATTTCCTGTAGGTCGAGCCCACCAAAATGTAGCAAGGCTGCCTTTTTTTTTCGTTCTGGACGGTTCCAGATGCTTGCAAGTATATATTGAGAGCTCGTTTCCATCGTTCCCATCTAACGCTTACTGAGCTTGAATCACCCTCACAGTCGAAGTTTTCCATCTTCATATTTAAGGCTATACCGTCGTGACTCATTTTGGGCAAACCTGAAATAAGGTTAATCAATTTAATGATCAGACTATTAGTCTGCTATTAACGACTTTTGCCGTTACTTCACATTTTGTGAGCAAATATACATTTAAGTATTTTTCTTTTATATACAGACTTTTTCTGCTTGGTGCCAGTTCCAGACTCGCAAGTCATATACCACAATACTAACATGAATACAAATATGCAGTCAATTTAATGATTATACCTAATTTGTTTCACCAATTAAATGTACAGAATTATCTGCTTGGCAACCATTTCTCTAACGATGCACATAAGTTCATAACATCAATTTAATGAGTTCTATATGAATTGTGCTTAACATTTTTTTTTGTAATTGAGTTAACTGAAAGCAACTGTCAATTTAATGACCCACGTATCCACCGTTTTTTTTTTTTTTTTTTTTTTTTTTTTTTTTTTTTTTTTTTTTTTTTTTTTTTTTTTTTTTTTTTTTTTTTTTTTTTTTTTTTTTTTTTTTTTACCACGTAAAACTACACTTACATTGTAGATTAGATAGATACCTAAATAGTATAGTCACCATATTCTCAAATTGAAATTTCAAATATTCTACCCGCTAGATTAAACTTACATCAGTTTCGCAGTTTATAAGTAAATTTAATATTATCATCATCATCATCATTTAATTTTATTCATCTTGCATGCTTAAATTTTTCTATTGATTGTCGTTATTTAACTAAACATGTACATTTTGTACGACATTTCATATTAATTTATTGTATAGAATACGGCTAACAGTAGCCGTCCACTTCTTTGTTTACTTTACTATTGACCTATGTATAATTATTAATATAGGGTAGGTGGAAGGTTATTCGCTCGAGCACCTGGTTCAAGCGCCCGACTTATGATTCATAGGTTTTGTTTTGTTATCTCGTTTCATTGAAATATTGCCATTATTTGTTTGGACAACAAAACGCCTATATAATGTTTATATTGAGAAAATAAACCTTCACAGGTACTTTTCCATGTCAATCATTACTACAGTTATATATAAAAGCAATAAACTACTAGACTGCTACATCTTTAATTGGCACTTAGCGTGCAAGATGAATGTTGAGTTTCTTCCCCTATCGTTTAATTTTTTTTTTTCACGTATAATGTAATCAAGACATACCTTTATCCTCGTCGCCACTTGTACTGTCGCTCGATAAGCTAGTAAAGACTTGGCTTGACAGCGCACCACCACACGTACACACTCTGAGACGGCTTGTCGGCGACTGCCCCCCGCCGCTCGCTTTACGTGACGTATGCGCACAAGACAAATAGATACGTATACACTACAATATGCATATTCTATAATATTTTGTATTATCGATTGGTATGGATTTTGGCTGGTTAATATTTATTTTATTATTGTTAATCCTAACTATTATCATATTATAAATGCAAAAGTAACTCAACTACTTCAAACTACGACGACCTCAGTGGCGCAGTGGTAAAGTTCTTGCCACTGAACCGAGAGGTCCCGGGTTCGATCCCCGGTCGGGTCAAGATGGAAAAAGATCTTTTTCTGATTTGCCCGGGTCTTGGATGTTTATCTATATATGTATTTGTTATAAAATATAATATCGTTGAGTTAGTATCCCATAACACAAGTCTCGAACTTACTTTGGGGCTGGCTCAATCTGTGTGATTTGTCCTAATATATTTATTATTTATTTAACTATACTGTATAACTGTATGTAAAATTTCAAGATATAGGGAACTTTTCATCCCGGAAAATAACTGATCGTGTGGGGAATTTACGCGAGCGAAGCCGCGGGAGAAGCTAGTTGACTGAGTTCTTTTAGACAACCCATTTGCGATTTATTTTGACATATTTGGTTGTATATACTTTTCATCCATTAATCACCTCTGTGAAGGTAATTTTATGTGAGATTCTTAAACTAGTAGGTATTCCAAAAGCATACACGTAAAATACAGCCTGTATTAAGCATGGCAGTTCGATACCAAGGTTCAGCCTTCATTGCCTATTATCTTCAAGACACTATTTATTTTTGGGATTATAAAATCTAGTACAAGGGTGCATGCGATCTAAAATGTATATTTATTCTGTTTTCGCACTAAAACACTGTTTTATCTATAAAATTGTTTATTTTAATTACCAGTCGTGTGTAGTGGCAGATAACAGGGTTTTCAAGGATATCAATGCTAAAACTGTCAATTGTTTTTTTTTTTTTTTTTAATTTTTTGCATACAAATTTTGTCAATGTTTCAGAAATTAAATCTTCACAGGCACTTTTACAGGTCAAATTTTAACTTATGTAATTCTCAAAATGCTAAAATACAAATTACAAACGAAAAAGGACGGCGGTATGCCAAGTATTATTATCAATTTGTCTCAGGACGCAGTAATTTTTGAAGGTGACCACGAAGAGGTCGTTGCATTGCTCAATAAAAAAAAATAGAACAAAAAATTGAACATCGTAATAATACAAACGTAAATTGGGTATCAATTATGTTTTAACTAGCTTTTGACCGCGGCTTCGTCCTCGTGTATTCCTCTGCGAAAGCGGAACAGACACGATTTTCATACAAACTTTCACAACCCGTTCATTCATTTGGTGGTTGAGTTTTTAATAATAGTAGCCTATTTTTGAACCCCCGGGTCTTTAACTATATACATACAAAATTTCATCAAAATGGTACATGGTATTGAATTTTTATTTCTCATACTCGGATAGAAGATAGGATTTCCACCTTCGGTCGGAAAATCTCAAGGAAATTGCTCAAATGATTCTAATTCTATCTCTGTATGATGCACACATTCATTTATACTACAAGATTCATTACTACAAGACGATATATCCGTTATAATCTAAACAAGTACTTATAATTTCAGTTTTTTAAACTCACGACTGCGATGTCTATGGGTTTTTATAGCCTATAAAATGACAATACATTTTAAGAACTCAATTTCACCCTATATTTTCTTTGTACCCCTAGAAAAATTATTGTCACTCACGCTTCGGACATTATTATAATACCAATGTTTACCGATTATGCAAAATTGTTTGTGGCCAAAATGTAATCCTACCATAAATAAGTAAGTAAAGTATTATTTTAATATTTCCCAACCGAGGTTGATATTAATTGGATTACAAAAAAAAAAAGAGTTTAAAATGAAGCTTAAAATAATGTATTTAAGTGTACAATATTTTTAAATATGTCCTTATGTATACACTAATACTACTTAATAATTATTCCAAATATATTTTTTAAAAGCTTGATAAGGAGGCAGATAATGACAAGGAATTATTTGAGTATTGTAATATCATGTGTGTTTATGATAAAATTAATTACCTAATTCTAACTGAATCATGTCAAAAAAATGTCTAGTAAAGAAAAAACGACCTACCGGTTTAAGAACACTTTGTTTATTCAAAAAAGTTTTAATTGAAATTGAAAACATATTTTGTATCTAAATATAATAGCGACTCACCGAACACAGATAAAGCTCGCGAGGTTTTTACTACATATATTTTTTGAATAAATTATTTAAAAAAAAATTGAAAATAAAATAGGTATACATAAATAAAATTACTTTAAATAAAATAATTCTTATTAACTAAGTATTAATATTAATATCGATCGTATCGATTTCTTTCAATTTGTGGCGAGATTTTCGTTTTTTGTCATAATCAACAATACTAAATGTTATATAGTAGTGTAAAAGAGTAGTGTATTTTTGTTTGTAATGAATAAACTCAAAACTGACAAACACTACTGGGCCGTTTTTCTCGAAATCTTCAGGAGTAACATAAGGAAAGCCGGTCTCTTGTTTCTAGAAAAAATAATGCAGTTATAGCTAAACTATCGGCCCTAACCTAACCAACCACAAATTATAACCTCAACATTCCTCAGTAACATTTACACTGAGCGACATTGTTTTATACCATGTAGTGAATCAATGATACACTCATTGAGAACAACTGCTCTAACAATTCAAAATTTTGTTTTTCTTCACACATATTTGTCACTTATTGTTTCTTCGACATCTGTAATTAACGTTTTTTCGATCGTAAAATAATGTTACTTTATTGTAAATCATTCATGGTATTCATGGATTTAGTAAGTACTTGTTGTACGGAGTACCTATTAATTACATGGTGGTATTATACAAAGAATATATAAACATCGATTAGTTACTATGATATTAGCGGCCCGCACGCCGCTTCGCTCGGGTAAACCTTCCTCAGGAATCTCACTATCAATTGGTGAGAACCGTACAAAAATCTGTCCGGTAGTTTTTTAATTGTTCGCGTACAGATAAACAGACGCGACAGGGGGATTTCTTTTTATAATATGTAAGAAGAATATGGATAGCTTAAGCAGAGAGCTTAAGAACTTTAAGTCTCATTTTATGGTTATAAAAAGAAAATATAAACGACCAATGAAAGTCAAAATCAAGTCTCGATAACATCCCGATAAAGACCCGTCTCCCTGCATTAGTCGCTCGAATGTGTACATTAAAAATGAAAACCGTATCATGTACCGATCAATATTTTTTTTACTTTGTACAAAATCGACCTAGTTTCATCTGTATGTGTAGCCCATAAAGACATGACGTATCTATATTTAAATTCTGTGTCGTATTTGATCCCCAAGCCGCGTGGACACGCTAAGAATAAGATTAAGTGTTTCTCCAAATTGTTACAGAATGCTAAAATGATGTCAAGTTATTACGACGCCATATTTTCAATCTCGTAATGGCCGTAATGATGAGTCGAACGTGTTTGGTGCACGTGACTTGGCCAACGCTGCCCCGTCACGTGGGATAGAATTTGTCTTCGCAATTAGTTAAATTATAATTTAACTAGCAGCCGGTCCCGGCTGCGCTCGGGTAAAACTGTATGTTGACATCTTTCTCACCTTTTTGGGAATTTCGGTTTAGATATATGCGAGGGTATATCCCTATCGTTGTATAAGATAATTAAAGGAATTTCGGACAAAAATAAGTGTTCTTTGAGTGTAGTCTGGTCTGTCAATAATGCATATTGTATCTAGAATCAGTTTCTCGAATATTATCTTCAAAGTATAACCTGTATGCTGTACTATACTGTTTTTCTTCTTAGTCTTTCGGCATAATAATTATTTTATTAAATTATACACTTTTAGTTTTTCCTTGCGGTGTGAGCACACAACACACTACGCAGCTAATGCCAGTGTATAGAAATGTTTAACTTTATTTACTCCTCAAGTTAATTCATTAAGATTAACATACGCCAACGTTTTGCGAGCTGTTCAGTGTTTCAGTATGGCCGCCGGGTAAATATAGGGAGAGAACGCCACCTAGGGTTCGTGCCTCCCTGTCCGTACAGACACAGACAGGGTGGACTATGAATTTCCCGCTTATTCCCTGTTCGGCAGGTCAAATGCGAATGGGTAGATGGCGTTGGATTGTTTTGATATGATTTTCAAACGCGCTATGCAGATTTTCTCACCCAGAACGACCCTCCAGTCTGAATCGGAAGCTTTGGAATCCATACTTATCGCTTGTTTCAAACGCCAAATCCCGAATGATGTACTCACAGGATGAAATTTTTGAAGTCTCAGCCATACGAGGAGTATGCTGAGGCATATAAACACGTAATTGATATGTACAGTCACGTGCGTTGATATCTGTGCATCTGTGCTTACAAAAAATTAGACTCTTCTCGCGTCTTTATACAGTAGTACGCAAACACCGTCTTTTCTTACAAGTCATATGTAAACACAACACAACTATGACGTTTTGTCTTTTGCAGCAATTTTAATTTAAAAGAACAAGACTTGGAAAATTACATTCGTGGTTAATAAATGTTTTCAACTGGTGGTTAATAACTCGACAATGTAATGGTTTAACGACACTAACTTATTATACTCGTGTCGTGATAATAATTCAAATGAATGATAAAATTTATATTTAAAAAATGGTAAGCCCTTCTGGCATAATAGGGACCAACACTGTTTGAATGAGTTTCTTTCGGCATTTCTTCTCAGCAGTGGTCGTTCCGAAATGCTAGTAGTTTGTAGCTTTGGTAAACATCATTTAATTTAGATTATGACGTGAAAAAGTGCCTGTGAAGGCCTAATTTCTGAACAAATGATTTGATTTTGATTTTGATTTTTGAATGTTGTATTGATTTTCGTAGACATTTGTTAGTTAGTTATTGTTATCTTATGAGTTCTAAAATGTAAACAATTATCACAATTGAAAGTTGAATTTCTGAAAATAACAGTGGTTTATTTATTTAATTTCGTTACAAAAAGAAAACGTAAACTTTAAAGCCTAGGACTTTTATGCCAGTCAACCGACAGAATTATTTAAAGAAACTTGCAGGTTTAGATACCTATCATCAATATGTCTTCCATGTAAAGGAAACGGTTTAAAAGGCGTGATATTGCGTATAGATTTGAAAAGTGGGTTGTAACGGTGAGATGCACGGCTGTCGTGAGCGATGGCCCTGCCAAGGTCTTCGTGATAAAAGGCCCTTGTCCCCGATACCGCTGATAAGTTGCTGATAGTGTTTGTATGTGATGCTGTGTCATTTGCCGATTACATACGAGAGTTATGTTTTAGAGTCCCAAAACTTTTTAATAGTATAGTTCCCTTATGGTAGGCAAACACTGCAGCCCAGCAACCCGAAGCGGGTCACCGGCCACCATGTAATTAAAAGCAATACGAAGAGGAGGCGTCGTTTCGTATCAAGAAGTGAAGCAATTTAGCTATGGAGGGGGAGCAATGTGGGAGGAACTCTACCGACATGAGCCTCACACTTAAATGATGATAATTCCTATCATAGGATAAGGATAAAGGTCAACGAACGAGGGGTACCTCGTAAGGTAAAACGACACTCATCCGTAAAAAGCAGGTTTTCTCAAGCACGCGTATAATTATCAAGTTGAAATTCATATCAAATGTTCTAGATACAAAAGACTTATATAATTAAGTAAATAAGATACTACAGACGAGAGCTGTATGGGCTAATATTCCTTTGCCTTTTCATATGGATAAACGAAACAAAAAATATGTCTATGGTTTCTATTTGCTGCGATTAAAATGACACTTGTAGGTACGTACATGCGATCATAATATATGAGACATTATCTAATTACTACTAACTAATATACAAAGAACTGAATGGCATGGTTGCACTTGTCATTTTCGTGTACTTTTATAATTTATTCGTAACTACCAGCCTAGTAATCACTATTGGTGATGAAAACGGGATTCCATGTAATTCATTCATATATCATTTATTTATTTCATAAGGTGTGCAAAACAGGTACAGCCATTACATTACACAAAAACATTACAATTAAGAACTGGGTTGTAACCCAAAACATACACACCCAGAAAATTTATAAATTACAAATGTAAACAAAGAAAATACAATATTATACAATATATCTGTTGCTTCTGATATTAAAAAAAATAACAACAAGAATACAAAACCTATATTTAGACTCAAAATTAAATATTAAATATGCATTGTAAAACACAAATCCTAAAGCTACCAATATTAGGACCAGAGATGTCAGGTCCGTACCGCAGAGCCAGGTCATTATAAAGTTTACACATACCAGTAATAAAAAATAAATAAAAAATAAAAAAAAATCCTTTATTCTATTACAAATTTGTATACAAGAAATATATTTTAAATCGTAATTGTACAGCTGTTCGATAATTTTATTAGTGCATATTTAGTTCTATTTATGTATAGAAGTATAGTTAATTAGCATTCTATAAGATATACATTATTTATTTATTTATTTCATGCATTAAATTATATTAATCTGTGACAGTCGCCTCTTTGGCGTAGGCCTCCGCCAGCTTCCTCCAGTTTCCTCTGTCCCTGGCTTGCCTCCTCCACCCTGCTCCACATCTCTCCTTGAATATATCTTCCAAACTTTTCCATGGTCTACCTCTTCTTCTTTTTCTTTCTCTGGGTCATCCCATTCACTAATTTTCTTAGCCCATTTGTCGTTTGCCATTCTACATAAGTGGCCCGCCCATTTCCAGACTTCAGACTTCTTATTTTTTCGAGTACGTCAGATATTTTTCACTTTTTTCTTATAGTTTTGTTTCTAATTTTATCTGATAATCTTATGCCCAACATACTCCTCTCCTATAACATTTTTCTTTGGTGTACAGCAAGCTTATCTTTCCCTTTTTTCAAATTCAAATTCAAATTCAAATCATTTATTCAGAAATTAGACCTTCACAGGCACTTTTTCTCGTCAATTTTTATATTTATAGTTATTTCTCACAAGCTACAAACTACTGTTTTTTACGTAGAGACCAAGTTTGGCAGCCGAATGTCAGACAAGGCGAGACTACTTTATTATATAGTGTACTTTTTATTTTTACACTTATGTCCCTACATACATGTACATACCAGTAATAGGGTTGTAAAAAGACGTATTGTTTTTATATACTAACAGACAGAATGTGCGACTCCTATTCCTAGTGGCAAAGCGGGTGTTAAAACTAAGTAATATCATCATTTTTTTAACTAGACTGTTATCTCCAACTGTTGGGCAAAAGCCTTCCTTTTTCCAAAGATCTCTTGATGACTTGGAAGATTTCCTGAGGGTAGCAGCCTGCATACTACTATTTATATATAATAAATTATATAATATATAGATGATGCCCGAGGCTTCGTTTGAATTTTAAAATATAGCCTCCAATCTTGGATAATGTACCGATCTAACGGAGAAAGAGTTTTTGAAATCGGTTCGGTAGTTTCGGATATTACCCGCCTCAAACATACGAACTCACTAACGCTTATCTCTTTATAATAATAGTATAGATACAGCTAAGTTTATTATATGATATATATATCCTTAGATATTACATAACCAAGTCCTCTGTTCGCGATAAACTCAAAAATTACTGTATGGATTTTCATGTGGTTTTCACCAACAGATAATGTGATTCCCGAGGAAGGTTTACGAGTATAATTGATTATGTTTTAACCGAGCGAAGCCGGAACGAGCCGCTAGTATATAAACTTAGCTATACAAATATAAATACACACTAATATTTAGGGGATAGTAAAATTAGTAGTCGATGTGAATCAGTGGTGGTCAAGTGTCGCCTGTGATCGAAAGGTCCCGGGTTCGAATCTTAGTCGTGCCACATGAGTTTTTGTACCAGTCTGACTCGTGCATAGTTTTCGTAGACCACCACTTGCTTCCGGCGAAGAAAAACATCGCGAGGGTTTCCTCACTGCACACTGGTTGACAATTTAAGTTCACTAGTGGACCTATATGTGGTTACTTGTCACTATATGCGGTAGAGATGCCTAAAGGCATCTTACAAAACTTTTACGACTATTTTAGACTTGAATAAAATCTAACGCTCGAAAAGAAGTTGACAGACTACAAAAAATATAATGAATACACTCACCAACTTGAGCCATTGCAGCTATCGTAGTCGACTGCGGCGCTAATACAGAAACAATTTAAACCAAGCCATACAAAGTCTTTAATTGTGTTAACTGAATTATCTATATATCACCTAGATATAAGTCTTCACTCGAAACACACAACTTTCTGCTCTATATCTTTGTATTAAGAAGAACTTTTTGCTTTTTTTACTGTTGTATTGTTTATCATTGTGTGGGCTATTAATATTATCATTACAATCAGAAATGTTGGCACTAATGGTACTAAACATATCACAATTTTACTGTCATCATATCTATAGGTACTAAATAAACCTGGGTATCCCAGTGAATATTATAAATGCTAAAAAAGATTTATCTACTAAATCAATGTTCTTGAAATTTCACATACATGTAGTTAGGAATAAGGAAAAGGACATAGGTACTTCTCAACCAGGAAATAGTACTGCTTCTGTGGAAATACACGTGGACGAAGCATTTCATCATTAAAGCATTTGCTTTCATACATAAAAATCGTGGTTTTACATGCAGTTCCCGTGGGAAAGTTTGAAGTGCTAGTGAAGATTTTGGCGAGGATAATTAATCCTCAGATATTTCTTATTTAAATATACAGAATAAGGATATTTCAAGCGAAAGCATTTCTTTTGGTTGATCTATGAGGTAAAACATTTTTCAAATCAAAAGTCAGTTAAAAATGTTACCAACCTCTTTCAGATAAAAAGGTTTTGGTTCCATAATGATTTATTTACCGTTATGATATTCATGTCACTGTAAACGCGGCATTTTACGATGTCAACGTCATATAGATTTTATCTATGATTTGAATTTGGATTTTTACATGTTTTGGCGTTATTTTAGAAGCGAATTATAATATAATTGTTTCTGATAGAAAAATACTTAAATGAAGGTGAGTTTAACATTATAAAATTATTTTGATAATATCATAAAGCTTTGTGAGGACGGAGGAAGATTGAGCATTGAAGAAAGTCTATCTGCGTCGACTAGTAGGTCTAGAGCCGGTGGGTCGTCCCGGATACTGGTGAATATGGCGAGACCGGAGACTGGCGTGTGACTGTTTTGAAGACTAAGAGTAATTTTGGGTCACTGAGTTCCGATTTTAAGTAAATCGTAATTTATAAGTACATAGAAAGAAATCACGCAGATTGAATCAGCCCGAAAGTGACTTCGACACTTGTGTTTTGGGATGGGATATTAAACAATCGATACAATATTTTATTTTATATACATATACTAGATGTTACCCGGGGCTTCGCTGTCGTGAGAATTTTGAGATAACCATATCCAAGATATACTATCTTGGATAATGGAACTTATAATGGTGAAAGAATTTTTGTAATTGGTTTGGTAGTTTTGGAGATTAAACAAAGGGTAAGATCCCCGTTCAAGTCAAAATGGATAATCATCTTTTTCAGATTGACCTGGGTCTTGGATGTTTATTTATCTATACTATTAGTATAAAGAGGTATGATTTTCCATCTTGTTTTGAACGGGGATCGAACCCTTGCGTGCAGCAGTCCGACATGATAACCTTTCGGCCGCGGAGGTCGTCATTATAAACGTGAAAGTATATAAGAAAGGAAGGAAAGACGTGATAGGTACTTTCAAATTCGAATTCATTTATGCAGATAAACGAGAACTATCTCCTATTGTCTTAGTATTAGATGTACATATGAGTTTATACTATGTTAGTGTAGTCCTATGATACGACTAAACGTCGGAATGCAGCTAGATCTAGTCGGCTGCATCAAAAATTTTCAAATCTTTATTAAACTTAGGCTAACATAAGTACATAACGTATTGACGTCAAAAATTTACTTCCTATATAGATTTTACTTCAAACAAAGAAGTTTTAATCACCAGAGGAGCGGCTGCACCAAGTGGTAGATCACAGCAGCCGCTCTGATGATTACATCATTTGCACCTGAATCCCGCTTTTGTTCAGATGAATTAGGCCTCGTATCATTTATCACTCAGACTAGAGCCAGGTAGTATTTGGGCTGCATCCCACCCAGCATACCCAGGTTCAGAGCCATGGTGAGCTGAATCAATTAGATCTAACGCGTTTGTTTTTCCTAAACCACTACACGAAGACATCTATTACATTTCCAATCTTATTCTTGAGGTCATCAGCAAAACGGTCCATGACGTCTTTTTGAAAGAATATATCATTTTCTTTGTACCTGTGCACTAAATATTAAAAAACCTGCCTTAGATCATCCTCCTTCACGGTCGTCTGTTCATTTAACTTTCTTAAGATCTCTTTATTTATCGATCGATCCTTTGGAGACTTTGTAAGTAACACATGACTTCTAATAGCAGTAACTATTAGCTTTCATACACTAGGACATTGTAACCTTCAAGAAACGAGTGTAAAGCTTTGTTAAAGGCAACGCTTGTGTATCCCTAGTTTTGCAGTTGTTCCTGGGCAGCGGTGACCACTTACCATCTCATGATCAGAGGATCAAAGATAGGGTGGCAAACGAGAGCGTTTGCCACCCTATTCCATATACCATTAGGTTATATAACGTTTTGAATGGCCATTAATCTTTCAGGTTATGAAAAAACTTTTTGTTTTATACTTTTCTAAATCAATGAAACTATTAGGCCGCGGATTAGATGTCCCTTTGAAACAAACAGGAATTAGATTAGATTATTTTAGGTTCTGCTCATAATTTGCTCTGGCCGGGTATGTATAATTTGATTGTTGACTGTTAGTTGTATGATCCAAGACATGATAGGGTAGATACTATGGAGAAATAAATTATCAGCCATGTTATCTGTTGTGAGGTATTCCAGCAATAAAGGACCACGTTCAAAGCAAGAAATAACATCTCGGATCTATATACATCCATCGCTTGATACACCTAGTTATATGCTAACTTAATAGCATTTTGATTGTCTGCGTTAATAGTACAGTAAACATCATCAGGGATAAGACTACTTACTAACATTTTCATATAAACAGATTCTTTGGCAAACTCACTGAGCACACGGTACCGATTCTGTTGAGGCAGGTGCCACATACAATTGCCTTTTCCATTTTGAAATACATATCCAGTAAAGAATTTTCTATCTTTGACATTTATAGTCTAACCAGCATCGGAATTTCCTGACACATCGATATTTATCGTATTTTTATCACATATGGCTTCTTTATTGGTACTGAAAATGAGCGTGGCTGATGGTCGTGCTGTCAGCAAGTTTACTTTTTTATTTTTAGTCATTGCTAATAAAGTGATACAGTTAAATTATAGTAAATTAGTCTAATTTTCTCTATGTGATAATTTGTATGTACTCATCTAGTAAACTAAGCGACAATAGAGGGATCTTGTGCCAAAAGTAAAAAAAAACAGTAAACGTAGTCATAGTATCCGAATATGTCCCTAAATCAAAATACCAAAGTAATTTTACTGAAGTTGTTTCATTTGCGTCACATACTTAAAAATTATAAGATTAGCCAATTTTAGATCAGGCCAACTTCCAAGTTTTCTATCCGATTAATGTTTATTATTTCCTATGTAAAACCATAAATAGTTTCACGTGACTCACTTTACATATAACAAAGTTACATATAACAAATGAAACAATCATATGTTTCACGCCTTTTAATATGCAATTTTTAAAACCCAATTTTCGATTCGAAAATTATATATATTCGAAAATTATATATAATTATATATAATTCGAATCTGGGGCGTTTCGATTATAAGCGGATGTCTTTTGTCAAATTTTTAATAAACCTCATTTTATGATGTGCTTAAAAGGAAACATCTCTGTCGCAGTCTCAGAAGCTACCTCGTGACCTGAACAAGCCGCTGGAGCAAAGCATCAGCTCCCCCCACCTCCCAGTGGACCGCCAAGTCAGGAAGTCCAGGGACCGTCGCCAGGAGTTCCCGAAGTCGCCGCGTGACCCACTCTATGCCTCAACTTCAAGATTGGTAACTATTATTCACCTTAAGAGGTGCTCGCGGCTCGCTAGCGCCACATTAAGTACATTTTAATCGATCCCTTTTAATTTGTAGCGGACACTAATACAATACCAAACGTCGGCGTGTGGTTCCATCCTAGAATAGGACCACTCAATATCCTCCCGTGGATGGCGTACGAGGTAACTTAACGACACAAAACTTTAACAGCTGATAAGCAACGGTAGCCTTCCCAAAGAGGGTTGACATCAGGCGGTGGTTGTAAAATCTTTGCCTAATCTTTCAAATTTAATGACTTTCAATTTTGTTGCGCTAACCTTGGGCTTTGGGGCGTCACAGCTCCAAATGAAACTGAAGCTGATAGAGTTGCTACACTAGATAAAATATTTTATTAGGTAGTTTAAAGTTTTCCATTAGACAAATAGCACACAGTAGCTGCACATTAGTGCCACAATTTCTTTTATTTGTTATCGACAAAAATATTAAAACAATCTTGATAAATATATGCCACACTTGATAAATAATATCATTAGAAAATATTGTAGTTTTAACTTTTTTTTACTTAATGTAGTCACAGTTGATCAAATCGAAATCGGTGGCCACCGAAATCCGTATAATCTGTAACCACATTGTATTATAAAAAAATATATATATATAACAATGTATACTAAAATTATTCTACATCTAGCTAGATATTACATAAATTGATAAAAATATGAAGGTGGTGCTAATGAGCAGGTAATAGTACCTTAACATTTTGAAGATTCGGCGACTGGGCGCTTGCCTGACGTTAACCCACCTTAGGAATACTCGATCGTTTCAGTGATCCACTAGGCTCCTTGCTGCCATGACTTTATCCCTAAATCATCCACATAGCATCTGTGGAGTTGTCTTATTTTAGGGCGGAACCACAGCGCTATAATTTCGTCAGTTAAAAAAAATAATCCTTCAAATTCAAATAATTTATTTAGAAATTAGACCTTCACAGGCACTTTTTCTCGTAAATTTTTATATTTATAGTTTTTTCTCACAAGCTACAAACTACTGGCATTTCGGAACGACCACTGCTGAGAAGAAATGTTGAAAGAAACTTATTTGAACAGTGTTGGCCCCTATCATGCCAGAAGGGCTTACCATTATTGTTTCTTACAATGTTTTTTATAATAAACTTCAAAAGATTTCTACTTGGATTGAGATTTTATATACGTGTAAAAAGAATAGAGCCATTGGTTTTGTAAGCGCCGCCAGGGCTTCTATTGATTCATGCTATTTGGACACCTGGGGTAATACCAGATGTTCCATTATTTGAATGGAAAAAAACCTGTTTTGGCCAATCCCTTTACAGACTTTTGCGAGGACCTGTATTTGGGATCAGTTTGTGATTACAGCTAGTCGCGTCAGTCAGATGTTAAACAAAGTAATTATATTGCGGAGATTCGTGGATTTGCGGGTGATATATTCATGATCGAATGATGATTTTAATCGAGCGATGGTGGAATATCAAGTTTCTTTCGGTGTTACTTCTCAGCAGTATTCGTTTTGATATGCTTGTAAGTAGTTTTTAATTCATGATATTTCTTTTTTCCCGTGTAATTGATCGCATGTGTATAACTCTGTCTATGTTTGGGCGTTGTATTGAGTTTCATTCACCGTGTGCAAAAAATAATTATTAGCTCTTTAAATAAATAATTATTCAATATGTTGTGAAATAAAATCTAAAATAATGATTTTTCGTTGATATTAAATACTAACTAGCTGTATTGTGCGGGACGGGGGCAAAAGAAGCCTTTAGTGTGTTATAGCTACTTTTTCGTCTACGTTTCCACTTCGCACGGTTGTCGGTATTTCTAGTTATCAGACCATTAACATGCAAAGGTATAATTGACCACATTAAGTCAGCACATAACGGGTTTTTCCTTTCGCCCGCATATTCTAGGCGGGAAGAACATAGTCAGATATTGTTACCTACGTAATTTGTCGGTCTACGAAGACGGAAGACGATTGAAGATTCATTATCTTATTCCTAGCGTGTGTGTACCAGTCTGTGCTCCACATATGGTGTTTTATGTCTACCGACTACCTAAAGGTCTGTTCCTTCTAGATCCGTGAGCCTACGTGCCATGAGTTATGAGCTTTATATCCTAGAAAGAAAATATAAATCGTGTAGATTACACTAATCTTAGTATTCTTGATAATTGTAAGTTACTGATTGTTGTGTATAAACTTTATAAACTTTTTAAATTATTAAATTTAACAATATTTAGAGGTTAATACTAATCGTTTGATTTCAAGGGTGAAATGATCGTGGTCAACATGTTTTTGATTCTGGGAGGTGGGTGTACAATGACCCGCCATCTCTACTACCTCTACCGCCATGACTACAAGTAGGGACTTGTAGTCATCCTGGTGCACTCGTGTATAGATTCGCCCACCAGCAACTTCATTTAATCAGTCCATCCTTCATTTAGTCAGAGACCTTCCGCGTGGCCTAGTGCCTTCAAGTTAGCCATGGACAACGAGACGTTCGTTCGAGTCATGATTTCGTCTCGAGATGTGACCAAACTGCTTTAGTGTGCGAGTCTGTACTATACTTGATAACCGCTTTTTAATGCTGAGCATATGTGCGAATTTCTGTCTATAACACTTGATTTCCAGCGCTAAGAAAGATTAGCTGAGTGTATTATAAGGCCAAATTTCTTCTCGCAGCAAATAAAGCAGAATGATTTGAGGCTTGACGGTCAAGGGATGAAAAGCGACGAAGCTTTGTGTCCCGACAGCTCGGGAGACAAGGTCTCCAGTCCCGCGAAAGAGGTGAAGAAAATTAAAATGCCACCCAAGGACAAGAAATATACGGGATGCAGTCTGAAGGTGCGTAGCATTTGCAAGCCCCCATTTAGCTACAAATCCAAAATTTACTTATTGTCGTCGAAAAATTATAAGCGGCGCAACCTGAAGCCTTTTTTTCAGACATCATTTAAATTCAAATTCAACTAGGTGATTATTTATTATTTCTTAAACTTAAACATTTTTACATAACATAAATTTATGTGCTAGCAGGTATTTCACTATTTTTTGAGTTCTCATTAATAATAAAGCCGAGTTGGTAACGATCAACGCATAATATGACAAAGATGCTTGTGTATCTGTGACGAAAATAAAAAATAAGTAGATCCAATATAGTCAGAACGCTGCAGGCGCAGCTTGTGTTCAATGACTACGTATGTTGATGATATTTGTATTTTTTTACAGAAAACGCGATCTTGTAAGTACACGAGCACCATCTTGCTTCTTTATTATTCTTCTCCATCAACAGATTTACCTGGCTCGTCACAGGTATAAGTATATATTATAAAATCGACGCCACACATAGCTACCAGTTTATATATATTTGTATTCCTAGCGTATACAACTTAGTTTTTTCGCTAATGTACTTATCTAGTACAGTCTAAAGCATATCAAATTACCAAGCAAGTTAAGCAATGAATTTGGGTAGGTACCTGCATTTTTACTTTTTATTTTTGTTTAGGCCACAGGAACAGTCTGTTACAGGACCTTAAGAAATGGTGCGAACCTAAGAAATATCTATACTCAGCAGCTTGATGATGATGAGGTCGAACAAACCACTGATTTGTTCCTGTAACCCAATCAGACAGACAAGTAGGACTGAATATTTTATCTTTGGTAGGTTCTCCGCTAGCGTACGAAATGGACGATCCTTTGAGCAGGCAGATCAGGGAGGTCCACAACGAGACCAGGAAGAGTGCCCGCATCATCCGCGATTCCAGGGCGAGGCTGCTGGAGATTCAGAAGGTATTATACTTTATGCAGTATACGAAGTCCCAATGCTTCAAAATTTTACTTGAGTTTTTAGACTTGCAGTGGACCTGTATTACTTCCATAAGGGATTAGTAGTTTCATAGGTAGTAATTTATGACAGTCATCTAATTCTGCTCTGCCTAATTATTATTATCGTGTATCTGTACATCGTAGATTATATATAACTGCCCTCACTAGCTGGCGGTCCTAGTCCTTAGTTACACCTACGTCTAATCTGTAGTATAACACAAGACGATTATGGTGAAAACTTATAATTATATTTATAAGAAAATGAACCTGAATGAAACCGATGTCCGTGAGCTGGCAGACCGCAACGAGTTGCTCCTCCGTGAGATGGAGAAGTTCGATAAGCTGACCAGGACCGTGCAGGCGATGGTTAGCGCCGAAGTGGTGCAGTGCCGGAAGCCCAGGGAGCTGCAGGACCAGAGGGACACGAGGGACTATGTACCTGGAAGCGTTTACGGTATACTAGTGTGATAAAATATCACCGGAATCATTTCTGTGTAAGATAGCACTATAACTATGTTTTGGTTACTTGGTTTGGGTAAATTTATGAAGTTGCAAGCACAACTAATTAAGCACTTCTCATCACTTTTACGTACGTTCAGTCTATGGAGTCGATTTATTATCGTGAATTTTTTTATGTAACTTTTATTGAAGAAATTAGTGATAGAACTAGGGTCTTTTTGGGTATTTCTAGATGACTTTATAACTTTATTTAAAAGCTAAATCACATGTGCCATATGTTCTGAGGAATTTTATAGTGCCAAATATTTTTTTCTTAGGTAGGCATGAGTAGGTTTGGATAGTAAAATTGTAGGTTCAAATCTGTCAACAAATGACAATTATTTCCTTCCATACAAATGGGCTAATAAGCTCATCGGGGTTTTTATGGAAAATTAAAATTTTATGTTCTTTTTTCACTGCAAATTTCTTTTGGAAGAGTCGCCGAATAAACATAGATACATTTTCATTTTTATGATTTGTGTTACAGAGCCCCCAATGCACCACGAGATGAAGATGAACCACCCGACAGTGCTGCTGGCCACCAATCAGGAGACGCCAGGGTTCGTGCTCTGCAACCCGGCGATGAGGAGCAAATCAGTACGTCCCGACACCAATCACAGCAAAATTCTAAATTGCCTGTTCTAAAAATAGTAAAATCTTTTTGATTTAACCAAGTGTTTCTTTACACCTTTTGGCTCTATTTTGGACACATCATTTATCATTTTATAGTAGCCTCTACCCTCTTTTTTGATTATTAAGTTAACAGAAGTGTCAAAGATGACACTTTTTGGAATGTGACATAAGATAGGGCTGCGAAGATAAAATACTAAAATATAGCTACTCATTGTGTTCAAAATACACAACCTTTATAAGCTATGATGTTTAAAATATCGAAAGCAGTTTAAAATGAAAAGTTACATATTTGAGGTTCATAAAAAAGATACTCAAACAAAAGTAACATGAAAAGTTAAAAATATTGAAGTATACATTTTGGTTCACTCCTGTTTAGTAAGAATGAGCTATGGGGTATGGCTCTTAAGACAGTAGATAGAAATTTGTCTAATTAATCCAATATTTGCGTCACAGTCCTTGCGTCCAAGACCTTCGACCGTTATTGTATGGCATTTTCCCTATCCCAGCCAACAGGAACACATTAAAGCCGGCCATCAATACACGAGTGTTTAAGAATCATAAATATATTAAATATACAGCTAGGGCGCCTGTGAATTCTAATAGCTCTTAAACCCCGATTCAATACGAATACAACAATTTAACCTCCAAGAAACAAATCTACGACTTTGGTTAAGCTTTGGAGACAGACAGAGAAACCTACTTAAATTCTAGGGAAACAGACATCATTGATGGCTTTACTATTAATCTCAGTTTTAATGGAGACCATTGAGTGGAATCTGCCAATATTGTATGGCGGGATGGAAGCATAGATTTGTTTCTCATATGCTGACACACACACAAATGTGAGCGGTGATATCGAACTCTAAACAAAGCGGAGATGTGTGAAGTGCGATTAGCAAGTTAATAAAAGCGTAGTTAGCTATGTCCTGCAAGCTGACGACGGCGTTGTCTACAGCTTCGTGGTACGACATAAGATAGGCTTACCTACCTACAGAATTTTAATTTCAATTCGGCAATGCCTGTTCACATCCGCCCTTGCGACTACGTTCTCAGCAAAGCTCATGACACATCACCTGAAATACATTTTAACTTCACACATTTCCATCTAGCCAGCACCGCTTCAAACGACTTCAGTGGATATCCTCTTTTTAATAAAACATCGTATATTTAGGGGAGTTTGGGCATAACAGATGTATTATGTCTAATGTTGAAAATAAGGAACTCTGTTAACAAAGTACCTATATTTGTTTAGGAAGTCGACCTGACAAGGAAGCTGAGTGAGAGTTACGACATGCAAGAGAAACTGGTCGCTGATAACGCAGACTTGGAAGTCAAGAGGTTTGTTCAATGGTTCATTACTTTAGGGTCTCCTCACTTTTAGTTAATTGGATGGTAGATATTAATGATTGATATCGTATTATGGTTTTAGGCATGTTGGGTTAGTATTTTTATGGGTAAAGGAAGATGCTGGCCGTCCCCGTTTAGCTGAATAGTAATTATAGGCTCATCCGGATTTCGCTCAAACAAAAAAACCTAATCATTTCTCAGTAATCATACTATCTATTGGTGAAAACCGCATAAAAATCCGTACAGTAGTTGTTGAGTTTAGCAAACCGTTTGACAGATAGACACGGCTCAGGTGCAAAAAAAATTAAGGATCTTATATATTATATATCTGATATACGGCAAATAATAATTGTTGCAGAAACTCTGAGATCCTTATGCGTACGGATACGTGTAAGGTTCTTGCATAAATTACCGGATTCTTACTTAATACACATTGATTTTAGCATGGAATTAGTAGGTACTTCGTTGTTTGAAGAACTTATTAAATTCATGGATTTTAGACCTATGCTGATAGGATTAAAAATACTTCATACTGCCGAACTCCGAACTTTTCAACTGTGACACCATAAAGTTTGAAACATCAAATTTCAAAATCGGAACATCAATAAATTTTTGATGTAACAATGACATTTTGGAAAATCCATACAGCCTCCGCAAAATAAATAGAAAATGTATTGAAACGAACGGGAAATACACAAACATGGATATTACAAGGTAGGTCCGTTGTGTTTCAGGTACATTCTTTACAAAGAGCTGATGACAAAGGACCAGAACTTGGAGACTTGCCGGGCGCAGGTGAAGCGGCTACAAGGGGAGCTGAAGCTCATGAGTAAAGAGAACAACTTACTGCTCGAGAAGTTGAGCAAGAATAACCCTGAGGTCGGATATCATCCTACTATACAGAGAACGTTCTACTATATAAAATAAGCTATGTATGCTAATACAGATGTAAAGCATTTTATCAGAATCCTCTCCAATCCTGTCTCAATTACCATCTTTTGTTTTCATGATATTAATACGTGGGTTTTTTAAATACAATCCTAATTGCTACATTATGTAGTTATACATAGAATACAAGCAACTTCACAAAAACTAAGAAAGAAGAAACGTTCTACTATCATCATACAACTTATCGGTCAATTTGTGTGGGAGATAAAACATTTCATTAGATCATTAGATAGCTGGCAACTTTATTGTGCCAGAGGGGAATAGGCGCAGGGGAAGACCGCGAAACCGATGGACAATGCAGCGGTTTCCTGCAGGAGTGGGAACATGCTGCATTCGACCGAAATTTTCGGATAAACGAACGGGACGTTTTTTCTCATTCTCAGTAGTGGGACACTCCAACACAGGCAAAGGTCTGTGTTTATGAAGTAGACCATAAAGACGTGGACCATAGGACACATCTAGACCTAACAATAATATTGATAATATAAATGTGGAAGTTGGGATTTTTATGTGTATGTTTGTTATTCGATTATAAAATTTTACTGGATGGTTTTCATGATAGTGTATGTGTTTTGGAATAGAGCCAGATGGTAAGTGATCACCTTTGCCGACGTTTCAAGAACTTGTAGACTTGTTTCTTAGAGACTTAAATTTGTCGTTTCGGATTGAGAATACTGCAGGAGATTGATTTTTCAGTTGTTGGTTAGGTTGTACTTAGTTGTTAGTTGTAGCAGGATGTTTCTGTTCGGAAGTAATTTAAGATTCTTGATTTCGAATGTTTTCCTTTGTTTCTTCAGGGCGATGCTACTGAGATGAACAAACCATGCCACAAAGGGTTTGAATCCGACTGTCAGGTAGAGATATTTTGCAAGCTTTAATAATTAACTTCAATGTATGTGTTTTTAAATCTTGTAACTCAATTTTGAAGCAGATATCTTCAACCGTATGAGTTGAAATTTTGTTCAGATGTTTAGTTTGAATGACAATGCATTATTACGAAAAGCATAACCTGGTGCACCCACTAACGGCTCCCGGTGAAGGACTTTTCAATGGTTTGCTGCATTTTTTTTGTCACGCATTGAATGCAAGATCGCTCTGATAACAAAATATCTTGAATTAAAATTAGTTTGAATATGAAAGTTGGATGTTTTGTTCTTCAGTTTTATTTTTTCATATAATGACATATTGTTAAAAATAAATGCTTATTTTTCAGAACGAAAAATTCGATGTCAAACTAGCCGAAGAGTTGGTGGAGAAACTTGAAAACTACAAGTCTTCTACATTAGAACTTGTATGTACTCAACAAAAACTTAACATGCATGTTGAGAAAAATATCAACATTTTTCATTCATAGTCGATCGTTTAAAAGATAGCCACTTACAAAGTGGTAAAATATTTGTTCCCCCACTTTAAATTTCTACAGACCTTCGTCACGATCCTTCGAACTGCATAGCTACAAACTGAACGACGACTGCTGAGAAGAAATGCCGAAAGAAACTCAATAAATCGTATCATATCAGAAGGGTTTACCATGATTGTTAAGATCCTGTCTCACCGTTTGCTGATCAAAGTGTCTGATAGCCTAAATGCCATAACGAATAGATAGCGTTAAAATGAGTTTAAAAAATATTGGATATGGCTAAGTGGCCAAGTTGATTTATCTGTTACAATATGTAATATTTTATCTGAAAGTGGTGAAACACGCCCTAAGCCAACTATCGATTTACAAAGCTACCCTTTTTGATAAGTTAGGTCTCTTTTAGGAGAAACAGTTGGGCGGCTTGGAGCTAGAAGTCCATCATATTCGCGTGGAGATGGACAAGGTGAAAGAGAACCCGGCGCCCGGTAGCGCGTGCCGCGGCGGCGGCGCCGGTGTGAACACCTGCTTTGAGCAGCCTGTAAGACAAATTTTACAAGTTTTTATTTAGGTTTTTTTTTTTAATATTGCATAATATCATTCGTAAAAGTATAATAGATATAATAAGAAAGAAGAATAGATGGATTTAATGCTAGAAGCAATTTCTGACAGTCGAACTATTGAACCATGCAGAGGATGCTATGTAGGTGTGGTAATTTCACATGTCCCATGGAATAAATATACAGAAGTTAACGTGTGCACAGCAGCTATGATGAAAGGTGCGACGACGTTACACAAAGGGTTGGGGCTTATTTCTGCTTCCATTCGAAAAGGGACGGAGTCGGATAGAGGAACCTTGTTGGTGTATACCTGTGTCAGTCGCACGGCTAATGTTCCGAGGTAACTCAAGTCGAAAGTCGAAGCGTTTATAGAAATAAAAACCTCTACAGGCACATTTTTCGCCAATTTTTTTCCACAAATCCGATAGTACATTGAAGATATCGTCAATGTTCCAATCGGAATGTTATCTCTTGAGGAAACTGCGCAACGTAGTCATAATTTAGACCTGATTTATCAGAATACACTTTATGAAAAATGTTTTTAATTACAGCCTGGAGGACCACCAGTACCACCGATGACCAAATCGGTGAGAACTTTTTATTTTACCTCATACGGCATCCACGGAGTGATTCTTTTCGAGATATCTAGATGAATAAATGAATATATTAGGACAAATCACACAGATTGAGCTAGCCCCAAAGTAAGTTCGAGACTTGTGTTCGAATCAAATGGGATACTAACTCAACGATACTATATTTTATAACAAATACATATATAGATAAACATCCAAGACTCGGATCAATCAGAAAAAGATAATTTTCCATCATGACCCGACCGGGCATCGAACCCGGGACCTCTCGGTTCAGTGGCAAGAACTTTACCACTGCGCCACCGAGGTCGTCAAAGCACAAGCCACGTATCCATGTAAGCTATTTTTGTCATATCTGACGGCATCAAGCTACCATTTTTTTTGATTGCTTCAGCCAGGACCTAGTAAAAGTGACATTGCACAGCATTTGTTCCCTTCGAATTATAGCTAATTTGTTGTTTGTACCATAACTCACAAATTGTGTCTGTTACAGTGCGGCGTGTGTCCCCCGTGTCCTGCACCATGCAATCCAAATGCTCCACCGGTATTATCTCCTATCTATGCATATCTAATTGATATTATAAAAAAAATATGAATTGTAATAATCGCTAAAATTGTATTATGTATCTATCTTACAAACTAAGTTTTTTGCCATTGTCAATCTATACGATTATTATAAAGAGGTAAGCGTTTGTGAGTTTGTGAGTTTGTATGTTTGAGGCAGGTAAAATTCTTTCACCATTAGAAAGGTACATTATCCAAGATTGCTATAGGCTATATTTTATCTCAAAATTCACAAGGGAGCGAAGCCCCGGGCAACATCTAGTACCAAATAGAAAGATTGGTTGATAACCACCCAGTGTTGCCAGCCAAGAGGATACAGCGCTTATTTTCTACTCTTTCAAGACAGACTGTAACAATGCAGTTTTTATTTACAGATTCTTAGATGTAACAACTTCATTGTATAATAATAACAAAATGTAAATTGTACAGACACCAGCCGAAAGAGAAGTGGCCAGACTGACGATTCAACTCAAACAAACCGAAGAAAACTTCAAAACCAAAGTCACAGAAGTAAGTACCCATATCGTATAAGTAGTTTTACAACTACATAAAGTCTTTAGTACATTATTGAAGCGATTATCACACGTAATGACATGGACATTAACATAATAGCTGCACGTGCGCGGTCTAGCTAGATTTCTGTATGGAAAATCTGGTAATCTTACCCAAGACCCGCACCTCTCAGACACATAGGATAATGCACCGTTTAATCTAATAAGTGACCACGAAGTAAGACGAGAGAGCACGTATGACATAAAAATTAAAAACGGAGTCTCTCAAAACTCTCAAATATTTTCTGGGGTGACTAATGCAAGTTAACTTAGATTTTGCCAGAATTATTGCTAAGACCCATGTCACAAATTTACTTTTCTTGCTTTTTTGGTGCTAGCTTAGTGGTTGGAAGGAAGTTGGTATAACGATGAACTTTCATATTTTCAATTCAGTGCGCTATGCTCCGAACGGAATTGCTGAAGAAGAAGGAAGAGCTAGAGAAGGAGAGATGCCAACACCGCGAGGTCCAACACAAGTTGCGAGATTTGGAGATGAGGTTTGAAGGCCTGGCGACTCAGACCAATATGATGCTTGGGTCGAAGGAGCAGGCCTTCGAGCAGGAGGTCAACGTGTCCGCGTTGAAGAGGTGCTACAGAGAAGCTAGGGAGGAAATTGATGAATTGCGCATATTAATGAAGGAACAAAATGACCAACTTCAGGACTACAGAGTTAAAGTAAGTCTTCCTCTTCTTTTTTGCGTGTCGAGTAGGCTAAATTTGTTAGGACCATATTGGCGCCACTAATATAGCATTATTTGTGGCGTCATACAGGATGATGTCACGATGGATGGAGTCATATTATTATATCAGGTTCCATATACCTATATTTATATACAGTTAAGCAACCAATGATCACGTTGATTGTGTGTCTGTTTCTTTAGTACTTACAAGCGCAGCAACTAGTGGAGGAGCAGCGTCGCCAAATGGACATGATGGACATGGACAACACCAGAATCAGTGAGCAGATCAACTTGGAGATTCAGAGAGTCAAGGTAGATAAAAGTTGGCACCTTATTCTAGTGTATGTTATTCCAGGTTATATTCTACCCGTGTACCGAATTTTATGTGAAAGAGTGACAAACATGCATACCCAAATCCTCACAAAATTTCGCATTTATAATATTAGTAGGAATGTGATGATCTGCCTCGTATTGCTTAATGTGCTGCTGAGTGGACATGTATCAAGTTTTATTTGTACAATCTGTAACGCTGTATCTATCTTTCCTTTAGCATTAATATTTGAAGTATTAATTATCATAACTATAATTTTGTCTGTACCGGATCTGCAGAATGCAATATAAAGTGGCTGATATTTATTTCGATATTCGGCAGGGATAGTTATCATATGAAGACGTTATTATTCTAGATAAAGTTCCAAGAGAAGCTTCAAGAGTTGGCGCCGATCCCGGAACTGCTGAAGGCGACTCAGATGCGGCTGAAGGATGCACAGCAGTCGCAGGCAATCGCCGAGCACAACGCCGAACAACTCGCCAGGGAGCTCAACTGTGCTAGGGAAAAGGTGACCATTATATTTTCTTAAACCAAACCGTACACAAGTCCAAGGGTATCTCAAGAATAACGCAAGTCTCGAACTTACTTAGGGGCCAACTCAATGATTTGTCTCTATATGTTTTATTTACACCTGTTCTCTAAGCTCGTTCTCATCTTCGCCCGTATATAGGATATTATAAAATTTGGCTCTACATGACCGACGAACTGCCTGACGTCAACCCTCATCGGCTACTAAGGATATGTTGCTTAGTTGACTGGATGACTTCCACGGGAGGACACTGAATGGTCTTAAGCCAGAACCGACCCACACGCCATTTACACACCAATTTGTCAGGTCCATATGCTGTTGCACCAAAGCACTAAGCCGCCCGAGAAGCCTCCGGAGAAGGGAGCTGATGAGAAGCAGATGGCGCTGTTGCAGCAGAGGATAGCCCAACTGACTGAAGCTAATGTCACACTGAAGAACGAGATCGAGAGACTTAAGTAATTTTCTCAAATATTTTAAGGTCCTAAATAAATAATATCGCAAAAAAAGTCGTGGTAGCTGTAAAAAAGTTGCTTAGAAAACATAAGATTTTATTAACGCTGTAGGCCATCTAGCCTACACAGGCACCTTCTATTTCTTATCATATATAATCTTGACAAATGCAATACTAGATAATAAGGGTGTTACACAATAGGTATACCTACATATAGCGCCATAGCAGCAAAAAAAAGCGCAATACAAATACCGCTTCCTGAGATTTTTTGATAAGTATTTACTAAGAATGGAAGAACCAAAAGAATAAACATTGACTGAAAATTTTCAGGAACCAAGTTCTGCGTATGGAGGAGTCAGTTCTTGCGAACGAGAAGCGTCTACAGGAGAAGATGCATGAGTGTGCACAGTTGGGAGGAGAACTGGACCGGGCCAGGGACGAGGCTGCGAGAGCCTTGACCAGGGCCAACGAGCGCACGGAGACTATTCGGAAGTAAGTTATCTTTGTGGGTTCCTGGTTGCATTTTCAACAGATCGTCTACTTAGATTCATATTTGTTAATTGAAGTCCTTGAAGAAAATGCGGTATGGTAAGTTTGTTGCGACGCTTTTTCTTCACTTGCGTGCTTCACTGCTTGCAGCAGTATACTGTTTAAGTAATTTTTTGACGTCAATAAGTAATATATAAGAAATATAGGATGATATTAATTTTTGAAGTTAGAATTTTCGAGATACCATAAAATTTTTGAACATTCGGCTATGCTTTTACCACCGGGTACCTCTCTGACTTCATCCTTAAGAACGCTATGTTGCTTATCAGCTGCTAAGGATTTAGACCCATTAATCACCTCGTACGATATACGTGTTTACCGGAATCAAACTTCCGTGGGTATCATACCATATTGTCTTGCATACTAAAAATATTGTAGGCGTTTTTCTTAACTTTCCGTCGCAGTATGGTAAAATGTAAATATGTTTACACAGGTGTATGCAGACCACAGTAGCGGAGCTGGAGAGGCAACTTGCTGCCTCGAGAGCTCAAGTGAAAACTGCTGAGAAGGATCGCGAAGAAGTGAGTGTATTATTATTTGATTGGATGTTTAGTATATCGAAGATTATTTGTCATCATAGTATCATTAAGGGTACACCTAGAAATCTCTTCATCATTGAAAAGCACTTTGCGTTTTACTCATTCTAATTTTACATTCTAGTTGCAATGCCGTATGACCTGCCAGATCCAACGGCTGAATGAGAACTTTGAACAGGCGCAATTTAGGATCTTGGGACTCCAAGCCCAAGTCCAGACCCTCAGGAAGACCGTCTCCAGTACCGGTGAAGGAGACGTTGACAACCAGGAGTGCGCCTGCAAAACCTTCTTTGACAACCCTTGATTTTACGACAGAAATATATTGCATTATATTCATTCTACATTCAAATAATGGTGATTTATGCATTAAGATGCTCAATTTTTTTAGTTTGGTGGTGTGTTACTTGTCCATTGTCCATCAATATTATATTAATGGTCGTAATTTTAACTATTTTATTATACACCACAAAATTAACGTGTCAAGGGGTTGGCTGAAATCCTATATAATCCGATAACGGATCAGTCATCATTGCCCATGCCTTTAAATTTTCTGTGTCTACGTCGACGATTTTAACCTTTCATCCACCATTCTGAGTTTAGTTATCTACATTTTTTGTAATTAGGTTAACTTTCGTTATATTTTATTTATCCATTTTTTTTTAATAATCAAGGTTTAGTTTCGTCATTTTCTGTGATTCCAAGATATTGTGGTTTGATAATTGGGTGCTGCTCTGACATTCCTAATTATTTTTACTAAAATTATGAGATCTTCGGGTTTGATGCAATGGCGAATACATTCTTGTTCATACTTGACGAAAATATTCATTTTATAACCTATGTAAAAATGAAGACGTCTTTTTAAAAAATATTGATAAACAATGTATTCAATATGATATAAAAATATATTAGATATACTCAAGGAAATATTTTTTAAAACAGTTATACAATCATTGGTTCCGATTCCTTTTGTGTAGTTAGTATTTCCCGTTCAAAACATTAATTTAAAGAGTCTTCAAATAAACCAGTTTACAGTACATATAACAATTTTATTTTGACATAAAAACTTAACGGGTAACAATTAGTAAATTTGGTAACAGCTCCAATGGTATCTACTAAGGATATCTTAAACCATAGTTACAGATGATTCAAGGAGACAAACTACTAGTCTTTCCATTGTCAGGCCAACCTACTACCTGCTTTGATCATGATAGCATGTTGTGATCTCCATCTGCGAATGATAATCCTATGCAAGACTAGCTTCCGTTTCGTACATAGACAGTATTGGATCTATTGTAAGGAGCTATGGATGAGACTTCTCGTACATTAATGTAATGGCAGCACATTAACCTTTCTTATTCAAACCGTCCTGGTTTTATGGTGATTTATTTGGCAGCTATATCTTTGGCTGGTACTATGTGCACATTGCCAGCTGCTGCGAAGCAGGATCTCAGTGATTCCTGAGCAAGGTGCGTGTCTCGATGCGGAGGCCTGGCGATCTCGTGGTACAAGTCTATGCCATCGCACATGGCCGACGTAGCATCTTCAGTACGGCCTTCGTCCATCAGGTGTGCTCCTTTCTGTAAAAATGACTTCGTGACTTATATAGGTAATACTTCTGACTTAAGTCTTAAGGATATAATCGTATGTATTTGCATTGAGATTCGTCCCAGTTTCACGCCTATATCTTGCGTATACTAAAAACTAGTTATAACCCACGACTTCGCCTGCGTGAATTTTTCTGCGAAAGCGGAACGGAACAGTTACGATTTTCATACAAACTTTCATCCCCCATTATAATGAAATGGCTAACAAACTAAATGGCTCACCTGATAAAGATCAATACACTTTTGGATTGTATCCAGACCAGCCTTTACGATCTCGCTTTCGATGGCCGTTGAGCATTTGGGACACCTATTTGGCAGGGACTGCATGTTGGCTCGAAATTTATACGAGCAGTCCGCGTTGTCACACCTGGGAGAATTTTACTTTTGAATTGTGTGTGCTTGAGAATTCGAAGTTCTTTCTCCTCCCCGTTTCAGTGATTTGAAAGTAAAATATAATGGACGTAGGGTAATTGAATAAATACCTCAAATAAGGCGGAGTATTACTGGTCAACTGCTGCATAGTGGGCCAGTCTTCCACACAAGCGGTGCACTCGCATCGGAACCAGTATCTACATGCCAGCACTCGTTGACGCTCCTTCAGTCCTCTCATCATAAAGTGGGGCCCGTAGTTCTCTGACACCACATCTCCGGGAGCAAGCGGTCGCGTCGCTCGGAGGACGACGTTGCGGCCGTCGAAGTATCTGAGTCGTGTTAGATGCCTTTAGGTAATTTCTCTTTTGTAAGGCCACACAGAAGTTCCGCTAACTTGTTGTCATTAGAAACCCTGCCCTATTTTCGTTGCTATAATATAGTTTACTAGATGTTGCCCGGCGCTTCGCTCCCGTGGGAATTTAGAAATAAAATGTAGCCTATAGCAATTTTGGATAATGTACCTTTTTAATGGTGAGAGAAATTTTGAAATTGGTTCGGTAATTTCGTAGATTACCCGCCTCAAACATACAAACGCTTACCTCTTTATAATAATAGTATAGATGTAATGCATTCCTAATGAAATGTGATGTTGAGATTCAAATCTTCTATAGCAAATGCTCTATCGACGATTTGAAATGCGCCAACGACAGAGCAATCTCTCAGTGTGGCCACATAACACCGTTTTAATAGTCATTCCGAATTGACACGAAGAAGAATGATAGTTGGCACCAGAGATATTGTGGAGCTACAATGTTTACCTAGCAACAGCAGGATAGCACTCGTGGTTGAAGAGAGCTCCCGTAGGATAGATCCCCACGGCGATGTAAACTGGCTTGGAGCCAGAGAAGGGGTGATCCCCCCGGACCGTCTCGTAGATCTCATGGGCATTGAACTGCAGCAGTTGAAGGTTCTTGACAATCAACGCACAGATTGATGTCTCGGCTGGAATGTATAGATACCACAGGAATTGGACTTTTATTTATTTTATATTATACACAAATACAGATTTAGCAGAGATTTCTGATGTACGAGAAGACCTACTTTCGGATCTCTTTGCAAGGTCATCTCTTCTGAAAGGAAAACTGGCTCGATCCAAATTTTAATTATTATTTTTTAATAATAATAAATAAATATTAGACCATGAAAGGCGTTCCCCTACAATGACGTGCCCGAAATCATTGTCAGTTCGTTCGTCAATCGTTTTTTTATAATTCATAAAAACATTTCAACTTGCCTCTCACTTTATTATCAGCTTCACATGTTTTGAAAAAGCCCACTTTTTTTAAACATTCCGTCAAAAATAGTCCCATAATTATTCTTTTCAAGTAGTCTTCGCCTTTTCTCTGTTCGGAATGTGTGCACAAAGAATATATTTGTGCAGCCTTCAACTCAATTGTCTCTTCTATATTCATCTTGTCTTCTTTAGTTTCTATATCTTCTTCTTTGACCTTCTCTGACAAGCTTTTAAGCCTTTTCTGGATCTGTTCAACCTTTCTTTCCTACTTTTCATTTTGAATTTCTTGGCTACACCTTCAATATCATTAAGAGCCGTTCCCTCCACCGTTTTCGCGTCGCCAGATAAATGTTTTGAATGTATCGCCATGGAAGTTTCCAGTCCTGCTTGAGTGACCATCCTCAGAGCTATGAAACTTAGAACCGACATCCCGGAACCTGCAAGAAGTGTTTCCTTTTTTATATAGCATACTGGGTAAAAGTTTGTGGGTTTCCAAACACCACATGGACACCACATGGACACCAGCAACGATACGAGTCACTCACACACACATTTTTTGGGAAAACGATAGATTCTTTTCTTGAAAATCCCAATGTCAAATCTTCAGGGAACGTGGAAAGTAGAGAAGTTCATTATGCCTTAAGGACTAACCATTGGAACATGAGAGAGTTAAACGCTAACACTGGTCAATTAGTCCCGTCCATTATATATCTTACGTACTATCTCGCTCTCTCATTTGATTGTTTTCTCGGTGGTTTCTCCTCAGCTGTTGAGCGTCGGAGCCCAAGGCCAGCTTCCCTAGAGATTTGTCTCCATATTGCACGATCGTCGGTATCCCTAGATTTCAGATCATTGCTCAACTAGATTTGACCATAAAATAATATCCAAGACATTACCAATGAAGAGATCCAAGAACTGACACTCGTGGCTGTGGTAGGAGGCCGCAGTGTCGCGACATTGCGCGCTGCAGAACACCACTCCAGAACATCTGGGGCACCACACTGGAGCTGTGTCAATACAGTCCTCAATCCTACGAGAAATAATTTAAAATCTTACTTATTGTTGTTTTTGTTGTCTGGTAGAGAATTCCATAATGAGTAAATAATATAGTCCACTTGTAAATATTTTTCTTGTGATTTTATGGAATAAAATTTTTAATAATTATTTCTATTCAACCCAATAGCCTATCGGGCTAAAATGTATTTACATTTTCAATAGGCTAGCGAAATGAAATGAGAATAATAAACTGGCCATGGATTTAGTAAGTACTTCGTACAGAGTACCTACTAATTCCATGAAACACAGTAAACTGGCATTTGTGCGCAGGTAGAAATTTGCTATTTACATCAAAACGTCAAGTCGATTCGCAGTGAGATGAAACTAAACCAATAACAGCGAGCCATTGTGAGCAACAACAACCACACCGCAATGTGATTGGTGCGCCATATGTGATTTGATACTTTGTTACTATAAGTAATAAAGTAAGGTAACTGTATAGTAACAAAGTATCATAAAAGTATATACACAAACTCAAAATATATTTATTGCAGTAATGCAATAAAGATATTTTGAGTTTGTGTTTGCGCTGGTCTCACTTCGTCATTGTATTTAACTATAGTTTTACTCTATTAATACACACCTCTTAAAGCAGTGTTGACAATGAGTCCCGAAGAAGTCGGGTAGGAGACAGGCGGCGTAGGGGCTGTCCACCAACAGAACGTCCCCTGTTCGAATCCTGGCGTTGGCTACTGCGTAGCGGCCCTGTGGGAAAAAGCTGATAGGTGTTTATAATTCGCTTATCAGAAAATCAATATAAAAACTGTCAAGTATAATGAAAGTCAGGAGTTAAGGAAGGATGATATACGTGACAATGGTCTAGCAACTAAGGATGCCTACAACCGTTCGACGTGAAAGCGAAATGTTGAATTTGGACCCTGGGTCTTCGACACTTAATGGCAACCTGGGAGAATCAGATAAGAGAGAAAGAGAGAGAGGTACTACCCGTCTGGTGCTTGCGTTGGCGTCTCCGACCAGGAAAACAATAAGATGTGAAGTAAGACCTCCAGCGAATCAAACTATAAATTTAATTAAAACTACGCTGGACTATATAATAAAAGGCTGGACTCTTGGACACACAAGTTTGTGCAATATATATATATATAGGTATAGGGTATAGGTATAAGAGGAAAATTAGGTAGTTGGCTTATACTAAATTCAGGGATCACGGGTAAAATAATTATCGTGGTACCCTCTAGGGTACTATCACAGAGACCATGGGCAAACACTCTTATTGAAGAAATTTATGCGGTATCAACGCCTTGGAACATTAAATCAAAAATTAGGAAATTAGGCCTTCACAGGCACTTTTTCACGTCATATTCTAAATTAAATGATGTTTACCAAAGCAAAGCAAACTACTAGCATTTCGGAACGACCACTGCTGAGAAGAAATGCCGAAAGAAACTCATTCAAACAGTGTTTATCCCTATTATGCTATAAGGGCTTACCATTTTTTAAATATAAATTTATGTATAATTTTTTATCAGTAATATAACAATGTAAGTACACAATAAAGTACGTGGTCAAAAGGTATACTGAAACATATTATGATTGTGATCAAGTGCTGATGAAAGGAAAAAGAAAATATTTATATATGTATAGTTAACCACACAAAAAAACATTTAATAAAAGATCGAGCTGACCAGTTCCCCCCGGCAGCACCCGTTCACGAGTTGACGCGTGAGTCAGCCATCGCGAAGCTCAACCACAATTAAGGGAACCTTCCGACCAGATCCACGACGCCGCCACCGGTTTGACCATTTGAGTGTGCATGACATACTCGATCTCCATAATCTAACATAAATAGATACCTATGTTACTTTCAGACACTTGAAGATCACAAATCACGTATATGTTTTACAAGTAAATGTCAAAATATATGCAATAAACATGTCAAGAAAATATATAAATAATTATAAGAAGGTATTAATGTCAAGTGTGAGAGGTAAAAATTTTAGGAAGGGTCTAAGTTTTTTTATCATTAGTTGACCTATATACACATATTTTTAGACGTTTGGTAAGTGGGTTAATAAATGAGAGTAAATTATTTTTTTTATAAAGCAATATAATCTGACCTTGCCGCCTTCCTCAGCGATTTTGAGCAGCTTGGAGAGCGAAGGCGCATTGGGTTTAGCGCCCGCTGTCAGCAATAACCCTGGAAACATACGAAATCATGATCGTATTATTGCGTGAAGTTTTCAATTATAATTCTTTATTGTTTGCTGCCAATACAAACTGACATTGTTCTTATTATTATTCAAAGATAAAGAAGGGTCTCATTCAGTTCTTTTTTATAACACCTTCGAGATATTTGGTTGACCGTCAAAACTTCGCTATAAAAAGGGCTGCCATGTTTACAGATGCACGGATACTCATTTGTTCCACTGTAACGCTGCAACGTAGATACTGGCTGTATTGGTGGTGTCTTATTGGTCTTCACAAAGAAGATTCACCGAGTCGATACGCTAAGAAGAAGAAGAAGGCGCATGGAGAAAAGCAAATGTTTTTGACACGTTAATAGACCTTTCAAGGCTTCAAGAGATCGCCAACTACGAACTAAGAAATCTGAGTAGATTTGCATGTGGTATTTTACTGACTGGGTTTTTCTGTCGGTTGTTTCGGTTGCACGGAGTAGTCCAGATTTGCTATGTCTTTGGCCAGTCTGTTTGTAGCCTCTTCATCACTACTCAACAACCGTGCTGCCAGCTCGTACGATACCTTCGCTCTGGATGCCTCGCCAATACCTGGAGAAGGAGTAAATTGTGACGCCATCTTTAACTAAAAAAATATTTGTATAATCTTATTTACCTCTACTATTATGAGAATTCTTTTTTAACGTGTTAGCATATATAAAAACATGTGAACGTGCTTGCGCCTACTGGCGGGCCATGATGGAGCCGCGTACTCCACTCATCTGCTTTTCGCCCCGCGTCACTCATTCGAGCGTTTTCCTGATGTCCAAGGACAGCTTCCCTTTTTCTTCTCCATTTCGTACAGTCGTCTGTATCCCTATTTGTCAGACCATTGATATATCATTCTTGACGACATCAAGCCAGCACTACTTCGGTTCCCCTTCTGCCAGATACAAGCGCGAACGGCAAAGCCAGACATATTTTGTTTCACAAAATGTTTGTATTTTGCTTCGTATTCGAAGCCAACTATTCAGTCAATTACCAGTCGAAATTGGTACACCTGATAGCAGATGTCAAAAACGAACATCCAACATGCGCCATCAACTGTTTCCTCAAGGCAGCATATTGAATATTAGCTTTAAGTTGTCTGGGGCAGTCGGAAATTAAATATGGGAGGAAATGTTCCCGCGAAGCGACAGGTTACGGACGTTCAGCCTCAATATGAACACGCTCAGGTGGTGCCATTTCAAATCCAATGATAGACCAATCAATATGTTTCTTGTGGTGGTTTCTCATATAATAAACATCCAAGAGCCAGATTAAAGATCATTTTCCATCTTTATCTGACCGGGGATCGAACGAGTGACGGTCATAGAGGTCGGCATCAGGCTGAACAACTTTTGCTACAGGTGTTTGTACATAAGGCGAAGAAAAATGCCTCTTTTTATCCCATTCTTCTTTCGCGGGTCTACTGGAAGAAATTTCTATAGAAATAAGTAGTACCTTTGTACGTAGTTTCCTATTTGTAAGTTTTATATTTACACTGTTATGTTGTGTACATAAATAAATAAATAAATAAAAAATGATAGCGAACTGGTTATGTAATCTAAACGGGTTAAGTTTGTTTTTATAGAATCTACAAATCATTTACATTCGTTCTATAAAAGAACTCATTTTCGTTCAGAAAATAAGACTAAATATAATACAGATTCGGATCCAATTACTCAAATTATCCGGAAATCTCCCAACGAATATGCTGTACTCATTAATAATTTTATATTTAATTATAAACCTCTCAATTAATTATGTAAATTAAATTGGGTTTTCTTTGTGCTTATATAATTATTTTTGTGTTACGAGATTTTGTACCACGGAGCACGTGGTACAAATTCCTTGAAAATATAAGAAATATAGATATATTTATTGAAATACTAGATGTTGCCCGGGGCTTCGCTTCCGTGGGAATTTTTATATAAAATATATTGCCTATAGCAATCTTGGTGAGTACCTATCTAATGGTGAAATAATTTTTGGCGTGTTTTTTTACGGGACCAGTTATTTTTCCGGGTTGTAAGGACCAGCTCTTTACTTCAAACTACATGTACACAAAATTTCAAGAAGATTGGTTGTGCAGATAATGCATGTAACGTGGGGTAACAAACAAACAAACAGACTTACTTTCGCATTTATAATATTAGTTTGAATTATTCCGCAAGTATGCATAAAATGTCTGATAGTCGATGGCGCTGTGTATAAAAACGGTAAAAAGTAATTTCAAAAATAACTACTTTAGCGGGTAACAACCGCCCGCTGTGTTCCTATAACCTGGACATCTTGTTGACAAATTACGCTATTGTAGAATCTGTCTACCCCAACCGATTGTGGTTGGGGTCTGTAAGCCGACAGGTGTGGGTACATGCGCCCTTTTTTATTTAATTGGATAATAAATAATATTGCCTATTATTACAAGCTTTTATTCTTACTTTGCAATATACTTAGAGAACTATGTCCCTGTGTGGAACCTTGCAACTCAATTTTAAAGCAGATATCTGACCGATTGATGGCAATGCATTTTTATGGTAAACATGATCTGACGGTGCACCTAGGAGCGGCTCCAGACGTTCTTCGCCACCTCAATGGTTTACTGCACGGACATTATTTTTTTGAAACAATTTGAATGCAATAAGATTTCCCTAATAACAATACTTGTTTAAAAAAAGCTTTAAAAAAAATCATATATATGAAATTCATTATAATAAAAGTCTAATGTCAAGTTCACTTATGTAATTTTTCCTCAAGTAATTTGTCAGTATATTTGTACATCAAATTCACTTTTGATGTACAAATATACATACATACACAACAAATACACATACAAACCTACACAATTTTTTTTTTTTTGAGAACGATGATACAGGCGAAACAGCTATAAATCAATTGATTATAATGCCTTTGAAGACTTCTTCATCTCTGTATCGACCCTTTATAATTAAGTATGTATTACTTAGAAATTAATAGCCCAGTGGCATAACAAAACCTCTGGAGAAAGGGCTCGTGGTAAACTCCTAACCAGGAAAGAACCTCATCCTTGTTTGCGGTAGGCTTTCTGATTCAACACCCGCTTTATATTTTAATGGGAAACACTCAACACAAACAGAACTTGACACAACACACTCAGAACCGCAGACAAATTTGACAGGTACAAATATTTACCCGCGTTGGGTATCGAACTCAGGACCTCAAGCTAGTGGACGGGGGCGTGGTAACTTCTGCTGAGGACGTCGGAGGAGGAAACAAAAACTCTGGATCTGAAAACCTGGTAAGCTTGCAAATTATCCTCCCTGCAATTCACCCAGATTACCTTTGTAACAATGCCCCATACGCCAGTAGTAGGAAGGTCGCATCTTGGCCGGGAGTCGTTCTTTCAGCGCCATCTTCAGGTCTTCCAAGGCAGCTTGAGGCCTGTCCATCTTCAGAAGCACTTCAGATCGTAGCCACAAGGACATGGCCAGCGTAGCTCCTCCGTCCAGTGAGTCGTCCAAACCTAAGGAGTATTTAAAAGTTAAATTTTTAACAAACACATTGTATACTAGATGTTGCCCGGAGCTTCGTTCCAGTGGGAATTTTGAGATAAAATATAGCCTATAGCAATCTTGGATAATGTAATTTTCTAGCGGTGAAATAAATTTTGAAATCGGTTCTGTAGTAACTGAGATTACTCCCCTCAGACATACAATCTCACAAACCCTTACCTCTTTAAATAATAACTAGATGTGGAGCGGGGCTTCGCTCCAGTGGGAATTTTAGATAAGAAATAGCCTAATTTTTGAAATTGGTTATGTACCTCGTTTCGGAGACTACCCGCCTCTAAGATACAAACTCACTAACGCTTACCTCTTTATAATAATTGTGTAGACAAAGCAATAAACTTACCATGTATAACGAAGCATATACACTTCTATATTCAGGATTACCCTATGTTCAAAAACTTCAAGAAGATTGGACAATTATATGAAGTGAAAACATATACTTTCATATTTATAATATTAGTTACAATCAGGATAATTGGGATTAAGACTGAGAACAGATTCAAGAGTTACACTGCTTTGCAATGGTCTAACAATGAGAGATCTGATCACTCATCTGGTGCCACGACTTGTATCTGGGGCGTCCTAAAAGCATAAACGACGAGCTAAATGCCGCGAATGAGAATACCTGCAGGAGGAGACTTGAAAATAGCCTGAGTAACCAAGGTGAGGGCATCCTTGAGGTCACCCTTATCCAAGGCTGCCTTTGCGACTTGAAGACGCTCCTGCGAAACCTTCGGGTCTTTGCCTCGGTACAGAGGCTGGATCCGCGATAACACTTCTGTCATGGCGCCCATAACCTGGAACGATGTAAATCAATGGCATTGCTGACTAGAATTCAATATTAGTTCCATTATTTTTGAAAAAGATTAGTGGGATGTGCGTTTTAAAATGTGGTTAGCAATTAAACATTATTATACTTTAAATCATTTGGACAGCAGTTTGTTAAGAATAATAAGACCATTTGGCTGCAATTCTTGTTCTGTAAACAATTGCAATAAGGAATGTCATCATCTTATCATAGTCTGCAGCCAGTGACCCACTGCTGGTAATGCCTCCCTCCGTCTACGTCAACTATCTCTGTACTGGGCCATCCTCATCCAGTTGTTGCTTGCAGTTTTTTCGACCCATAATCTAGCTGTTGAATGTCCCATTGACGAAACTCACATACAAAATAGAGAATCATAAAAACCGTACAGCATTTAATAAACAAATATACCTACCAATCGGGAAAGTAGTCCGAACAGGCGAGTAAACTGATGAGAAAACTGGACCAATCGTTGGGTTTTTATACAGAATGAGTACACAATATTCACAACAAAGTACCTCCTTATTGTCCAAAACTGCAGCAATTTTTTCTGCCTCGGGCAACTTCTCCAATGTCTGGATCCAGTCATCCTTGTCGGCCAGGGAGGCCATCTCATCTACCAGCTCCCTGAAGAAGCCCTTCGTGTGTGAGCATAGTGTGACGTCACTACACTTGACTGCGAACCCTGGGTCCACTTCTTCGTAAATCTTTGACATTTTCACCCTGGAATTGATAGGAATATTCTTTATTTGACTCACATAGAATACGCCCAAAATTTATACTATTATTATAAAGAGGGGAGCATTTGTAAGGTTATAATGTTTGAAGCGAGTAATCTTCGAAACTATCTAACCGTTTTCAACAATTCCTTCATCATTAGAAAGGTACATTATCCAGATTGCTAATAGGTTATATTAAATCTCGAAATTCCCACGGGAGCGAAGTCCCGGGCAACATTTAGTATACTATAATAGAGAGCTATGTTCATGTTATTCGACAAAGGAAATCGGACCACGCGGCTTATAATAATATTTTTTGTGCGCCAAACATACTTTTTGTACAGCCAGCCAAACGGGTGACGAATTCATTAAGAAGGAATTATCCTTCCTTCCTTTCCTTTGAAGAAGGTATTAACCTTCTTTATGAATTGTGTAGGTACATCAATTAAAAACGGAAGGGCCGTGCGATGGTAGTGTATTAATGGGCGATTATGATAGGTATTGGGTACTTTTTTAATTTATTTAAACGAGTATATTTTCAACATCGCATAATTATCTAATGAGTTTCAGAAATCATGACAGATGAAGTCGAAAATTTAAATAATGAGACGAAATAATTCAGGCCTCGAGCGAGAATTGAACCCATGCCCCTGCCTAACCGGGGCAGTACTATATCGAGCTGATAGATGGCGCTGAGCTATGGAGACCATGCCTGTTGTTTCATCTCCTTTCGTCTCATAGATAGTAATTAGAGAGAGAAATAAGATTATCAGAAAGTAGTATGTGAGGATGTATGTGTATGTATGTTTGTTACTCTTTCACGCAAAACAGTAATATATTAGGACAAATCACACAGATTGAGCTAGCCCCAAAGTAAGTTCGAGACATGTGTTATGGGATACTATCTCAACGATACTATATATTATTACAAATACATAAATAGACAAACATACAAGACCCGGGCCAATCAGAAAAAGATCATTTTCCATCATGACCCGACCGGGGATCGAACCCGGGACCTCTCGGTTCAGTGGCAAGAACCTTACAACTGCGCCACCGAGGTCGTCAAAAAAAGCAAAGTATATATACCTATAGCTAGTAAATATATAAACGTGAATACAAAAAAAATACAACATACATATTATAGCATACTAGCTGCGTCTCGGGGCTTTGCTCACGTGAGAATTTTGGTATAAAAGAACGTAAGTGTTTAACTTATAGGTTAAACAAGATTTCATAAAAATCAATCCAGTAGATTTTGCATGAGTAACAAACATACATACAACCTAACAAACTTTCGCATTTGTAATAATAGTAAGATAAATAAATAATATGAACTGATTATGAGCGAAGTTACTATTCGTAGGTCGAAGTATCAAACATTATTAATTTTGAACAAATAAATGAAAGCATGGCGTAACTATTGAGGGTCCCTTGTTGATTTTAGAACCCTAAAAATCCTCATAAGTATTGAAACTTAACTAAAAGGTAATACTCCTTAGGCGTATCTTGATAGTGGCTAAAATTTAAGCGGCAAATATATCGAGGAGCATTCAAAAGGTGAACGTCCTTATGTATTACAAATTTGGAATAATCTTCGGGAGATTTGACGGGGAGAATGAGAAATATTGAATTCTAACCTCAAAGTCGTCTCGCTCCTTCGAATTGCATAATTATTTCATATTAGGCACACACATAACCTTATCTAATTTCACTTCATAAATAAACTATTGGAACAGCACGGTATGGGAGCGACTGCCGTCGATACAACTTGCGGCTATATTTAACATGTGCTGTAATCTATTTTAAATGGTAATTGTGTTTGGAAGTGGCTCCATCTGTTCCTGTACCGTGTTTAATGTCGAATCAATAACAGGAATCATTTTATTATTTGCTCTATAAAGTTACTTTAAGCAGATTTGCTTCTTTAAGCGCAGGAAACTTGATACATTTTTAATATAAATAAACGGACAAACAGTTATATGGCCCGCCTGATAGGAGGTGGTCACCGCAACTTATGTCAGCTCCACACTCAGTCGCCGAACTCAGACACATGCCGATGCGAATGCGTGAACATTGCGTGGTACTTTGATACCTACACGAGTACTGTTATTTACCTCAATGAAAAACCATCAATGTATACCGAATCCGTCAATGTTTGGCAATCTGTTTGCCGATAGTGGAGCCGGCTTTATACTTACCTGAAACACGGGTGTCACACGCGCGTTGTCGACTTTGTTGGCTAGGATATTTCGCCTCTACTCTGCAATTACAAAGCCGCTTTCAACCATCGAACTGGAACACAATCCAGGCACTGATGTTACACGGTTGAATAGATTAAAGTGTCATAGATTGAATTAGATGTTTGTACTTATCCATTTATGTTATATAAATATATCTTCAAACTTGTTATTTGCAATAAATAAATCTAAATCTAAGGGCCGAGTTTCGCCCATGTGTACCTATGAAGTTCATCATTGTATCAAGGCTTACCTCTGGTAATACCTACCTGCGACTGTAGTCATAATGATACAATCATTTTCTGACTAACTAACTGCGTCACGGGACTTCGCTCCCGTGGGAATTTCGGGATGAAAAGTACCCCATGTGTTATTCCGATTATATTCTACCCGTGTACCAAATATAAGAATGTAATCGGAAAGAGCAACACACAGACGTCTTCACAAACTTTCGCATTTAAAATTGTTGTAGGATTGTGCTGAAAAATGTTCTAATTCTTATCTAATGTTCGAGCTAAACAAACACAACCTTCCTTTAACTTTACAGACAAAGTTCAGAATACTCGCATTAAAGTTAAAAGCACCTGAAATCATTCTTTAGATAGAAGATTTTAAAATGTTCGCTATCCTCTGTTTGCTGAGCTCAGAATCTACAAATAGAATTTTCAACGAACTGTATCCACACTGTATAGCTATTTATGTATTCGTATGGGAAACAGGCGGGGTACCTAATATGCAAGTATATAGTCGTAGCCATATTCATATCATAAAAGGGAAAGTCTGCCTGTCTGTATGTTCCGCTTTCACGACTAAACCGCTGGATCAATTTTGATGGTCACTATAATGACGAAAGCTACATATATAAGTTTAGCCACGACCATTCCAGCTAGAGTTAAGTTTAGCCGACATAATAAGATTCGGTTTCAACCAGAATTCACTCAGCCGCGCTTCGTCATTTTGACGTCCGTCAAAAGACAATATATATGTAAGGAGTTTCGACGTGCATCAATGCATCCTTGCCAAAATCTGTAGAAAACAATGGACCTATAGGTAACGTGCTGCGTCCTCGTCGCAACGGAGCACGACTAAACAATGGGGCATGGCTCTATGAGTCAGATGAGCAGGCGACTTTTTAAAGCGTTAGACAAGAAATCCAAGGCAAGAATTTAACTTAGAATTTAATCAGAAAAAGTTTCAAACTTCCGACAAAAAGATCTCAAGTCTAATGATTTTCTTATTTAAGTTTTAAACTGTAATATCACCGCTCTAATTGCATATTTTATGAATAGATCAACGTCTATTTAACAATGTAGATTTTATACATTGAGCTATACATAAACAGGGCTACTGGTATCAAATGCAAAACCTTCTAAAGACTACTTAGGTACATCAAAATAAGGAGTTTTTATTCTACGACTTTTCGTAATTCGTAGTTTTTTTTTTTCATATAAAAAATAAAATCTAATTTGCGATTCTACACATTTTAACTCTATGTAATAATAGTCCAGCAACACGAGACAGTACAGCATTATGTAGCGGAATCGAACATAGAGTTAAAGTTTTATAGAAACCACACTAAAACTAAAAAAAAGGATTTTTTTTTTGTATTTATTACGTTTAAACAAAAGTCGTAGAACAAAAGATGTTAGCCTCTACATACCTTATGCGCTTTTGGAAGGTTATTCGTTCCATACCAGTAACCCTGTATACCCCGAGGAAAACTAATAAATATATATATATATATATATATATATATATATATATATATATATAATAAACAAACTCATCTGCCGCTTCTATCTATCTGATCGCTGAAACTAAAAAACTGCACGGATTTTCACCAATACAGGGCATGATAACTTAAGGAAAGTTTAAGTGTCTACTTAGTATGTTCTTACCCGAGCGAAGACTGCACCCTAGCTTTAGGGTACCTAGTAGGTACCCAAGCACACCCACCCACACCTACCCTACCCCTAACTCATTTTATATGGGGTCGGAATACCATGCTAGTCCACTTTTATCTGTCTGATGATTGCGCAGTGGAAGCGTGCCTTGCCCTTACCTAGGTTAGGCATAATTATTTCACTCGAGAGAGATTACAGATACAAGATCACAGAACATATAGAAGTGGGATTATAGACATGGACTGATGTCCATACATATATGTGAGGAGTATATAGTTTTAACTGTCGTTTTAGTACCTGACATTCTCACTTTTCCACCTAGTAGCGCTAGTGTGTATATTACTCTAAAAATTTCATGCTAGATGTCGCCCAGGGCATCGGCCTCGTGAGCATTTTGAGATATTTTATCTCAAAAATACCACGCGATAAATTCTGTAACAATCTTGGATAATGTAAGGTACCTAATATACGATAGGCTGCTATTTATGTATCCGGAACTGGCCAATAATTCTAGAATATTTAAAAAGTAATTACAACATTTGAAAATAGAACTCTTCGGCTAGAGAATAAATATTTTTCATGTCCCTGTCATTTGTTTTTTTCAATTGGCGCCAATTTTGAAAATAGCTTGTCTTCATTGCCATGGATTTAACTCGTGAACATTTTCGCGCGATGATTTATTATGATTTTCGGCGTGGATTAACTCAAAAACAGTGCATCGAACAACTGATTTTAACTTTTGGAGATGAAGCACCATCGAAAACCACTGTGTATTATTGGTTTAAGGAATTTCAACGTGGACGGTCTATGCTCACGGATGAAATTAAGGAGGGTCGTCCTAAATCGGTAGTGGTACAACAAAATATTGATGCTGTGCGACAATTAGTAATGCAAGATCGTTATGTTACATACCGCGAGATAGAGACGTCTCTGGGCATTAGTATGACGAGTATACACGCGATATTACACGAACATTTAATTGTTAAAAAAATTTGTTCGCGTTGGATTCCGCACAACTTGAGCGTAGATCAAAAACAGGCTCGTGTCGACTGGTGTAAGAAAATGATAAAAAAATACAACCGTGGCACGTCAAAAGCTGTTTATAATATCTACACAGGTGACGAAACCTGGATCTATGCTTATGACCCTGAAACTAAACAGCAGTCAACGGTGTGGGTCTTTCAAGATGAACCGAATCCAACAAAAGTTGTTCGTGCGAGAAGCACTTTAAAGCAAATGGTCGCTTGTTTTTTTGGTATCAACGGACATGTAGCTACAGTGCCACTAGAGAATAGTAGGACGGTTAATTCTGAATGGTACACCACCATTTGTTTGCCAGAAGTCTTTGAAAAAATACGAAAGAACAACCCACAACGCAGAATCGTACTTCATCACGACAATGCTAGCTGCCACAAGTCGGCTGAAACAAATAATTTTTTGGAGGGTCAAAAGATTGAATTGACGGGTCATCCGCCGTACAGCCCCGACCTGGCACCCAATGATTTTTATTTATTTCCAAACATTAAAAATAAATTACGTGGTCAACGTTTTTCGAGCCGCGAAGAGGCCGTTGATGCGTTCAAAACACACGTTTTGGACATACCTCAATCAGAATGGGAAAAGTGCTTTGAAAATTGGTTTCATCGTATGCAGAATTGCATAGATCATCGCGGAGAATACTTCGAGAAACAATAAAACCATATGTAATAATATATGTTTGTTTAATTTTGTTATTCCGGATACATAAATAGCAGCCCTCGTATTCTATTATTATAAAGAGATAATCGTTTTTGAGTTTGTGAGTTTGTATGTTTGAGGCGGATAATCTCCGAAACTACGGAACCAATTTCAAAAAATCTTTCACCATTAGAAAGGTACACTGTCCGCGATTGCTATAGGATATATTTTATCTTAAAATTACCACAGGATCGAAGCCCCGGGCAACATCTAGTGGTGAAATATTTTTTTAAATCGGTTCGATAGTTTCGGAGATAACCTGCCTCAAATATTCAAACTCATAAACGCTTACCTCTTTATAATACCTAATAGTACCACTTGTGGTACAAATTATATTGTCTGACGTGTTATAGACATCGTGACGCGTTTAAGCTAACGCTTGTGTGTATTATTGTTCCGATAATCACATTTGGCTAATGCTGTTTAATGCAATCTGTCCTCATTTGTCACGTAATAGCCATACAATAGCCTCGTCATGGCGTATCACAACACAACACGGCGGACACACAGACTCGATATATATTTTATGGAAATTGCAGGCTGTTTACCCGCAACTTCGTCAGCGTAGAATAGTTAATTCTGACAGCCAGCATATTTTTTTTGTGATACCAATAAAAATATTTTTGTGTGATATATAGCCAATTAAGTCGTCTGTTCACCTCAACATGAATTTCATACTAATTTTCAAACCCCATTATAGTCTTCCGGGAGTTTATTTTTGAAAAAAAAAAACCGTAAGTACCTTTATTTGAACCTCGGGTCTTTAACTACATGCGTGACAAATATCGTTAAAATCAGTCCAGCGGTTTAGACGTGAAAGCGGAAGAGAGAATTTATAATGCTTTATGGACACTGAATGGATTTGGATTGAAACGTTACTGAAAAATTGAAAATTGTGTTTTAACATTTGTTATTACGTATAAAAAAGTACTCCATTCCATTCTCAGATCATTTCTGCTGCGTAATTAATGAGACCCTTACTTATTAAATTAGCAACATGTCAAGTGAAAGCAAATGCTCATATATTTTGAGCAGGCGTCATTAGAATTTTCGAATTAATTTAGCACAAAGGAAAATAATAATGTAGATGCTTTTATGTTATGTTAATTATATAATTATATATAATTGCTTCTAGTTTTACGCATGGTCTCCTGTGTCGGAAAATGAAGCTAGGACGGCTGATAATATATAATAAAATTCCAAAAGCCGTGTTGTGAGAACATTGTTTTTCAATACGACCGAGAATCGAATCTAGGACAACGCTGGGGACATTAAAATGGCTGTGTTAGTGATAAATCGCGCGACTTTTAATTAAACCATATGTTATTAATATGAAGCAAAATAAACATAACATTTGCAATTATGAATGCGCTGCAGTTGGTCGGCCATCTTGTTATGGTGCAAACCTCATCAAAGTGCACTTAAACTATATAAAGCGTATTTTATTATTATCCTGTTCATAGAATATATTTAAAGTGCTTACTAGCTGATGCCCGCAGATTCTTCCGTGTTAAAAATATCTTATCTACAGGAGTTTAAAAAAAATTAACTACATAAGTAGTAAGTTAAAACTCTCCTATTCCTACCGAATTGAGATGACAGTAAAATAAACGTTTATTCAGAAATTATACATTACAAACACGTTATCCCAACAAATTTAAAATGAATAAATTTTTAATAGTTTGTTGTTGTGAACATGTTTGAGAAATATTCTCAAAGATACAAACTACTAGCATTTGAAAAGAAATGCATAAAAAATCAAACAGCCTATCATTATTGCTTTATTTTTCTAAATTATGATATCTAATAGATTATTTGCCAATTGCTATTTTCTGAACTAGATGCATCCCTTTGGAAATTCGGGAGAAAAATGTGCTATTCCAGGTTATATTCTACCCGTGTACCAAATTTCATAACATCCGTCCAGTAGATTTTGCGAGAAAGGCTAACAAACATATACACACTCACAAACTTTCGCATTTGTAATATTATATTAATAGGAAGTAGAATAATATTAGCAGGGTTAGTAGAACATAATTTAACATAGGTTTTAACATTTAATCAAAACTCCATACAAAATAACGTCGGGAACAACAAAACAAGTTGTGATAGGTAGAACCGCAGAACAAAACGGATCGAGTAACTGAACAAAATTCAATTTTAGTTTCCCAACTCCGGAGCATTGTACTCAGAAATCAAAGTGAAAATGTGGCTTTATTTATTTCTGTTGCCTAGATTGAAAAGGACGGTGCACGGCAAATATGTATGCGGCATATTGCAGAAACTGTCGGTCGATTTTAGGTGCAAATTGAAATAGAATCTGTCACCAGTTTTATACATACCAGAATATGTTACATACAATATCATGTTTTAATTTCGTATGGGGTAGACAGAGCCAAGATTTTCGGCCTCGTTTAGCTGTATACAAGTATAGTATATAGGTAAAAGTGTAGGGTAATCAGGAATTTTAGGGAATGTCATTATGTGATCCGACGGCAGTTGTAGGTAGATTAATTGTTGACGATGTTGAGCATGGAGGAAAATTAAAAGAGAAAAACAAACAAAACATCAAACAATTTAGTGTAATTAGGCGACAAGGAAGACTCGTAGTTTTTCTCGTCTGTTTTACAAAATACTTATTTATATTTTTAGCTTTTGTCCTCAATTTCTCGGGAATTCCTAAATACATTTATGTATGAAAATATTATAATTCAAAATTGATATAAGGTATGAAGCCTTCTTAGTGAACAATACAAACGATTTTCGCATTCATAACATAAGATTATTCAAAGATTTTCATTGCTTAGGTAATTTTATTTCATTTTCAGTGTCTACGTTGGTGTGTTTGATTGATTTTGACTGCGTGATAAAGAAGTTACGAAGAAACATGAGGTGTTATTTTCCCCCCAGATAACTAGGTATACGTTAGTGGGAGGATTAAGGATGCAAGTTATATGAAACTACCTCATTTTAGAAGTGATCCACGAAATTTCCTGTCTGCGTTTGTGGTCAGTAAAAATGTTCTCTTTTGATAAGATGAAATATTTCTCCGTTTACATAGTATCTGTTTGTAAACAACTGTGTTGTTTTGACTTGTAGAAAAATCCATTTAGCCTATTTCTGTATAAAAACACAATTCCAAGTAAACACAGGATTAGGTAAGTCAAATTGTAAGTAAAATAATTAATTACTGAAATGAAAAAAAAAACTTTTTGTTGGAGTTCATTAAAAGTGTTGTCTAATTAAGCAGGTTGGGTGTTTGCTCTTTAGGGTTCCGTTGTTCTTAATAAAAACGGGTTCCCTATAGGATTAAAATCAGGGACGTTTAGACAAAATTACTCCAGAAAGACGTTTTTCGCACCTAAAACATGGATAACAGATGTGGTTGAAGGAAAAATTGAAGTTAGAAACTGTTCTAACTTCATTTTTTCCTTTGTACTGCAAAGGAAAACCAAGAAGGGCGGGCATCCATAGATGAAATAAAAGACAACGCAAGGTCGTTTCGTATAGGGAGATAAAATCTATCGCAGGAATCGCATTGGAAAATACTCCATCGACAAGAACCTCTGGCATTAATTTATTTGATGGACAAACACACATTCACATTTATAATTTTATGAACTGCGAATCAAAGAGACCCACAGTCGTATAATCCAAATGAACCCATCGTTTTATTTGTCCTTGTACAAATTTCAGCTCATGTAAAATTCTTTTTTATATTCCATCAAAGTACGTATTAATTTACCATTCAAACGTTTGAAGGATATTTCGGAAGATATGAATTACTGATTCAATGAAATTTAATTTAAAATACCAAATACCCGTTGGCCGATCGGTCTGAACGCTTCAGACATTAAGACTAGAGTCTAGCGATCAGATATTTATGCAGTGGGTATTCGTATTTAGAATAACTTGTTTGTTTGTTTGTTTGTTTGTTTGTTTGTTTGTTTGTTTGTTTGTTTGTTTGTTTGTTTGTTTGTTTGTTTTTTTTTTTTTTCACAAAAATGTAATAAAAATATTATACTGCGTTAAAAACTGTAACATATTACTGCTTTACTCTAACGGACCATCTAAAGTAAAGATAATATTGAAATAATGCCTCAGCAAAAGTGGTTCAGACTGATAATCAATTTCCATTGAGGTATAAATAATGAAGATCTGGAATATCTGATGTGGAACATAAAGATACCAGATATATAGAAATGACGTCTTAGAAAAAGATGTTCTGTCTACAATTATTTCCAAGGGGTCTCAAGCAATAGGTGAGCAGCCCCTTAAGATGATTCGAATCTTTATCCATTAGGATATTGGTTTTGTACGAGGTACCGAAATAATTATTGCCCAATTTAGGTACCCGTCACTATAACTCCATCGAGCTCATATTTTTTCATTAGAAAATTCAATCGCGGTCACCATAAAGCTTTATTCTTAAGTATTAAAAAATGATTTATACTACAAAATAACATAAGCTGGAAATATCTCCACGTGATGAAGGCGTTAACAGGCCTAATAAATATTTAGTTTTTATGATACAAAAGGCTAACTTCGACTAAGGTTTAATTACAAAAATAATGATTTTCAGGTGTCAATAAATTGAAATCGTAAATTTTGAAAAAAAAAACGGCATTAACACTACTTCTTGTTTTTATACCCTAGAATTATTGGTTTTATTGTGTCAACTAAAAAAAATCATTAAGATCGGATAATATTTAGGGTTAGTAAAACGTTTTATCTTTTTTTAGACATTCCTCTTAATTTATTTCATTTGCTGTACTTTGAAATTCTTTGCCGACGTAATTAAATTTACAGAGTCAACAATTATTATACATACTTATATAAGTTTGCATTCGAGTAAGACTCCAAAAGCAAACTAAATTAAACTACGACTTCCTAAGCAACTGTAAGGTAAATAGCACAGAAAACTACCTCAAATAAACCTGGCCTATTCGCCCGTATTGCCGCCGCATAGTCCTATGCACGGCACCTTGACATGCAACGACTGTGCCAATCGTAGGTGCCCTGTGAAAACTTGGTCCGCAAAGAGTCAATTTTATAGATTATAGAACAACATAAAACTTATGATATGTCTGCCGATATCGGTTGGTTTCTGACCTGACCTAAGTTCAGTCTATATAATTTCGGCTAGATCTAGGTGCACAGATGGTTAATTTGGTGGTTGGATGGTTATCCAATTGATGGTCAAATATTGATTTAAGAGTTAAGGAAGAGTTAATAATTATGATAAAAATATATTATTTTTTGAAAGTTACGTTACTTTTTTCGATTTAAAATGAGATTTAGCTCTTAAAAAAGCTCAATCCCTTTCCGCGCGTATTTTTTTATTTAAGACTTGTATTGGTGTTATAAATGTAATATTATAATATTCACTCCTAATTTTTATGTTCCCCTGATGTTTACAGAGGATACTTAATGCTTTCATGTACTTACTGTGCATCATGCAGGGAAGGGATTTTTAAAAACTAGCTTAAGTTCAATAGCGAAATGAATATTAAAAGTAGGTTTTTTTTTTAATTTGTCTAACAAATAAACTTGTTTCGCATTATTTTCTATCACGCACGTCTCTTTCTTACATGAAATGGAATTTATGACTAGGTCTATAGTGTTCTCTGTCTGTGGTAATTTTTTTTTACATTGTTACGTTACAATCCCGTGATTCAGAATGTCTTATAACGGAACTACACTCAATACGGTGTCATTATCAATAGTTAAATAACTACTTACTAGACTTTGTCATGGTGGTGCTAAAATGGTGCTTGACTCGAGGCTATGCGGTGGCAACTTGGAAATAGTATACCATTTATTCTGTTTTACTTTGCAAGGGAGATATTAGGAGCGCCCGTAACCTTATCTGTACTATTATTATAAAGAGGTAAGCGTTCGTGAGTTTGTATTTTTGAGGCGGGTAATCTCCGAGACTACCGAACCGATTTCAAAAATTCTATCACCATTTGAAAGGTACATTATCCAAGATTGCTATAGGCTATATTTTATGGCAAAATTCCCACGGGAGCGAAGCCCCGGGCAACATCTAGTTTTTATTATTATTTTTTTGTCTCTGAGCGAAGATCATTTTCACTAGTACATTATGACATAAAACATTTTATATCCAATTTTATTTTGAGTATTTTTTTCTTTCTTTCATGAGAATTATTGTAAATAAGTATTGAGGAAGTGAGTGACATTCATCAGGATCGTGGCAAGTGGAAATCCCTGGTCTCTGTCTACCCCTATGGGAAACAGACGTGTTAATATATGACATTTCATTTTATCTCGCCTGTTCCCTATAGATAGATTTGTATCCAGTCTACTGGATTTCTAGAGGTACTTAGGCGATGTCTCCAGGAGGGAGGAGAATCGCGGCGACATTATCGCCGTACCACGACGTATTGCCATACAATTTCTATGGCGCTGACTACGCGATTCTCTCCCTCGTGGAGACAGCGCCATGTTGAAGGCGTTTCATCTGTAAGTTATTAATTTTATCTCTCTCATCGTGCGTGTTGCGGTTGCGGTATGTGTTACGGGGAAGCCCGATGCCAGTGTTAAAATAAAACTGAAACAGCAACCTAAAACTTTATAAGTTTTTTTGTATGTTTTTTAATGTTATTCAAAAATCCAAAAAAAAATCAAAATGTCTTTATTTATCACCTCAATCTTTCTAGAACAGTGTTGCTAAATACGATTAATACAAGTATTATCATGGATACAAAATAAGATCGTGAGAGACTGGTGTCTGAACTAAGCAAGCCCGTATCTCATAGCCATTGCTATTGTATGAGTAGGTACTCCGTGAGTACCTGCTAATTCCTTGGTTATTGCTTATCGTCTGAGAAACTTATATATTCTATCATCCGTATAATAAATAAATATATTAAAAAATATATAAGTAAGTCACACTCAGATTGAGTTAGCTCCGAGGCAAGTTCGAGACTTGTGTTATGAGATACTTACTCAACGAGCATGGTTGGTCTTGTACTCTTCTATATCGTATACATTAGATAAATTTTTCATCTTGACCTGGCCGGGGATCGAACCCAGGACCTCCAGTGTAGCAGTCTGGTACGATGATCATTTGGCAACGGAGTCAGCGGATATAGAGTGGTTCACACGCCGTTTTTAATCATGTTTTCAATCATGGAAGGATGTTAAAAGTTCTTGGGGTCCTTCATTGGTGTCTGTTATGTTTGCAGTCGTTAGAAAATGTCAATCCGCAATTGGCTCGCGTCAGGGCTATACACCTTGTTCATCAATAATGAAAGCCTGTACCCCAGAAGTAGGGACATTTAATTAGTTGTCGATGTTGATGATGATTACGCATATAATAGATGCAACATTGTGATGACCTGATGGGTGGTCCGGGCTGCAAGTTGGTTCAGGTGTTGACTGGCTGACGTGCGACTACCTCCTACCTTGGAAGCCACCGAGTTTGGGTCGACGACCTCGATATTTCAGATCAGATAATCAAGAATGATAATACTGTTTGGAATTTATAATAATGGTTAAAATTTTTTTTGGAATTAAAATTGAATAAAAAATGAAACCTTAAAAATGCAATCAATTCGCTGTTTCATGATTACAATTGGAAGATAGAAATTATGTGAAAAAATATAAATTTATCATTCAACATGACTAATCTGTATTCGCCATTTTTAAAAGGTGTACTTTTTAATATTTGTAAGATAAAATGACAAAGAGAGAAAAGAATAATAATATAGTACTGAAATTCCAAAAACGTGTTACCGCTCTCATAAAACTAGGATGGGTGATGTTATTTTTGTATTTCAATTTTAAAATCGTTAGCCTTATCGTCATCGGTGACGAAACTAGCGCTGTCTTAGCGGCTCTCACCTGGTGACGTCTCTGTTATCAGCACACGGTTATCACCCCGCGAGCCCCGCTTCAGTCTGTCGGTCGATCACGTCGCGCACGCACGCTATCTCTGTCGCGAGCCCAATAAATCGAGCCCCGAATGGAACATCACTACTGTAAGTACGCCCCCATCACTACAACTGTCAAAACACGCGGCATTTGTGTTCCAACGCGTTCTATATTCAAATTAGATTTCTTTTTAATTCATGTCGTGACAAATAAGTTAGTACGGGAGATAAAAGCGTATTTCAATTTCTGATTTTGTTTAAGGCCAAATGAGTCATACTGGAAAGAATATGAAGGTCGACTCATCCTAAAGCATATTTACCAAAACAATCTTAATGTATCAGGTGGGATATCCTTATCTTTGATACCAGCGCGTTCCTCAGTCGCTCTTCATGGTAATTTGTACGGCAAAAATACTTGTGGAGGCTTTGCGAATGAAATTTGACCAGAGTTATCAAGTGTGTCTTGATATACATGTTTAGCTTGCTTTTCCATGTCTAATTGTCCTACCCATAACAAATTTCATTATTATGTTATTGTGTTACACAATTTAGCAGTAATTTGAAGTATTTTGTGTTAATATTCTTACATTGTTATCAAAAAATATCTATCCGTATCACATTTTGGTTAAACATGCCTATTTAAATTTGTTTGCTTATGTTATTATAAGGTATATGCTGAAATGAACTTGACAAATCGACGCGTTGTGTTTACACTATTTACTCACGACAAAAGTAGTCGCCCACTGAGTCTGTAACATATTTTATTTACTTAAAATGGGTTGCACCAGTCAAATTTGACGTTAACTTTAACCTGCGCAGTGAAAGGTAAAAACGCTATTTTGTTGAAGTAGATTAGACTAGTGTAACCCACTCAGAGCGCGTTCCCATTGTTCAGTCGCCACGGATCACGTTTAAATTCGTCGACGGATCAAATCAGAAGAAAGTGAAAAATGTACGAAGTTTCGACGCATAGCAACGCGCGTCAATGTCAAAAATTATACAACACGACGGAGTTCGAGCAATGGGAACAAACTTTTAGACAGTTCGTCCACGGAATTAGTAGGTACTACGTACACGAAGTACTTACTAAATCCATGAGTTCGTCCCAAAGCGATATCACAGTCATAATATTTCGTAACATTGCGCGCTGTCGCCGTCACGGCCGTGACATAGATGGCGCTAGTGAGCCGTGAAAAGCGGATTTTCTCAGAAGCCCTATTGTTTCTTAGCAAAAAATGATCCTCCATGATTGACCGTGAATATCTGTTTATAGATGATAATTGTCTAGCGATTACCTGAATTATAGCTAAACTGGCAGCTTACTATGTTATTTTGATTGTTTGTTGATTTTAACTTGTAATTTTCTGTATGAGTCTCCTGGAGTCTACGATCCGAACTAATATTATAAATGCAAAAGTAAGTTTGTTACCTCTTCACGCTCTATCTACCAAACCAATCTTCTTGAAATTTTGCACACATGTAAGTAGTTTGAAGTATGGAGTAGGACGTAGGGTACCTTTCATCCCGGAAAATTAACGCGAGCGGAAATTAAGCTATATATATATAAATATATATTGTGTGTGATCTTGATCTCTAGAAACAAAAGTACCTACCTACCTACATATTGGCGAAAATGTAAAATATGAAGTAGTAGGTACATACTTCTCCGCGACTTGGTGCTTCCCTCAAATGTTTTGGGATAAAAAGTACTTTATGTGAATTTCCTTAATATAACATGTTTCAGGTCATATTCAACATTTTATTCAAAGTTTAGTAAATTTTGCGAAGCTGATTTACTTATACATTACATTTGATATAACACAAAATTATTTTACGAAATTTCTTCAAAAATTTTCAATGATTTTTCTACTGACTACAAAATAAAAACTAAATTAGAACATGTTTCACCACATTCTGATCAAATATCATACTGCTATCAGGCAGATAAATTAAATGCTAAATTAATCTCATTTGATTGGCCAGTTAGCCCTATCAAACACTTGTGAAACATCAAATTCAAATTTAAATTCAAAATTCTTTATTCAATTTAGGATGATATACATCACTTATTGACGTCAAAAATTACTTAAACTAAGTCTACTGCCGGCTTCCAAAGCGCAGGTGAAGAAGAAGCGGCGCAACAAACTTCACCGCAGCCTTTTCTCCAAGGACGTCAATTAATAAATATAGGTCTTATACATATATAAAAAATTAGGAGGACGAATTTACATCATTATTAAAAATGTCAAAATTTGAATAAATAAATAAAATAAAAGTTGTATCTCCCATAAAATTATTGAAAATTGACACACAAAATCATCAATCATTTTTAACGCTGTTTGAAATGTTAGTTTATTATCAAGCGGTGAAACGGGTGCTTAAGTTACTTCCCCATATTTAGATTACAGTAGATTTGGAGTAAACTTGCTGTGGAGATCGGACTACAGACAAACACACTCAAGGTACAGAACTGAAACTTCTCCACGCGGAAGTGAATCGCACTTGACCGGTATTTATACTATATGGTAAGTGGATAATTTTTACAGCCATCTGGCTCATAATATGGCTATAAAATTATCCTCATAAAACGTGTCCCTATCTAGTTTAGTAGCTCGGTAGTCCGTTTACAAAACTGTGCATCATATTTGTCACACAAAATTTTTCTGACCGCAGCATTGATCAAAATTTGAAATGCTAGAAATTTCTATGTCACACCACGCAATTACTCCGTTGCGTTCCGTCGACCTCCGTGACGTTATATCCGTAGACTGACAATACTGAAATCACACGACATTGTCAATAACTTAGGAAAACACGGAGTTGAGACATATCGTGTTAATAGGGGCTGAAATGTGGGGCTGAATAACTATGTTTTATTCAAATATAATTCATCCTCCGGGCTCGAGTTTTATTTTGGGCGTTTGACTATATTCATAAATCAGTGATTTAGCTGCGACATAGTAACTAGCGATGAGCCTTTCCAGACATTTTCAAGAATACACGGAAAGAGCCCGGAAATATTCTAAGAAATTCCCGTGATTATTTTTCAATCTGAAATTTCCGATAAGAATTTCACTTGGAAGCCTGTGGGAATTCTGTTCAAAAGTGAGGAGTTTTTTGAGAACAGTTAATTTCTAAGAGACATCGACAGACGGATAGATTTTTACCAATTATTTATCGGGAACATAATTTTCGCTTTGACAAGGAAATAGGTAACAGATATTGTCAGATTATAATATATTCACGTTTTAGTATAGAGTTACACAATGTAATCTTATCCACGATTTGATATCGTCCACGGTTCGGCGCCGCATATCATAGACAAAATCCCTTGTAAGGTATTTACCTCAAGAGGTAAAAACGGAATCACAGTGTTATTTGTTTGTCCATCTGTCGGTCCGTATATCAATATCCTTGTTCTGAAGAACGCGTAAAGATATCAAGTTGAAAAAATATGACTATATGCTATATATACGAATTATGACTATTTTAGAAGGGATCCGAATCCTCTGCTCGCGAGTACAACTCACACTTGACATTTCGTTCAGGAAATACGTGGGAAATTCTTCTTCTCAGTCGTACACTCCTTGACGGAGTGGTCATGGTTATGGATCATCCGTTGTGCTTGTTGCGGCTTTCGTGATTTTTCTCCACTTCTCCCTATTCATGGCACTACGTGTACACTCCGTGAGGGAACCCAGGAAGAAGGAACATGGGAATACCTATACCAAAATTCTAGTGATCTTTTCTAGTGTGTTATCGCTAATATTGGTGTCAGATTTTATTCAAGCTGCCTAGACATGACTTTAACGACCGCTTGCCGACGTTAACGTGAGCGTACCTATAGAATGTCCTAAAATGGAATACTTTTTCTTTTCAAGAATAACCACAAAAAGTTTAGCGTTCACTCTTTTTCTCTGATCAGTAACTGGGGAACCCCCGAAGTCCCGAGGCGTAGTTGAGGGCAGAAAATCGTGCTAATCTTCCGAGGGATACGTAATGATTTATAGGACACGTGCTTTCAAGGTTAACAATATAATAATTAATAATAAATTATAATGGACTGATTACGCCGCTAGGGACGCTAGTGTAGTGAAAGGTTAATTTCCAAAGACAAAAATTACGATTGTGATGTTTTATTATCTGCGTAGGACACTTTTCGCAAAGAAGTAGCCAACCAATCACATTACGGTATGGTTGTCGTCGCGTCACAATACCACAACGTTATTGGTCGACGGCATCTCATTATGAAGATAGTGAAAAGCTACTTGTAAACTCGCGCTAACTATAACTACGGTCTTTGTTTTGTTTTCGTTAGTTGAAAAAATAGAATGGTTTGCGTCCACGCGTTTTTTTTTTAAGTTCTGCAAACTAGCTTAGTTAGAACAGGATTTGTTATTTTGATTGTTCGCCAACCATGATTGTTTTTCATTAAATGGATCGAGTGTTTTGGAAATGTGTATTCTATTGATATTTACGCAGGGTGGCTTTTTAAACATTACTAAATCTTTCACAATGTGCTCTGACTTCCATAACAAAATATAATATAAAAAAATAAAGTATGCACAATAATTAAAATCAGATGATCTTATTTACACCTGTAACCTTAATTTTTGAGACGTCCTCGATTTGATTTTGACATATTCTCGACAGTTTTGACGTACATTGCTGGTTTTTCCATTGCGGTAAACAGGTTTTCCAATTGGTTAAAACTGCTTTTTAGAAGTGTTTGTAAAGTAATCTGATCCTTGTACCACTCTGTATGTATATAGGTAATAAGCTCAGTACATGGAAGCTAACTTCAGTAAAAGACAATGCGAATATCGTACAATTTTTTTATGGATAGAACAGAATGTAAAACTACTCGGTTACCTTTTAATTGTTAAGTACTTTGAAGTCAAATTCAAAATTCAGAAATTAGACCTTCACAGGCACTTTTTCTCGTCAATTTTTATATTTATAGTTATTTCTCACAAGCTACAAACTACTGGCATTTCGGAACGACCACTGCTGAGAAGAAATACTGAAAGAAACCCATTTGAACAGTGTTGGTCCCTATCATGCCAGATCGGCTTACCATTACTGTTTCTTACAATGTTTTTTTTTCTAATAATATATAAAAGTACATAGTCAAAAGGTAAATCAAAACAGGTTGTGATTGTGATCCGAGTGCTGATTATAATATATATCGATATGTATCGATGTGAAACACAATTAACTTACATGAAAATATATAAATATTTGTAAATTTTTCCCAAATTCTTACTAGTATTTAGTTTATTTTGCTATTTTTATTTGAAATGGATCACGTTTGCTTCACGGACAAATATCCGTGTGATGAGACATTTCGCTAGGAGTCACCTTCGAGATATAGTATGTTGGAGACACGCAACGGCTCATCGATTGTCATTGTCACTAATAAGGCTAGCCGCGCATTGATTGTCGGTCAAATCCTACGTAATTTTAAAAATGTGAAAGCAAGTTTGTTTGTTGCCTCTCACGCTCCAGCTACTCGACCAATCGTCTTGAAATTTTGCATACATATAGTTTGAATTACGGTGAAGGACATAGGGTAACTTTCATCCCGGAAAAATAACTGTTTCCGTGTGAAATCACGCGGGTGAAGCCGCGATCAAAAGCTAGTACCTTAGTACAAGCGTAAACATTTTAAGCATGTTGTTAGGATCTTGTGAAATTCCAAAAACTGCTGTTTATGTTGTATTTTATTTTTATATTAATTGGGACACATGACAGAGTTCATAGCCGTAGATTTTCTTCTTTTTTAGAACAACAACCATATAAAAAAAAAATCAACTTGTGTTGCCAGCAACACATCTAATTTGAATTTCTGTGCGTCTTTTACTACTGCTTTCTTTGTATGTGTTTTATTCGTGCAACAAAAACTTTAGAAACAAACAGAATAACTGAAAATTGTCACAACTAAGTTCACAGTACACATTTATATTTGGTTTATGTGTTATTTTCGTCGACTATAACTAGAATGATGGATGGTGCTCCCTAGCGCCGGCCTTGGAAAGACTTTTTGCAAATGTTACTCACATTAAACATCGAAAATCAACGTTTTTTCTGCGCAAATGACCGCCGAGCTCAAAACAACCTTCTTAGAATCTACACTCATCACTATTACGATGTAATTATATCTATAACCGATTGTATGCAGCTTGTTATCATTAATGTATACTATAAACACACAACGGCTTGAATACAAATGCTGTGCAATTTTCATGTCATCTAAATACAGGGAAAACCACGTTCACCATCGTTTTAAAATCTTGCTAATATACTTCTAATATTATTAATGAGAAAGTTTCTGAGAATGAACATATATGTGTATGGTCGTTGCTCCTACGCAAAATCTACTGGACGGGTTATTATGGAACTTGGCACACGGGATAACCACAGAAATTAAGCTGCAATAACACATAGGGAATTCTTTATCCCGAAAATCCCACGGGAGCAAAGCCCCGGGGCGCAGCTAGTAGGTATAAATTGTAAAGCGAATAATATGATCAAAGATCTTGTTTGATTTCATTGGACGTTTCGTTCGCGTTAATTAATATTGTGAAAGATATCTTTTGACATATTCTAATAAATCTAAGTTTATTTATTTAGTTCTAGCGGCCCGACCGGACTTCGCTCGTGTAAAAAAAATTATACACCAAAACCTTCCCCAGAAATCACACTATTTATAGGCGAAAACCGCAGAAAAATCCATAAAGTTGTTGTGTTTATCGCGAACAGACAGCCGCGGCAGCGGACCTTGACTGTAATATGTAAGGAAACCAAAAGCATGACACGACAACACAAAATTACAACCTTTAACAATAATAACAAAGCCAATAATTAGTACATTATATAATTATTAGTTTCCCTTATTTTTTACATTGGTTTAACCAATAATGGTGAAGTGAAAGAAGAGCAGCTTCTGTCCATAATACTATAAGTATATAAACAAGACATACCAATGTAATACGAGTGTCATAGATTAAAAACTTAGTTCAAGCGTATCCTATATGATAAGCGTATCACATGGGATACTCCTAACATTGAACATGCCAATCTCGATAAATTTCTTTTTAATTATATCTACAGGACTGCGCCCCGGGGCATCGCTATAAATAATTAAGTAAATAATCAAGAAGCCCTAATTAAATACGCTTTATAAGACGATAAACTGGCTATGATAAAATAACCACGTTTCAGGTAAAACAGTAATTTATGGTGGGATTAATTGTCGCTTCCGCGTCCTTTTGGCAGAAGGGGTAAACCAAAGAAATGCTGGCTTGATCTCGTCCAAAATGACATGCGTGCCAATGGTCTGACAACTAGGGATGCCGGATTCCGTTCGAAATCGAAGTCGACACGAGTCCGACACTCCTTGCAGCCGGGAAGTCGCACAGATGAGAGACTGAAGCATAATTAAGTGCACCCATAGGCTTTTACTCTGGATTCCACTTGACCACGTTAGATGGAAATGTTTACTGTACCTTCCAAAGCTTGGTTCTGGACCGATCTCAATTTCAGTTATGACCAAAATGTATATCTCAATTTTTCTTTCTAACATTTTCCCTCCGCTCCCCAGATTGATAAGGTTACAGTAAAGCAATGCCAAACATCTCGTTATCGGATTTAAAACTTCATTTCCTTGTTGGATCGCAAGGAAATTGAACGTCGCTGGTCTGCAAGTTGTTTTATTTGCCTTACCTAAGTAGTTTGTAGTCTTTCTTTCATTGTGATTTGGATGTTAGAGAGATCTTTACAAGCTTTTATTTAACTTGTTACGATGTTTGTACGTCCGGGTGGAATCGTGCAATTCCATTTTGAAGCAGCTACCTTCAACCGATTGAGCTGAAATTTTGAACATACGTTAAGATTAAATGACAAAATGTTATCACTATATGTATGACCTTATGGTTCAACCGGGTCGGCTCCCGACAAGGCAACAATTCTACGATTCACTGCACGGATACGATTTTAATAAATGCAATATCTCTGACGATAATAAATCAAAATGTAAAAGACTTCAGTAGTAATCTATACTATAAGTTATCTTTACACCATCGTATAACCGTTAATCCCTTTCATAAAGGCTCCCGCTCCCGGAGAAAGATCACAGAAGGGAAATGTGGGAACGATACATCAAACCTTATGCGTAGGTTCGTACTGTTGTTCCTATATATAGGTACATTCACCACATCAACCAACGCAAATTCGCCGTTACATTATGACAAATCGGTCAATCCTACACAATATTAAACCGAGGTTTGTACGTACGTAATCAAGTCAGAAGGAGACCGAATGTAAGTAGGAGGAATCCTTTCAGATCAATGTTATTATACTGAATATGGTGAAGACGAAATTCTGCAAAATAAATTTAAAAATTACCGGGCGACTTGGAGACTTTCTGGAGTAACATAGGCTTTTTTATTATGGTTTTATCCGAGCATAGCCTGGACGGGCCACTAGTTAATATAAGATTAAAAATACACTGTGAGACGGATGCGCAGAAGCCTTCTTTATCTTCTGTAAAATGTTACAAATTATTCAACAAAAATAGGATTTCCTGTTTATATATTCGGTATCAAACCTTACGAGCTTTAAGAAAATGAATCAAAACTCCATTTTAATAATTAAATAGAAAGATGGTTGCTGTGGTACAGTCTCGACCGTGTTATTGATCTCAGAATGCAGGAAATTTCTTTAAGATTAGTTCATAAAAAATGCGACGGTGTGGATTATTCAAAAATTGATCTGATAACTAGGGATGTCGACGACCTTGTGAAGTGGAGACGAAAATGTAGGAAAGCTACCCCTGGCCCCTCCGACGCTCAATAGCTGAGGAAGTAACCAGGAAAACGCTCAAATGAGTGAGAGGCATTTAAATGAATTTTGAAGAGGATTTTGAATAATAATATAATTGAAAACAATCAAAGGTTTTTTTTTAAGTTTTTACAGAAATGACATTTTTGTCACAATCTAAGCCGATCGTCTGCCGCCAACTAAACAAAGTCAACGTTAACGTCTAATTTTATATAATCATAGTTTCACAAAAAGTTACGAACTACCGGCAGTTCGCAACGATCTCGCTGAGAAGAAGTGCCATAAGGAACTCATTTATACGGTGTCGGTCCCTATCATGCCAGAAATACTTATCGTAATTTTTTGCCACATGATTTTATATACTTATCTCATTCATGTATACTAGGTAGTTATCATAAACTACTTGCTTCCGGTGAAAGACTACACGTGAGGAAACCCTCACTTTTGTTGATCATCAATTTGTGTGCGAAGTTGAGATGGCAATGGTAAACCACTCCATTGATAGTACCAAGAAAATCGTGGTGTGTGTTTCATTCCACGTAATGACCACGACACACAGTCATAAGGAATACAACTATGAATAAGTACCCACCAGCTTTAAGTTGAACTACAATTAAGTAATTTAAAAAATATATAAGTAAAAAAACTAAAACTTAACTGAGAACTTAAAATAATTGCAAGAAATGAGAACTAAATAAGAACTTTATTCTTATATCTGTGTTACGAGGTAAATGAAAGCATCCCTCTTTTATAGTCTGTCCCCAATATAATTACGTATATTAATTTAAAAATTAAAAAGCAGAACGCTGGAATATAGCAAGGGCATTACACGCATAACCCAATCAACGTCCATAAAGTACGGGACGACCACCACTATGTGATTAAATAAGAGATAGTAGGTACCTATTTGCCAGCAAATTCAATTTTGGTGCACAAATCGGTAATGTCCATTGTCCTCTTGGTGCACTTAAGTCTATTAATAATGTACTTTGACGTAAGTCCCTTTTGTCCACGAGTTTGTTGTGAAACCATGTACAAAATAAACATTGGAATTGTTAAGTTTCGTCTTTGATTATGACCGGTTGGTTGTCTGACGTTAACGCTCTTTGGGGACTCTGTTGTTGCCTATCACCTGTCAAGAATTATTACCCCTAGACGCCAACATGCGAAGCATTTAGAAATTACATTACTACATTCAAACAGGAACTTTTTAGCGTTAAAGTTCTCAAAGCTACGAACTACTAGTTTCTCGGAATGAGCTCTCTGTGTAACTCAGAAACTTTTCCGTGGCTCATTCACGAACGATAAATCGAAACGAATTTTCGAATTCGCATTTTTAGAACAAGACGAATCAAAGAGTTTTTTGCTGGATTGGCTATCGAACACGACAATTTAAATTTTATTTCTGTTTTTCAATATACCAATTTGTAAGAACAAAGAAAAATATAATTATCTAATTCTTAGCTTCAAACGAACAATCATCATTATCAGCATATGAGAGCTTGGCGACTCTAGTTTAATAAGAAGCATGACTAAGTATAGTATACTTGTTAACAATCTATATTATAGATATAAAACCATATATAAAAGAAAATTTCTTACGTTACGTTGAGAGACTGACTGAGAGACAACGCACAGCCGAAACTAGTGGGCGTAGAAAGCTGAATTTGCTGTGTAGGTTCCTAGGACAGTGTAGGGGAGCACTAAGAACGGATTTCCTGAAATTCCCGTGGTAAACAGATCTTTACTCACATACGAAGTTATGGACAAAAGCTGGTCAAAGTATAATTGTGATGTTATCCTAGCGTTTTCGATCATGGCGACCGGTGTGCATATGTAGTGTAGCCAATTTTATTGCCAATTTTGGCGAGCGTTCTTATGCATTTCGGCTATACTAAAACAAGCTGAATACAGGCTCAGGCGCGCTGCTGTCGGTTTGGGGTTCTACGCATCCAATCGTATCACGTCATCTATCAAAGTTTTTAATTATTGTTACGAAGCGGTTATGCGTTATATGCATTAAGTGATGCCTGTGAAAAGTCTAATGCGAGAAAAATAACAGCATCTTTTTTGTAAAATGTGATACAAAAATGTTCACGATTATCCGTGCAGTCGTAAAAAGCACATAAAAGGACACCTAACGCTGCACTGCGCGATATTAGGGGTGAATTAAATTTTAACTACCCTCAGTTTACTGCTGCTTCCTTGGTATATTTTAGTTACCGTTATACGAACTTTAGGGGTTACCTGAAATACCATTTAAATCACAATGTAATTAAGAGAAAAAGGCGACAGTGGTAACCCTACATTTCAATAATAAATTTCACTTATTTATCAAATTCAAATTCAAAATTCTTTATTCAATATAGGACGATATACATCACTTATTGACATCAAAAAAATTACTTAAACTTAAAGTCTACTGCCGACTTCCAAAGCGCAGGTGAAGAAGAAGCGGCGCAACAAACTTCACCGCAGCCTTTTCTCCAAAGACGTCAATTAACAAATGTAGATCTTATACATAAAGATATTAAAAATTAAGAGGACGAATTCACATAATTATAAAAAAATGACAAAGTTTAAATAAATAAATAAAAAATTGATAATGTTTTCAATAAAGTTATTCAAAAAATTGACAAAAAAATGTATATAATATATATGAAACTAAATGTACAAAACGTACGTAATCATATCTTAAATTAATTATGATATAAAGATACTGCATCATGCTTGGGCCAAACATTCTTCATCGTGTATGATGGCTTCCCACCCCACAATCGAGAGCTTCTACCCAAAATCGATGGCTCTCCTCGTCTGTCCCGAGTGTCCAAACACCTGTACTCGTGCTGACTTGATGGCAGCTTCCGATGAAGCCATCGAAGTGGCTCGGTTCTGGCAAGAATATACTCGTATCGTATTTAGCTCCCATTAGAGCGTTGTAATGTTGCCATCGACACGCAAAGAAGAAGACTTATTTATCCACCAGAAATGGTCAGATATCATCATAGCCGCAGGAAGACGCTGGACGCAAGTTGCTTTCAATCGGTCATTGTTGAACTCTTTGGGAGAGGCCTATGTTCAGCAGTGGACTTCTTGTGGTTGAGCTGGTGATGTGACTTAAGTTGGGACATAGACGTTGAGTCAACTTCAAATAGGGCGTAAAATAGCGGAAAAGTATGGTGCTATTATTGAATATGCAGTCAGCATCTTGGGCACCTTTTTATATAATAATATTTTATCTAATCGTAGTAATATTGTTCAAATACCTTCGCTTTTCCACCTTGCTCTGAAGCTGCATTTTATCGTGGTAAAGACCCTATTCGCACCGTTGCCTTCCACCGTGGTAGGAATTACGCAAAGCCTTTTCCTCGTCTACTTTTATAACCACAATCCATAATATGTATATATAATCAATAATATGTATGCTTAGCTTTATCTTTTAATTTCAATTTGTAGAGTAAATTAATGTTCTTGCAAAAATATTTTTCTTTCTTACCAATGTTCAGCATCCTACTAATAGTATAAATGCGAACGTTCATGACGATTATGTTTGTTAGATCTATACTCTTTCACGTAAAATCTATTGGATGGACAGTTATGAAACTGATACAGGGGTAGAATATAAACTGGAATAATAGCATACTTTTTATCCAGAAATTCCTACGGGAGCGAAGCCCCGTTTTATTTATAAATACCCACCTATATTTTTGTCTATATAGAAGCGGTGGTGGTGTAATGGTTAAGACGCCCGCCTGTGTATCGAAAGTTCCCAGGTTCGAATCCTACTCGTGCCACATGAGTTTGTATACCAATCTGACTCATGTATAGTAGTTTTCATCGACCACCACTTGCTTCCTGTGAAGGAAAACATCGTGAGGAACCTGCACACTGGTTGATTATTATTAACTTGTGTGTGAAATAGAGATGGAACTGGCAAAATACTCCATTAATAATGCCAAGAAAGTTGACGTGTGTGTTTCTTTCCATGTAATGACCACGACCCTCAGCCATGAGGAATACGACTATAAAAAGAGATATTTTTGTTACACTCGACGCACACACACTACGTTATGACGAATTTATGAATAACTAATGAACACCATTCGCCAATAATTCAGTAAATATGATTTGTTAATTAAAGCTCGTGGTTGATGTGTATGGCATAAATATGCATTCTGAAACTGATTAATATATGTAGGTAGATATATTAGTCCGCCGCATGGACATATTAGTTTTCCCTTTGTAAATTTGCTTTGCTCGACCGGAAGCTAAATGTACCTGGAAATCGGAATTATACAAACAAAAACGTAAGGATAATCATACAAAGCAAATACAGCAATAGGTATTTAGTATCTCCACAGCAATTCCATTAAAAATAAAACGGCTAAGAGAGAGTTTGACTCGCGCATTGAGGCTTCCGTACAAATTTGTAAGTTATATAATGTGTAAAGCGAAGTTTCTTTACAAAAAAACAATTGAAGATATTAAATTTTCCTTGGTCTACGCGCTAGACTCGAACCTCGGTACTCCTGCATGAAACGAAACCGACAATTCAAATTGCCCTTAACCGAAATATTACACGTGGCGAAATAACAAATGTGATTTTAGAATTTTTTGATTCGAAATCATATATATATATATATATATTTAACGAGCTATAAATTACACAATTTCAGATTTTCACCTTTATATAAATTGTTACTGTTAATCTCATGCCAAATTATCTCTCTTAAGTCTCTATACAGTAGTAGGTTTTGAGTTTCCTGTGAAATTACTAAATAGTATCAATCGTACGTATCTGCGTACGTGGAAATTGTTTGCGTCCGCAACTTTCCTGGTTATTATAAGCAGACAAAGGAAAGCCTATAATGATAACACGGATTTTTCAAGCGCCCTCTCCCCAAGATCAAGTACCTACGGGAGTAGCAATTGAAGAAAATAGGTATTAACATTTAAGTAGGTATTTCCAAGAAAATAACAGTCGACAAGTAAACCTGATTATATTATTTGAGAAATAAAACGTGTATTTCTAAGTGTTCTCTTCTTACGTACATACCGTATAATGAAAGCATCTTTATATATTATAAAACAAAGACCTCTGCCGCATCTGTCTGTCTGTCTGGTCGCGATAAAGTCAAATATTGATGCACCGATTTTATTGCGGTTCTCACCAATTGATAGTGTGACTCCTGAGGCAGGTTTAGGTGTATAATTTATTATGTGAGTGAAGCCGGAACGGGCTACTAGTTATCAATAAACGAGTGCACTTCTATGCATGCTTCATTATTTCGAATTCCGTGGCCTGCCGTAATTTCAAAGCCAATTTGTAATTTGCATGGCATTGAAAATGATGTCAAACCCATGCAAGGAAAGTTGAACTAAATTTAAAGTTTGTGTGTGATCTTTTCAATTGTTGCGATAAATAAACGGAAATTAATTGTGTGGACATTAATTGAAATTAAAAATCTTGTGTGGACCTAAGTACCTATAATGATAAAAACAAAATGAAATTTTATAAAATTCCCATCAGCGTCTATTAACTGAAGTAAAAATAAAATACAAACGAAGCTCTTTACAAATGAAATACTGGTTCCTTCGCGAAGAGTTGTTATAATAGTAATATTTTATTTAGTCTGTATACAGTCATTGAAAATTACTGGAGAAATACATTCTACATTCTGAGAAAAATACATTCTGCCTGGCTAGGAGAGAATGTGAAAACGAAACATTCAGAAATCTTGTCTTTCACGAGTTAAAATCCCATTGTATAGAACGCACTACTGATTTTCAACATCAATATTGCAGACCATATAGGGACAGACATACAATAGAAAGCGACTTTGTTATAAGAGATTATTAAATTTATGTACCTATAACACACACTTCGCCATCACTCAGTGACATGCAGACAGCGGGAAACGACTTTGTTTTATACTATGTAATGATACCTTATTAGCCTGGTATTGGCGGGACCTACAATAACATCAAAACTCTATGAAGAACCTTTATGTATTGGATATATATGTCTACACAAGCCTATGTGCCATTAATCCCAAAAGGAGAAACAGAAAGTAATGAATATGAACAAATAAAATACCCGTTTTAATTATTATGTAACACAGTTCAAACCATTCCATTTGGGAGAGTGCGGGGTGGAGAGGGGGACCGATGCAAGGAAGACTTCACAAATTGCATCAATCAATTATGCTGACCGAGCACTCTGAGCGCTTCCTCATTAGCTGTGGCTTCCATATGTTCATAAATGTACTCTTGCACGTTGTAATTTTATACATGTACAAAATAATGAGGTATTTCATTAAGAGTACACAGATTTTAATGGCTACAGTGTCAGCTGTAGTTGCTTTCCCTAGTTGGATATTTAACATCCAGCCTTCTTATCACACTGGAGATCAGTAATAGATGAAGAAATCAGAATTTAAACATTGAGTTTGAACTGAGCAGAAAAACGTAAAGTACCTAACGCCATTTTGTCTAAACCTCAGTGGAGCGCAGGTCAACTGGTACTATAGTTAGCGTTTTTCTGCGCAGGTTAAAGTTAACGACAACGTTTACTGGTATAACTCATTCTAAATTTTTTATATATGTATAAGACCTACATTTGTTAATTGATGTCTTTGGATAGGAGGCTCGGTGAAGTTCGTTGCGTCGCTTCTTCTTGACCTGCTTTGGAAGTCGGCAGTAGACTTAGGTGAAGTTTTTTTTTTGACGTCAATAAGTGTTGTTTCATGAACAATTTTGAATTTGAATTTAAATATTTAGATTTATTTAAGTAGCAGATTAAGATTGTTATAGTACAAAGCGGACAGATCAGGTAAAGCTTGTATAACACACAAGTTAGACCAACCAATCTCACGTATTACACTGTCCTAGACGAGTACGGAATTAAATCAGTGAAATAGCTCTGTAATGCGAGTCTAGACCTACCTATACTGCATTAGAGCATAGATTTGAATAGCTCCAACTCAACAGCGACTCGTTATTTCATATTGGAGCAGTTTTCTTGCATATATATATATAACTGCATAAATTGGAACGTGCTCTACCCTTCGATCGTGGAGATAATAAAAACAATAGGACAATCGTAATCGGGCCGTGCGAGCCTCTGTAGCGCAGTGGTAAAGTTCTTACCGCTGAACCGAGAGGTCCCGGGTTCGATCCCCGGTCGGGTCATGATGGCAAATGATCTTTTTCTGATTGTCCGGGTCTTGGATGTTTATCTATATATGTATTTGTTATAAAATATAGTATCCCATAACACAAGTCTCGAACTTACTTTGGGGCTAGCTCAATCTGTGTGATTTGTCCCAATATATTTATTTATTTACTTTAGCTTAGGTTTCTATTTAATAGTATTATTTTAGAGGTAGCTTATTTTTAATATTTATGTTTATTTTCGAGTGTGTCTATGGTGACAATGGTGTCAGGTTTAATTAAAGTCGCCAGAGGCATGTGACATTACTTTTACGACTACACCTATATCTGGTGGTAAGTAGCCGCATAACGCTAGTGGATGTAAACTGTCAACCGGTGTTCAGGTTCCCGTCACGATGTTTCCGTTCACTGGAAGCAAGTGGTGGTATAAAAACTTCTATATGTGAGTCAGATTAGTATACAAATTCATGTGGCACGAGTAGGATTCGGAACTGGGATCAATTCGGTCAAAATTCAAATTCAAATCATTTATTCAGAAATTAGACCTTCACAGGCACTTTTTCTCGTAAATTTTTATATTTATAGTTATTTCTCATGAAATGCCGAAAGAAACTCATTTGAACAGTGTTGGTCCCTATCATGCCAGATCGGCTTACCATTATTGTTTCTTACAATTTTTTTTTTCTAATTATATATAAAAGTACATAATGTACATAGTCAAAAGGTATATCAAAACAGGTTATGATTGTGATCCGAGTGCTGATTATAATATATATATCGATGTGAAACACAATTAACTTACATAAAAATATATGAGAAACGAGATGACCAGTTCCCTCTGGCAGCACCCGTTCACGAGTTGACGCATGGGACACAAGCTTCAGTGACGTCACAAGCCGACGCTCCACCATCGCTTCAGATTATCCCATAATAATGGAAATAACTTTAAGGTTAACTTTGTGTGATTTATCACGAACTATTGAACATAATGCTTCAACAATCCTTCATTTAATTAATAGATCCGACACAACAATCAGCTCGAGTGCAAGTGCTAACGGAGCTATTAATTGGTGTTCTGAAGGGAATGGTGACTATAGGATTACCTGGTTAATTGCAGCTGGAATCCTAAACGCCTTTGAGTAGCACAATGCTTTGTTGTGGACGTCATAAATTGATTTAGATGTCACATGTCGATTGTGAATTAAATAAGATAGATACAATTTCGAACCTACCTATACCCATCTAACTATCAGATAATACAGCGATAAAGCTTCAGTGACGTAATTTTTCATTTAAACGATCCCACTGCTGGGGCACTGGTTGTTTATGGATGGATAAGGATGGACAACGGATTTAATTTACGGATTGGTCTTAATATAGCCGGGAGCATCATTTATATTAATGTTGTACATGCTTTCAGATCTTGATCGCAATTTATATGGGAAGTCAGAAAATATTCTTATGTCACAATAAGTAATTTTCAAAAACATTTTTACTGCATGTACCTACAGTGGCTGGTTTAAAAGCCACTGACTAAAGCCACTAAAACATAAACGCATTGAACTATTTTTTATACAAGCCCTCGAGAAGAAAATAGAAACAAAAAGAAAAAAAAAATCTCCGTTGTGTAAACAAGTAAATTGGCGCTCTTTTGTATTTTTTTTTTACACTATTTTTTTAGGCCAGGATTTAATTTGCAATCTTATAAATGTTCTTTATTTGAATTTAAATTTTATCTGAAAATTCTAATTCTAATCATCTATTCAGAAATTAGACCTTCACAGGCACTTTTTCACGTTTTAAATAGCAATTTCTCACAAGCTACAAACTACTGGCATTTCGGAACGACCACTGCCGAGAAGAAATGCCGAAAGAAACTCATAGTGTTGGTCCCTATCATGCCAGAAGGGCTTACAATTCTTATTGTTTCTTACATTTTTTTTTCTAATAATATATTACAGTACATACTGTACATGTGTGTGTGTGTGTGTGTGTAATGTACATCTGTCAAAATAAGTCTAAATAAATAAAATTAAAAATAACTAAATTAACATGCGGAGTCAGGACTGTAGCCTCTGGACAAGTTTTTCTAGCTCGGTGTCCGGAGCCTATTGATAAACTAAGCCTCAGTTGCACTAGTCAACTATGACGTTAACTTTAATCTGTCCGCCACGACTGATTAGATAAAACGACGTACCTTGCGTTGTTGAACGCGGGTTAAAGTTGACGGTGGCTTAATAATTGACTGGTGCAACCGAGGCTGAGATTATACAAAGTGATGACGTGAACTCGCCCATTATGCGTATAATTTAAATTTTTTTTTTATTCATCGGTCAATAACAATTTTCCGTGCGGATTTGAAATTTTAAGTTTTCATCTGAATTATTCATAAAAGGAGTGCCGTCTCAAGGTGTCCGCGGAGAGCGTGGGGTTCACTTGAATTTATTATGTTCTACAATCACCAGTAAAAAATCGTCGTTTAAGTAAACAAAGTGAGAGCATCGCTGCAGAATGCCCTTTTCGTAAAATTCCCCCATGGCATAGTGTCCCTTTCGCATAATCTCTAGTTAATTTTCCCCCTTTTGCGAAAAGCCTCTTTCGCAAAATGTCCCATTTGCAAAAAGGCCAAATTCTGCGATGAATTGTGATGATGATAAATTGGCCAGTATTAGTGAAGTAAGTAGTGCGTGCGGTAATTAACACTTAACTCCGTCGGACAAATATATTTATTTATATAAGTACACGTGAGATATGTGTTTTAGAATACACGATAAAAATGCGAAAAATAAAAAATAATCTTGACAAATTATGGCCACACTAGATAAAAAAAATATATAATAAGATTGTATATTACAGTTTTCCATTACATAATGTAATAATTATGATTACAAAGCGCCGTTGATTCGTGCAGTATGCTTGCTCTTCGTCAGACGCATACGACAAGTTAGTTCCATTTGCCGCGTATGCAGCACGCTTTTATACACACAATACTTGCTCTCACTTTATCATGTGAGTGTTTTCCCAGTTTCTTCCTCAGCCATTGAGCGTCGGTAATTACATGTAGTTTGAAGAACTTAGAAGGAAATATACTTTTATCCCGATTTAATAACTGTCCCCGTGGGATACGTCGGGTGAAAACTAATTATATTATGTAGTTATAGTTTTGGGTTATATTCTATTTTACCCATATTCCGTCGAAGTCTATTCAGAATTTACGTAATTGAGCCTATTGAACATCCTCACAGAATCTGGCATGTTTTTGATCTCTAAATTTATCTTTCCGTGTTTAACGGTTGCATTTTCGCTGAGTTCCTCACGCCCCATGGTTCGCGTGAAAGTACCATTGAAGTTGAAAATAGGCTGTTTGTTTGTGTTTATATATCCAGCCGCATGTCTAACTTCGACCCTCTTTTGGAAAATTTAAGGAGTACAAAAAAAAAAATACCGCTGAAAAAAATATTTTTGATTTGTAAATCTTTGCCTCACATATGGTAAGTAGGGTATAATAGTATGTTTTGGGTGCAGTCGGGCGCTCCTAAAGATGATAATTTCCGCAGGAGGCTGGGCCGTGGTGTGCGCATGCGCGGCGCAACAGATTGGTGGGGCGCGCGGCACCCACTGCCGCCTGCCATTCTCGCGCCGCCTGCTCTCCAAACAGTGCGTGCGTCCTTACCGCTCCTGCAAAGTTCCTGGCGAGTTCGCGAGAGAATTAGGTAAGATTTATTAATTTTATTTTTGAAATTATTTTCAGCCTGTATTATTTTTTATTTTACTTTCTTTTTTTTTTTTGCTGTTTTCTATATATTTTTTAAATTGATTTTCTTCGTTTAAATTTTTGTATGTTTTATTAAAATTTGTTACCTATATATTTCATTTAAATAAAATTATTTTATTATTTGGTTTATTTTTTTAAATTATTGATTTAATAAATTTTACAGCCACTGGCCGAGATGGAGAATGGGCTTATTCTTTTTTCAAATTTAAAAGTTAACGATATTTGAATTTTAAAAAAATCAACACTCTTTTCATCTTTAAATTAAATGGGGGAAAATTTTGAATCATTTATCATGTGCACCGGTTATGGCGACTCGGCGTAGCTCGAACTTTTGTTATTTTTCCCAATTTGTGTCTATTGTTTTGTCGCGATCGATCTGAAGCCCATTGTTGACATAAATACCGACCTAAGTTATTTGCCTTCATTATATTTTTTCGGGTAACATTTTTCTTAGTAATTAATTATACAGCCCCAGTACTATGTTCGGGAGAAAGGAAAATTAATTTTTTTTTTATTAGCTTTTGTTCATTAAGAAGGAAAGTTATAAACAACTATTAACACGTTAGACAAACATAGTATATAGTTGTTTTTAGCACAAAATTGTTTATATTTTTTACTGGTGGTCAAAATCAAAATCAAATCATTTTCAAATCAAAATCACTCAGTTTTTTCACGTCATATTCTTAATAAAATAATATTTACCAAAGCTACAAACGACTAGCCTCAATCCTAAGTCCCATAAATTTAACTATACATTTTGTCATTACCCCGATATTTTCACGAGTACACAACCAATTATCATAATTTTTTAATTAGCAAATAATCTATAGGTAGTGGCGTCGATATTAATGAACTATATAAATAAAGACAAAACCAATTTTATAGATTGGTGATATTGAAATTCGTTACAAATAATTTACAATAATGAATTTTATTTTACAAATAATAAATTCTGCAATATCACTTTCCATAATTAAATTTCAAGTATACTCAAAAATCGTAAATGATTTTGTAAATTACATTAATTAATTAATTTCACCTTCCCGTTATTGGAATTAATTACTATTGGAAAAAAAGTTAAGCTATAACAAAACCTATAAAATATAAAAAGTTATTTTTTACCCCTATATCAATTTAATTGAATTTAACTATTTATTACATAAAATTACATATATTTCAATATTAAGTGAATATTAATAACTAGATGTTGCCCGGGGCTTCGCTCCCGTGGGAATTTTGAGATAAAATATAGCCTATAACAATCTTGAATAATGTACCTTTTCAATGGTGAAAGAATTTTTGAAATCGGTTCGGTGGTTTCGTATATTACCCGCCTCAAAAATACAAACTCACAAATTCACAAACGCTTACCTCTTTATAATAATAATATAGCTAAACTGAGAATAATTATTAGATTTTTTTGTTAAAAAATGACTGGCTATTTTAGCCGTCGGGTAACTTTGCCGTCGGGACGCCGCGACCAGCCAACCATAACACGTAATTTATTTCAAATTTAAAGAAAATTCATCTTAAACGCAAGTAAATATTTAACTTATTGTACTCCTATTATAATTATTTAAATACATATTTCGACTCATATACATTTCACAATTATTTATAAAAAAACTAAACTAAATACTGTATCAAAAATATATTTCTATAGACCACAGTTTCGAGTCCTATTCATGCCGCATGAGTTTGTATACCAATCTGACTCATGTGTAGTTTTCATAGACCACCACTTGCTTCCGGTGAAGGAAAACATCGTGAGGAAATCTGTGCACTGGTTGGCAATTTAGTGTGTGCTAGTGTGTTAACGTCTACTTGTAACAAAATGGCGACAAACAGTCGTGAAATGATGGCAGAAGCCTTTAAGCGTCTTGAATAAAATCTGACATGAATGTTACAGCAATTACATATTCGAAATTTAATGAGGAGCATATTTCCAATCAAATCAAATAATTTATTCAGAAAATAGACCTTCGCAGGCACTTTTTCACATCAAATTATACTCGTATGTTAAATTCGTAATTTCCCACAAGCTACAAACTACTGGCATTTCGGAACTACCACTGCTGAGAAGAAATTCCGAAAGAAACTCATTTTAGTCGTGTTAGTCGTGTATCATGTCAGAAGGGCTTACCATTATTGCCTAAGACGCACAATTTTTTTTCTAATAGTACTCGTATAACAAATTACATAGTCAAAAAGTATATAAAAACATGTTATGATTGGACGCTCAAAAATGCATGCTTCTCGTCTTAATGCCAAATATTAGAGTGCAATGAATGTGCTAACAAATATAAAGCAGTACTAGCTGCGCCACGGTGCTTCGCTCCCGTGGGAATTTCGAGATAATAATACTATGTGTTATTCCAGAATATATTCTACCTCTGTACCGAAATCCGTCGAGTAGATTTTGTGTTTTGACATACACACGTCCTCACAAACTTTCGCATTTATAATATTAGAAGGATTAAAATTGGCTAGGAATTAAAATACTCGTCACCCATTGAACAGAATATAGGACAGATATAACAATTAAACTCAGGACAAAATCAGTGACAGAATCAAGTAACTGCTTAAAAAATACGATCTGCGACGACTAAGTTCACGTGGGGCCGCCAGAGCACCGCAGCGCCTGAACCGTAACAAAAGCTTTGCACGTTACATATATAGTACGTTTTTATTACCATAAAATAAAAACTCTTCCTGAAAAACCGTAAATAATCGTACGCACTTCTTATAACAAATCACGGAAATGCCGAAGCAACTTGTTATAAAAGGTTATTCAAACTATGATATTAGTTATCTCGTAATGGCTTGTCCATATGTGTGTTCAGGCTTTATAGATATTGTAACTAGCCTTTGCCCGCGGCTCCCCCGCGTTTATTTCGACCGTCGTTCGTAGTTCGTAGATTTTAAGTTAGACCGTCCGCTATACAAAAAAAATCGCCTCAATCCAATGACGACCTCGGTGGCGCAGTAGTAAAGTTCTTGCCATTGAACCGAGAGGTCCCGGGTTCGATCCCCGGTCGGGTCATGATGGAAAATGATCTTTTTCTGATTGGCCCGGGTCTTGGATGTTTATCTATACGAGTATATGTATATGTTATAAAAATATAGTATCGTTGAGTTAGTATCCCATAACACAAGTCTCGAACTTACTTTGGGGCTAGCTCAATCTGTGTGATTTGTCCTAATATATTTATTTATTATTTCGGTGAAAGAAATGACACACATACACACATTTCTTTATAAAAGTATTAAGATTAGATGTGTAAGATTATTTCTGAATTTGACACGGCCAACAGTGATTCGAGTCCGTTGGCTTCTGGATTCTGGCTTAGTCGGGGCATGATTACCTTGTTCTGACGGCAAATCAGAGGCGAGCTAATCAATGGCAATCATTTCACTCGATTGGCTTCCCCTTGTACGTCGTTTGTGTTTGTATGTCCCCCTTTTCCCCACCACGGGACGCAATATTTTGCTAAGTCCTCGATTTGATTGCTACTTACGTTTATTATTAATATTAGGGAGCGAATTTGTTTACGGATCTTTAATTTTAACTGACATACCTACTCCATGTCTTTTTATTAATTGTAAAGAGTATTAAAATTACTGCGTTTTACGGACGGATTTTGAGAAGATTTTTTTAAAAATCTGTTTGATTTGAGATTTCTCTTGATCTTGAATATAAGCCCTAAAAGTGTACTTTATTCTATAAAACATAAAGTACATCTTTGTCTAATCAACTTGGCTGTCACGTTGTTGGCCAGGATCCCACGAATGATTATTAATAAAATTATTGTTATTTTCCTCGCATTCGAAGTGAAAAGTATAATCCTTTATGAATCGACATTCCACCCTCGGCGTAACAATCCACCCTAAACCTCGCGTGGGATAATTCCCACGCGAATACCATCGAGTCTACAATGGTGTTTGATTTACGATATCGAGAGATATATATAATATTAGCTTTTGCCCACGGTTTGGCTTCCAAAAAAGGATCGAAGGAAAAGTTGCAACCCCTATTTCACCCCCATTAGGGCTGGAATTCCTAAAAATACTTTATTAGCGGACGTCTCCAATCTACTTTCCTGCCAAATTTTATCTTTATTGGCTTGTCGTTTTCGAGATTTCTTTTATGTGTTTAGACATTTGGATAACTACTCAGTTACTCCCGCGTGAATTACCCACGCAAATACATTGATGCAAAATTTCAAGAATTGTTCTCAAGCAGATAAATCGAGTAACAAACAAATAAACAAACATACTGTCGCGAAACAAGCGTGTTCATTAATTGCATGAAGCAAGTACTTTAACTAAATTTCTGTCTTTGCAATATTATTGTTTAGTTTCCTCGCAATAGAAGCGAAAAGGAGAGTTTATATTACTCTTGGCTCCCGCATGTTTGCCCCTCCAAGCTATTTTATATAGCCCTAACGTGAGAAGTGCTTGGATGTGTTATTATACAATTATTGGAGTTGTTTATACAGGGTGATTTCTTATTTGTTGGCGTTAGATTGTCTACATGCTCACTGAGCATTGTTCTGTCCATGATTTTTAACAACTTTTAGTATGGGAGCAACACCGTAATCGCGAAAAAATCTACTATTTTATCTATTGTTTGAGGGAAATGTGTGGATCAGTTATATTTTTCGCGGTTTCAGGGTTGCTTCCATACGAAAAGTTTTTCAAGCACTTATTATGTCCGCTGTAACAAGTTTATTTGTCAGACAAATTTTAAAAAAAAAAAACCCCGACTTTCGCTACAACTTTTGAACGGCTGAACCGATTTTCATGAAACATGGCTAAGAACACTAATAAAATTATCTATGAAACAAAAAAAAAAAAAACTAAACGAAATTAGGTTCATTAGTTTTGGAGCTACGATGTCACAGACAGATACACAGATAGACAGACACGTTATACATATAACACCTCTCTTTTTGCTGTGTCGGGGGTTAAAAATGAAATACATAATTCTTAAATCCTAATCTTAATCATTGGATTAAGAATAGGATTAAGAATAATGTTTTTACCCTTGATACGAAAAAATAAAAGAAACAAATCAAATAATTTATTCCGATTTTAGAACTTCACAGACACTTTATCACGTCAAATTTTATATTATAAAGTGATTTTTTAAAATGCTACAAACTACCAATATTTTGGAACGACCACTGGTGATATTAAATGCCGAAAGAAACTTGTTGAAACGTGTTGGTCCCTGTCATGACGGGCTTAACATTATCTCTTAAATTCACATTTCTTATATTTGGATAAAATGTATTGAGTATAATTAATTATGAATGAGACGTAATTATTTTTAATTGAGTCATACATTTTTTTGGCACTGATTTCAATTAAATAGATTTACGTCCCATATTTTATTGAGGGTTAATTACTTACCATTACTAAGAAGTAAAGATAGAATAATTACATACACATATCTAAAATATATATGGATATTTTAGATTCTCAAACGAATTAAGGTGTACAATGTCTTATTACTTATTATATATTTTTAAATGAATTAAATTTATATTTACTTCATGGTAATGTTAACTAATTAACCCTCAATAAAATATGAGACATCATGTATTCAAATCTATTAATTTGTCATGACGTTTTTTGTTTCGATGAATATTTTACCTAAAATTGAGATACAAATATTGTACAATTCACCTGTATGTTTATATATACAAGATAGAAACGGTTTTAAAAGCGAATATACTAGTGCATATTTTTTGTGATGTAAAAGGATTTCTGTTCGCAAAGTACACTTAATTACGCGATCAAACAAAGTTTTCTAGTACAAATAATCGTTTCAAATTACGACTTGGGTATTTTGTAGACTTAATTTCGTTTGTGCATCGAAATTATGTTTAATGAAAGGCTATTTGAATATTAACGTAATAAAATAAATATAATATAATTAATTATAATAAATCAATAATTGGATTTTATCTTTTTAGGGTGCGGTATACCATTCATTCGTTCTTGGACGTTAATTTTAATCCGCGCGGAAAAACGCATAGTAATTCTGTCTAAACTGCGGCGGCGCGCCGGTCAAAGTTAACGTCAAAGTTGAATGGTGCACCTCACCCTTAGGGTTCCGAAATAGACACAGAGGCCAAGAGGCTCATTAGTGCTTGCAATGCTGTAAAGTTTTATCATGTCTATATATTTGTCTATGCGCGGTTTTTTCTATGTGCTGTATTTAAATCATCTTCAATATGTTGTACTCGAGTAATATTTTTGACGATCGTTGGAAACTCTAGACACGCAAGGCTACAAACAACCAATTCTGCTTCCAATACAATATGTAGCAATTAGAATTCGCGAAACCTCATGGTATAGAAAATGACAGGACAATGATAATAACTGTTTCGTTTCGTCGCCGCCTCGATTGCTCCGTTGTGGCGAGTTGCGGCTACATTTTGCCTTATAGTTTTCTTTAGTTTTGACGTTGAGGTTTGTCGATATTCTATACAAATATTATCTGTCGACGGACGACAACGCAGCGTAGTATTCGGGCCGGGCTATAACACAGTAATCATAAACAAAACCTGCATATATACGAGTGTAAGAGCTCAGAAAACTATTTTAAAATTTACAAAAGCGTAAATACTAGTGCGTCATATCTAGGGATGTTATAGATATGAAATGTCGGATACGAATAATTTTAATACCGGATTCGGATACGGACACGAAATGATTTCGGATTATCCGTTAGTTTCGGATAGTTTTGGTTATGCGTCCCTATTAGATTTTTAATGAATTTGAAAAGTCAATTACCTTATATACAAATCACAATATAAAACAGTCGCCCTCCGCGTGTGTCTGTTTCTAAACTTTCTCTTTTTAAACCACGCTAAAGAATTTTATGTAGTTTTCACTGTTATTTAGACAATTTACTCTTGAAAGTTTATAAACCTGCTGCAAAGCCGGCCCGTGTCGCTGGTATATAATAAAATTATTTATTTATAGGTCATCAATTGGTAGATAACATAAAAGTAACATATGACCAAAATTAACGTGTTACAAAAGTTACAATTCCTTTTGGTAACGCTTAATTTTTTTATATCGGATATTTGATAGTTTCGGTTACGATTACGGATAGATTTTATATCCGATATCCGTACGGTTATCGGATATCCGATATCCGATAATTTCGGTTACGGTTATGAATAGATTTTTATATTGGATATCCGAGAGTTACAGTTGCGGTTACGCATAGATTTTTATATCTGATATCCGATAGTTTCGGTTAAATACATAGTAGGTACACAACAGTTAATGCAAGTAGCAATTACGAATTCCACAGTAGTCACTACAAGAAACTTATTAATATCCAACGTGGGTTACAAACATTTGGCTTATTAAACTTAAATTAGAAAGGTAACTCGAAAAGGCCGAACTCCGACAGCGTTTCACCATTTCACATAACTTAGCATTTAACTTATTATTTACTTGACGGGTGGAATCCTCATCTCATCTAGGTACTTAATGTTTAAAATAAACTTACAAATTATTTAATGTCTTCAGTGTTGCAGAGTAGAATTTACAACAGATCCCATTTAGGGAACATGATGTATGGTTGACAGTAGGCACATTAGTCTATACCATTTATTTATTCTATTAGCCAAATTATTATTAGCCCTAGACCGTATATAGTAACTTGATAAGAGTATCGCTAAATCCCTAGCATATTATAACCTGAAACGGTGGTGGTGTAATGGTTAAGACCTGTGGATCAAAAGGTCTCAGGTTCATATCCTACTTGTGCCATATGAGTTTGTATACCAATCTGACTCATATGTAGTTTTCATAGACCACCACTTGCTTCCGGTGAAGGAAAACATCGTGAGGAAACCTGCATACTGGTTGACAGTTTAAGTTCTGTATGCGACTGCCTGGCACCAGATGGCGGTAAGTAGTCGTAAACGTCGTGTCAGATGGGTTTAGGTGACTTGAATAAAATCTGACACCAGTGTTACACACTCGATATGATGATGATCATCTACACCAAATAAATTTATTCGAGTCAGTCCTTTAATACGACTAGCAGTCATCGGTCAATTTTAACCGTATTTAAATACAATACATCTATAATTTAATAACATAATTAAAATTAATTTCAATAATTACAAACAAGAACCTTATCTCTTTATGTCGTAAGGAATTGACTAGTCTAATCAAATACTTTTTTCCAAATATCAAAGACAACAATTTGTTGGAATAAAATAATACACCCAACTCAAGCGTAGTCTCTGTATATTTATACTCTGTTTAGAGATCGTAATCGCTAATGGCATCATGAAATTTAAAATTTTATCTTTATTATGGTCAGAACTCTCAGTCGAATAAAAATCAACTCGTGACTTTAAAATTCACTTTTCACTATCATGTCTCTTCATGTTGGGAGAGAGACACGCATCCAACCAATAATATTTCTATAAATAGGGAGGAAATTTCACGCGGGCGAAGCCGCAGTTCTTAACCGCTTCTAGACCTTTAAGGCAGTACTATTGAAAGACATTATAAGAAGCGATTTTTCATTACAAATCTGCGCTTAATATTGTCCGAGCTACTCCTGTGGGTAGACCATTAAAATCTAGTTTCGAAGCATGATGTGGTAGTCACATCAGGGGTGCCCGAGGCAATATCGGAGTGGTACTATGTTCTCTGTTGCAATATGTCCAGGAAGTTGGCGGGAAGCCAGAATATGACCCGGTGGCGTACGCGAGTGAAAAAAATGCGGCAAGAATTTTTGGAACGGTGCGCGCGACGTTTCAACGTTAATATCAAATATAAGTTCAGAAATTAGACAAATAAAATAACACCGTTCTACACGGCAAAGAATATCTTTGAAAACATTATGCAAATTTGTGAGGAATGTGAAATTTGTATTAAAAAAAAAACAAATCAAGAAGGAAACCACAATATGGCTTAATGTCACATTTGGATCCAGCAAGATATCCACATGAAATTATATCAATTGATTACCATTGGAGGTTTCGGAGGATCACGGTCAACAAAAAAAAAATATCTTCATCTTCTTATTGATCATTTTACTAGACATTTTAACGTCTAAAAATCAGAACTCTAATGATTTTATAAAACTTATAAGAACTGTGACAAGTAACTACAATATTGACATCATATTATCGGATCAATACCCTGGAATAATATGCCAATCGGCCATTTCAAACATTTCCGAGTTTTATATAAAATTTATTTCATACTTGTTATTATATTTAACTTGTATATCTTCAGAATATAAAGAAATCTCATTTTTATTTTCGTCACCTTTTTTTTCACCTTTTTTTAGGAATTTTGACATTACCTTTTACATTCTCTTCATACATAATAATATTATCTTCTTCTGGACATTGTATGATATTTAATTCTTCATTCTGCATTAATCCGAATTTTTTTACACAGTCCAAACCAATCAGGAAATCATAATTTAAAGACGACCTATCACACAAAAATATTGGTCTGTTAATCTGACAAGGTTAAACTAATTAATTCCATCGGTTGAACACATTAATCAAAAAATATAATTACGTTGTCATAAATGACACTACTACTATTGTGCGCCGAACGTCGCGGGTTAACAGCTAAATAATTATAAGCTCGATTTAAAAAAAAAAAAAAGAAAAAACAACATTGAAAATCTTTAAGAAAACAGACCGCTAAAGCGAATGAAAGCCCCAAAATCCCAAGACCTTGTCACGTTTAATTAAAACGTACTTAGAGAAGAGGGTGTCGTATAATACAGACCGATTGACCTACTCAAAAGGATCGTAATCATCGCTAACTGAATTCGAGCCCACGGAACGAGGGCAATATTTTTAGATAAATTGCGTGACAAGTACAGACTTTGAATACAAGTAGGGCTCAAATATAAAATTTTCTATTCTTGTCGTAAGCTTTTTCGTTTGGTTAATTATATCAACATTATATATTTTTTCCCTTTCATCAGCACTCGATCACAATCCTATTGACCTTCATTGTTTACTTACATTTCTGATAAAAAATGATACATGAATTTACATTTAAAAAATGGTAAGCCCTTCTGTAATTATATTGACCAACACTGTTTGAATGAGTTTCTTTCGGCATTTCTTTTCAGCAGTGGTTGTTCCGTAATGCCAATAGTTTCTAGCTTTGGTAAATATAATTTAATTTAGAATATGACGTGAAAAAGTTCCTGTGAAGGCCTAATTTCTGAATTTTTTTTTATTGTTGTATATTAATGTGTTTGTTTGGTCACCAAAAACAGCTCAATCCAATTATTGAAAAGATTTTTAATGGCAGAATCCTTTCAGTTTTTAATCCGACTTGTTCATTAAGTGTTACTATGAAATGTCTACTCTTTTGGAGATCAGGAGAACGTTAAAGGCTACTTCTACGTCGCAAGCAACAGTCTCTCAATTTATTAATATAAAGAAAAAGTTGTTAGTGAATAGTTCTCAGAGTTTTACCGTGGTTCCTTTTTCTACAACGTAGCCCAGGTTCCGTAGAGACGTTGCCTTTAATTAGCAAAATCTCCTTTTTATACTCCAATAGGTACCAGTGTACGGTGTGCAAAGTGGAAATATGAAACTTCTTCTTCAAAGAATTTTAAATTCAACGAAGCAGTATTCTGTAGCGTCTGCAAATTGAGAAAAGCAGATCGTTATGCGTGATTTGTTACACACCGGTGCCTCTGGAAAACTTTGAGCAAGCAATACTGATACGTAGAATAATATTAAGAGAAATACATTGGATTTTATTCGTATCGTGCGCTTTCACGGAGAACTCAACCGATATTCTAAGGAAAAGAGCATTATGTAAAAACTATCTTTCATTCCGGAAAAAAATGTTGTTCACTGAAAATCACGCGAGCAAAAGTCAGTTTACAATTTAGAAAATTAACTTAAAACGGGCAAAGATTTTATTGTTCCCCGAGTGTGTTTCAATATGAAAAACACATGTCAAGATTGTGTATCTTTACTTTAAATTACCTACCTGTCTTAACAATTGCAGCATTATATCTTTTGTTGCGCGTAACGGAACAGAGATACGAGTATCGGAAGTACCACGCTACAGAGATAACAGATTCAGCGTTTAATATTATATGTGTGTTCCATTTTCCAATATTCGTTTGACATTTAGGAAACAAGTTTGATTGAAGATAATGACATGAAACAATGGCTTATTCTTGTTTGGACAACTTTTCGCTTCGTAAACCTCTTTGCTAACTTTTTAAGTTAAAATTAATGTTAAAAATTTTAACATTAATCTTCTTTAAATTAGATAAGCTTAGTATAACATAGATTGATCTCTGTGACATATAACAAATAATTTGGAGTTAAATAATACTTCTGTCTTTGTCGGAACAACATAGATAGATGTATCTCTGTGACATATAACAAATAATTTGGAGTTAAATAATACTTCTGTCTTTGTCGGACATATTTTGAATGTATCGTGTCGTCGTGCTGTCACAGCGCATCAAGCAATACCTATTTTGAACACTACAAGTGGCGTTTGAACTAGGATGAATTTCAATGTAGGCCATGATTTATTTATTGAAGAAAACTAGTCCAGAAAATACCCGTTTAAACATTTTTAACTAATAAATTTTTTAATAATTTGATTATCAGACTTTTGACCAAAAAGGCATCGCGTAGGTACTTTCGGGATAAAAGGTACCCTACGTGTTAATACAAGGTATTAGCTACCTCCATAGTAAAGTAATTAACAATCATTCCCCTTTATAATATTTGTGGGATTTTTAATTAAACATCAATTAACCTATATCGGTCTTTTGAAGGCGACTTTATGATGTTACTAAAAATATTCAAAAGAAGTTTATCCAAATGCCATTAAAAAGTAGTTCCCCTGCTGCGTATGTCTGTATGAACGCGATAAACTCAAAAACGACCCGACGGATTTTTGTTTTTACCAATGGATCGTGTGATTCCTGAGGAAGGTTTAGATAGTTTGATTGATTACAGTTTTTACTTGAGCGAAATCGGGACGGGTCGCTAGTTATTATATACTAGCAGCCCGTCCCAGCTTCGCTCGGGTAAAACCTTAATAAAACCTTCACAGAAATCACCCTAAAGATAATCAGATTTACTTCAAAATAGTTCAGGGTCCGAACCATCAACAGCAACAACGTGAATTCAATGGTGTTTACCGCTGAGCTGTCTACTCATATCTTTAGTTGACGAATTCTTTAATCTGATTATTCGTTGTTTCTTTTCACCCTCATTTGACCACCCTATGGGTCAAAATTAAAAAAATCCTGAAACATGGGTCTCATTATTTTTTGCATTTGTGTCAAGTTTCAAGTAAATCAGTAAAGATTTTCGTTATTTTTCACACAAATTTTACCCCCAATTTTTACCCCTTCACGGGTCGAATTTTGAAAATTCCTTTCCTATCTGAAATTTCCTTTCTTATCTGAGCACTACGTAATAACCTAAAGCTACTGCCCAAATTTCGCGTTTATAGCTATATATGGTTTAGGCTGGGCGTTGATTAGTAAAAAATGCTTGCTCTTTTATATTATAGATTTTCGTTCACGGAATGAAAAGTTGTATAAACAAGAATAAATCTAATAGACATCCTATTTGATACACGAAAGTAGACTCGTGTATTTGGTATATTATCCCGTGGGAGATTGGCATTGTTTTTCTATGTCTCTATTTCTATAACTCCAATAGATTTCCTATCGGGTTTCGGGGAAGATTGATGTCGCCTCGCGCGACACACATATGTCAATAAGAATTGACGTTACCACATGTTAATTCTGCATTAGAGCTATGCATATATTTCTTTTATCTATGGAGTAATGCCTCGTTGTTCAGTCGTGCTCCGACTGTAGTAGCGTTCTACTCGGTTGGTTTCTATAGATTTTGATGCTGACTTGCGTTGACGTACATCGAAACTTCATACAATTTCTACGTTGTTCTACTTAGATCCGACGGACGTGTACGGGATGGAGGACCACGCAACGTAGCAATGGGAGGACACTAATTACATGACACACACTGCAGCTTTCCTTACGATAGTTTTCTTCGCCGAAAGCCATATTTTTTCTTTTTTGTCGGGCTATGCCGGCAGATAGGCAAAATGACAGTAAACAAGTCTGATTGAGCGACAAATATGGAAGATAATGTCGGGCAGAGTCGTTATATTTCAAAAAGGTGGACCTGCGCGCTGGGCAGCATATGATAAGTAGATACTCACTAGAATCCATAATTAAAACATGCCACATTTATGTCGGTGTGAACCGGCCTTAAACTAAAGGCACCTTCCCGAAATTAATAAACGGAAATTAAGCGAGATTGCATTAAGTCGTGTGGGATATTGGTTCCGAACGTTTCGCTAGATGGCGCTAGGAGATAATTAACTATGCGACAGACTGAATCGCAGAAACACATGTGTATACTCATTTATTATATACTCCAGCAAGTAAATACTTGACAGAGTAAGCGATGAATATGTTAGAGATATCACTTGTTCAATACCTTTACAATTTTAATTTCTTTCTTGCAATTAAAGATCAGATTTAGTGATACAAATCACTGGCATATATATATTTTTGGATGAACTCATTAAAAAAAACACAACACACAGACAAAATGTTGAAAAGACTTGACCTCATGGGATTTAATAAGTATGGTCCATACTTTTTGTCTATGGACTTGACAGTATTCCATCCCTGGTGGCATAGCAAGTAACTTCTTATAACTTATGGTCTAAAAGATCTAAAAGTTCCATCTCTCCGCCGGCAGAGGAGAGAGAATATAGGAGTGGGATTCGTTTATTTATTTGGCCAAATAAATAGGTATTTGTCTATAATCACACAAAATCTGCAAATCCATAAACGCAGGCAGACATTTAGGATTTAAACGTTTCATCCCGGTTTAAATTAATCCATTGGTACTATTATTTACTTCGATTCAAATACAGCCACAATGTACAGCGAACGGCATTGCCAATTATACAACATGGCCACTATTGCCATGGCATAGAGGTGATTGAAGGGTAATGTGATAAGTAGGTTACTGTACCTACACGGTTCTCCAAAACCCAATTAAATGGTGTTGATTCGTCTAGATTAAAACGGATGAGACTGTTATGAGACTTAACCAATGCATTTAGTGCCTATTTACAGTCACTTATTAATCGTGTGGTTCCGCCCTAGAATAGGGCCACTCTATATTGCTGAATATGTGTAAAGATCAGGTCTAAAATTAGAATAAATATCATATCTAGACAAATTCTGTCGATGTTTCAGCCAGCATACATGCAAAATTATACCAAACTAGATGTTGCCCGGGTCTTCGCTCCCGTGGGAATTTTGAGATAAAATATAGCCTATAGCGATCTTGGATTATGAAAGAATTTTTGAAATCGGTTCGGTAGTTTTGGAGATTACCCGCCACAAACATATAAACTCACAAACGCTTACCTCTTTATAATAATAGTATAGATTTGAATAAAATTTAAAAATACACAATTACAAAATATATATACTGAAGAATATTAATTTACATTTTCACTTAATCAAGCAAAAATTAGACCTATCTTAATGTTTGCTGGATGTCGTACGATCCGATTAAGGGATACGTAGGCCACCAATCGCGCTAATAAAATCAGATGGATTTCCTCCATTTATTTACTGCTGTTTAGCTCATTTTAGGTTAGGTTTGCCGGTGTCCATGGGCACCGGTGTTTGCTTACCATCAGGCAACGTGCAAGCTCGTTTGACCAGTACCTATACTATAAAAAAAACTATCAATCCATACACCAACGAATAGTACATTCAACAGCACATCAAACTACCGAAATTCATTGCATACTCGCCGCTATTACCACGCCATAGAGGTTCATGCTGGGTAACTTGATGTGCTGTTGACTATACCTGTGGATACTACCTGTCGACTCTATTTTAAATGTCACAAAGGCGGAACGGTGGAGCTAGTATTGCCAATAGATGGCAGTATTGAGATATTTTGCTGAAATAAAAATATTGACTTTTACAAGGAAGCAGCGCGACAAAATTTTATTACGAATAAAGCTGGCATTTTTAATCCGCCTCGACAAAATCTACCCACACGTTTACCTGCCGCATATTATTTACAAAAGACTTTCTTGGAAATAAAATATTATGTACGACATGTTTTGAAACACGAATACCTGACGCCATTACTTTTTATAGACTAATAAATTTATAGGGTTCCGTACGCAATGGGTAAAACGGGATTCTATTCATAAGATTTCGCTGTCCATGTCGTCATGTTGTCTGTCTGTCTGTCAGGCACACGAGGCTGAATCAAACATGAATTATTTAAAATTTTCAGATATCTATTGCCGCTGTAACAGCAGATACTAAAAACAGATCATCAATTGCATTACCTTGTCCCATCATCTGGGTTCGGCGCAAAATGTCTGTTCCCTCGACAATTCTCTATCTTTTGCTATATTTGAATCCACCCCCAGCACCGTCTTATCCTCCCTGACACAATCCATCCATCTCTTCTTAGGCCTTCCTTGTCCTCTATATCCGTGTATCTTCCTATAATATTTCAGATGCTAAAAACAGATATGATAAATTATTTTGCCGTTTTTATAGATAATAAACACCCCAATAAATAATAATTATAGATAATATCCCTTAGGCTGAGAACGACCAACTTCCCATAATGTAAACTTCGGATAACGACAACTTTCGAAAACGACAACTTTTTAGAATGGCCACTTCTGAAAACGACAACTTCCGAAAACATCAACTATCTGCATTGACAACCACCCAAATAAGTCTGAAAACGACAACTTCCCAAAATGTCAACTTCGAATAACGACAACTTTCGAAAACGACAACTTTTTAGAATGGCCACTTCCGAAAAAGACAACTTCCGAAAACATCAACTATCTGCATTGACAACCGCCCAAATAAGTCTGAAAACGACAACTTCCCAAAATGTCAACTTCGAATAACGACAACTTTTGAAAACGACAACTTTTTAGAATGGCCACTTCTGAAAACGACAACTTCCGAAAACATCAACTATCTGAATTGACAACCGCCCAAATAAGGCTGAGAACGACAACTTCCCAAATTGTCAACTTCGGATAACGACAACTTTCGAAAACGACAACTTTTTAGAATGGCAACTTTCGAAAACGTTACTAACTACGTAAATTGAAAACCGCTAATATTGCGATCTATATAACCACTAGTGCGCGAGTCCGACTCGCGCTTGGCCCTTTTTATTATTAATCTTATTAGTATTGTTCGTGTTCAGTTGGATGTAAAAAGTATCAAAGCTTTTACCGTTAATTTTATTCTATATATTATTCATAGTACAGAAATGTTTTGGAACTAAAATTTGTATTACGTATTGTTTAACAATAATGATAAGGCTCAAATCAAATCAAATCATTTATTCAGAAATTAGGCCTTCAAAGGCACTTTTTTACGTCATATTCTACAAACTACTAGCATTTCGGAACGACCACTGCTGAGAAGAAATGCCGAAAGAAACTCATTCAAACAGTGTTGTTCCCTATTATGCCAGAAGGGCTTACCATTTTTTAAATATAAATTTATGTATAATTTTTTATCAGTAATATAACAATGTAAGTACGATTATAATATAACAGTGTAAGTATTTATGATTGTGATCAAGTGCTGATGAAAGGAAAATATATATATATATAATTAACCAAACCAACTTTTAATAAAAGATCGAGCTGACCAATTCCCCCGGCAGCACCCGTTCACGAGTTGACGCGTGAGTCAGCCATCGCGAAAATCAACCACAATAGAGGGAACCTCCCGACCCGATCCACGACGCCGCTACCGGTTTGACCATTTGAGTGTGCAAGACATACTCGATCTCCATAATCTAACATAAATAGATACCTATGTTACTTTCAGACACTTGAAGATCACAAATCACATATATGTTTTACAAGTAAATGTCAAAATATATATAATAAACATATCAAGAAAATATATAAATAATAAATCAATAATTTTGTTATCACATAATGATCAGTAAAACGTGTTATGTTTTTTGTATGTGGATGAAAATAATACAGTATAAGGGGTGTTGTATTTAGGACTACATACGTCACCGCGAGACCTGGGGTCAGCGTAAAATTTGAATTTAAAATTTTGGTTGACGTCAAGCAGATTGCTGTGATTTTACAGCCGCCAGCTTGACGTCAACCCTCCTCGATTATACTCAAATTCAAATTCAAAATTCTTTATTCAATTTAGGATGATATACATCACTTATTGACGTCAAAAATTACTTAAACTAAGACTTAGTTTGCCAGCTTCCAAAGCGCAGGTGAAGAAGAAGCGGCGCAACAAACTTCACCGCAGCCTTTTCTCCAAGGACGTCAATTAACAAATATAGGTCTTATACATATATTAAAAATTAGGAGGACGAATTTACATCATTATTTAAAATGACAAAATTTGAATGAATAAATAAAATAAAAGTTGAATTTCCAATAAAATTATTGAAAATTGTCACACAAAATATACATAAATATATATAAATAAAAAGCTAAACGTACAACACGTACGTAATAATATCATAAACCAATTACATATCTTACGAGGATACTGCACCGTGCTTGGGCCAAACATTATTGTTGTTCACATAATAGTCAGACTTGTAACTACTGTATACTATTTTTGCCTATCATCTGCCATAGCTATAGGCACGTTATTACATCTACAGGAGTGATCTTATTCTAAGGCGGAACCACACACCACTTGGCATGTAAAGATAAGAAACGCTAGTTTACAAATTTTAACATATTCTCCGTTCAGTCCCTGAAAACTTAGTCGCGTGGAGCGTTTTCACCAAGATCAGAATAAATTCGTATATCGACGGATGGAATGGATTGTGATGCAGGTGTGTTAGGAAACGAATGCTAGTCCAAACTATGGAAAAAGTAAATAAAATCACTTGTTTCTTATCACACTCGTTTTATATTTTGAACATTTGTCTGGTATTTAACTGTTAATAAATATTTTGCTAACTAGACGTGACGGATGTTTCCATCATTTTCCCCGTAAACAACTCACTGGAATCGTAAAAGAACACAATTTTACAAAAGTACTTATATCCCGCCAAAAACATTTTCATGTAAAAATGTTGCCAAGACGAGTCTTGACACACTTTAGTCAAACAAAATGTATGAAAAAGACAGTCAGATCTCATGTAGAGCCAAGATTCTTGATATATGTGCCCAAACTTTACCATATCTAACTACACCGTAACAACGTGTAGTTTGGCCGTTTCGTTACTCTAGAAACCTGAACGAATGCCTATGATATCTACGAGACGGTAGTAGAGTATGTGTTCCATCCCCTATACCAAGTTAGGTTAGGTTAGATTTTTAATTTTTTTGTTGTCTCTGTACTAATATTAGCTTACATACCAAATTTCAGCTTTTTATGACTTCAGGAAGTACCCCAACAATTTTGATGATCACTGAATCAGTGGCGAAATTATGGGTTTTTGGATATCTATAAAATCTAAAGTATACTAGCTACGATATTTAAAACTTTGTATATTTAATTAATGTACTCATGGTATTATATCTTGAAAATGTTAACTATCTGGCATTATCCAAACCAAAGTTACGAGGGTTCAAAAATACGACGCAACGTTACGTGAAAAGGTAGGTAGTGAGTGCCCTTGCGCTTAGCTTGACTCGTCTTGGCCCCCAGATGAAACGTGTAAACTAGTGTAATTATTTTTTCATTTATCGAGGGAACACAAAAGAAAAATGAATAATTAACATTATATGTTATTACTTTATTCCTGTGCGTTATTCATTGAAATATTTCTTTGAATAGATTAATATATTAGGTACTAGCTGCGCTAATTGACTTCGCTCCCGTGCGAATTTCGGGAAAACAAGTACCCTATGTGTTATTCCATGTTATATATTCTACGCGTGTACCACATTTCATAACAATCCGTCCCGTAGATTTTGCGTGAAAGAATAATAAACACACAATATACAAATACAACTTCACAAACTTTTGCATTTATAATATTATTTTTTGGAGTTTAAAAATCCATTGCCTAAGGCCTCTATTGCATACCAATATTCGTAGTGAACCCAGCTCACATATTTTATGAGCAATATTCTTTTATGAAGTCGTTCCACTAGAAATGTGAGAAATAGCAGTGAAGCTAATACACCAGTCTAACTTTATGACCTTTTCCAATAGGACCAAACAAACAGGAATATAGTTGAACAACTAGATTGCCATCAGTAAAATTTGGAATGATTTAAAAGATTACTGGGCTGTGGATATTCTCTCTCTCGTCTCGTCTTCATAAGTTTAACCTATCAACATTAACATACTAAAACCGTACGAAAGTTAATTAATATTGAATCTTCATCAGAAAAGAGCTATTGGTTTCCCAATGGCTTAACACACATTTTACAAATATAGCTGAGAACACTCTCGATTAAATTCTCTTTCAAATAATAAAAAAAAAAAACTAAATCATCAATCGGTTTAGCCGTTTGGCTACGACGATCCAACGAATATATTTTTATACTTCTCCTCATTCAGAGGTTTAAAATACTATCAACTTAATAACACTATGAAGAGGCAATGTTTTTAATTTCGTCTTCGAAATTAGTCAAGAATATTTTCAAAATGTTTTGAAGGATGTGTAGTAATCCTTACATATTATAAAATAAAGTTCTCTGCCGGGTATGTCTGTTCGCGATAAACTCAAAAGCGAATGCACGGATTTTCACGCGGTTTTCACCAATACATAGTGTGGGTTTGATATAATTTATTATGTTTTTACCCGAGCGAAGCCGGGACGGGCCGCTTATAAAATATACTTACCTAGTAACGTTGAGTTACTATACCATAACACAAGTCTCGAACTTACTTTGGGGCTAAATCAATATGCGTGTTTTGTCCATTCCATATATAATTTATATATTCAGCTAATACCTCAGAAGCGAATATGTATCTTAGTATATTATTAGATACATAGAGCTTTGCATATGTATAATTAATTTATGAATAATAAATGTATGACGATATAGGCAGCTATAGAGATAGTATAATAGAATGAATGTAAATATAGGTAGCGCATTGGTTTGCAGTCTCTGGTATACTGGATACCTGTGTGTTATCGGAAGCTTTTGTGTGTGTCAGCGACGAAATAAAACGCACAGGTTTAACTGTTCGCTTTGTCATTTTATTCCGAATACTGAACAAACGCGATGGGATTTCCTGAATTCTAAACTGCACGTCAATCCCGATTCCTGTGCGATGAATATGCAAAGTGTTTTTATTCTATTTTTGCCTGTCAATACTGTGCAGGATCAGGCTCGCACACGTCCGTTGGGAACCGGTGACTGCAACTTTAATCCGGTTATCTAGCAGCAGTTTATTCAATTGCACCCGGATGAGGAAAATAAAAATTGGGTATACTTCCACTCCACTTTGGTCACCTGGATGATGCGACCCAAACGCGCTCCGTGAACTTAATCCATGGCTTGGCTGAACTACCTATACACACTTTCATTAAAAGCGGGGAGGCTTGACCTGCGGTACTTAAATAAATTCCACGTTTATGTATCCAGAAATCACCTGCACTTAATAATGAAACTATTATTTAACTATTGTTGTTAAATTGACGGAATAGTATTCTTGAAAGTTTGAAAACAATGTATGAAATTGTTCAGGAATCGTTTTCAAGTGCGGAAATTTCTCGAAACTTTTGAAACTCGTTGACTTATGAATTTAAGGTAATTATATGAAGGGTTTAATATCTATATATAAGGGCTTCGTTCCCGTGGGAATTTTGAAATAAAATATAGCCTATAGCAATCTTGAATAATATTCCTTTCTAATGGTAAAAGAATTATTGATAGATACTTAGGTAGTTTCGGAGTTATCAAAAACACAAACTCACAAACTGTTACAACTTTATAATATTAGTATAGTATATAACTTATTTCTCTTCCAAAAAAGGGCTAACCTGTAATCGTCTGAGCGGGTTAAATTTCACGGAGGCAAACAAAGTTAATTAAAATTATTTACCATGGTCATAATAACATTCATTAAAAATATTAGGATTATTAATCTTAAGTCTGATAAAGTGACGTCACTTCGTAATCATGTTAAACTATACGCGTTAACTTTAAGAGTTCGAACCGCTTTAGATTAATGATGACGATTTCGCAAATAACATATCTGGTTTCCTCAGTGATAGATTTATTAAATCAGCATTTTGTTTTAAGGTTTTGTCGCGGTCTAGTTGAAATATGTAGGACATATACAACCATGCTAAATTAATAGCCAAGGAAAGTGGTTCTTCGGCCCCGACGCTTGATGTGTAGGGAAAAACCCGGGAAAAGCTCAGATGAGATATTATATATAATATGCTGAATGGATAGTGCTTGAAGATACTATCAGCCTCCTTGATCCTCACACATAAGGCTAGCTTATTTAGCTTAAGGTCTAATGAGCCTATATCATAAAGAGGCAATGAAATGAATGAAACACACACAAAACATTTGACATATTTGGAAAAAAAATACTATTTTATTTTTCAGAACTTGCCTATTGCTGTATTCGCTGTGTTTCCAAAATGGCTAGCCTTGACAACAATCGTATAACCTTGACTATTATCCATTATCCGGGCTTCCTCGCCAGTAGTTTATCTATTTTATCGCAGACCTTGGAATAGCGCCATATTTTGGCCTGGCCCAGCCAAGTTTGGCGCCAAATCTATTGAAAGGTCATGGCCATACCCGTGACCTGAGAACGCAGTGCGAGTGTAAAATCCGATATTGACTTTATGTACTTAACGCAGTTGGGTCACATTGCTTTTATTATTTTGTGTGGGTAATAATCGAGCGGGAATTGAACCCATGGCCCTGTCTATCCGGGACAGTGTTCTTGAACACTGAGCTATGGAGACCGAAAGGTCTGATTTCGAAATAATGACGTTGCCGTGCTGTAATTTGTTTACCGCGTCTCATCGCGGATAGATTTGACTGTTGAAATTTCAAATTCGAATGTTGTTTTATTAGTGCGGGATTCACTTTTCACTATCGAAACTTTTGGCAGTGAGAGGCAGCGATCCAACCTAAACCGCGGCATGATTATCTGTTAAAAGGTTTTAATAGTAAAAACCGAATTGCAAACTCGCACTAACGCAAGCGAAACGATAGTAGAAATTTAGATGTTCCAAGGTTTTGACGTGGGTAAACTCCGAACCCGCTTGTTTACTCAAAAAGCTTAATGAAACGACTTCATCGTTTTATGTAAAGCTATTAATTAGAAGCTTAAGATATAAAATACTTTGTCGTGTGAATCACTGAATAACACAATGGTTAGAGGCAATATTTCGGCAAATTTAACGATTTATTAATCAAAATATATAATATAATGCGAAGGCGGCGACGACGCTTCGCTGAACAAATAACCTAAGCAAATTTACTAAACCACTCCGGACGATTTCGTAATTTTCTCAACTTTTCCGTTAATTTCTCTCGTTGTGAGGAAACGTACTAAGATAGACCTGGGTTAAAAAGAAAACTGAAAAGTTAGAAAATAAAGAGTCGAGAAGAAAAGACTATTTGAACAAAATCTGAGACAACTGATAGCAATAACACACCCGAAAAGAAGAATAAGAAAATTGATTATATGAACAGTAACATTATAACATCTGCCTAAACAGGAACTGTTTCCTCAAAGTTATTAGAAAAGAGAAAAATATCATAATAACGTTTATACCTTAATGAAGATTTAATTCAAATGTTGGAATGGTGTTTGTTGTTAAGCTGGGCGTAGAGCAAAATAAAGAACATTTCCTGTAAATTGTAAATGATAAAGGAAGACTGATGACAGAAATGGAATATAGGTGGAGAAGAATGATTGGCCACTTGATACGACACGACGCCTTGTTTAAACTATTCTTGAAGGGAAGGTGAAAGGAAGAAGAGGTCCAGGGAGACCGAGGAAAAGCTATGCGAGCCAACTGTTAGAGAAGGCAGGCGTTGTGTCGTATCGAGACCTTAAAATCAAAGCCGAGGATGGAGAGGTGTGGCGTATACTCCACCGACAAGAGATTAAGGCGCTTTGTGCTTAGGCACAGTTAAATATGTCTACATTGTGTAATGGAAAACTTTACTGAAATTCTTAATATGTGGCATAAATCGTCGAAACATGTTAATTATTTTTCGCTATGAAATATAACAATATGATCAAAATGTGAGGAGGCGCTGTGCGGGCACAAATCGCCTTAAACAATAAGAATAGAAAAATACTATTATTTCGAAAATACACATTGAAATATTAAAACGAAACAAAAAGCAATTAAAACAAATGCAAACCAGTCTCCATTATATTTTATTTGGTCTGTAAATAAAAAAAAAATCGTACTTCCATTTTGTTTGCGAGGCAGAATAAAATTCGTTATGAACATTTATTTATTTATTACTGAGCTTTAAATATTCAAACAATTTGTGTAAAGCTGAGTGCTTTTCGTCAAATATCTGTATTTGAATTTTCGATATTGTTATTTATCAATATAACTAATAAGCACCAGATTTGAATAAAATACTCGTAGAGGTTTAACTTGTGGCCTAATGGACCAATAGGGGCTTACTATCAACACTTAATGCGATCCAGTTTAGGTCCTATTAGGTAATGGTGCGAATCTGCATCGCAAATTCTATCAAGTTAATTTTTAATGCTAATGCATTTCACGTTTCTTGAACTGTGCTGCATTAGTATATTTCAGAAGGTAAATGTTCTTATTTTGCGAAGGTTGATCAGATCTTCATCATAGTTTGTATACCTCATGGCTGAGGGTCGTGGTCATTACGTGAAATTAAACACACAACATCGGTCTGCGGTCTGTCCCCGGGCATCGGTTGGCCAAAGTTAGAACGTCTTTTGTTGGGAACTGTATGTAATTGATTTATGACATATTATATATATATATATATTTTGTGTGACAATTTTCAATAATTTTATTGGAATACCACTTTTATTTTATTTATTCATTCAAATTTTGACATTTTTAATAATGATGTAAATTCGTCCTCCTAATTTTTAATATATGTATAAGACTTTATTAATTGACGTCCTTGGAGAAAAGGCTGCGGTGAAGTTTGTTGCGCCGCTTCTTCTTCACCTGCGCTTGGGAAGCCGGCACTAGACTTAGTTTAAGTAATTTTTTTGACGTCAATAAGTGATGTATATCATCCTAAATTGAATAAAGAATTTTGAATTTAAATTTGAATTTGAACAACTTTTTTGCCACTAATAATGGAGTGGTCTGCCATTGCCTTCTTCATTTCACACACAAGTTAATAATCTCAGTGTGCAGGTTTCCTCACGATGTTTTCCTTCACCGGAAGCAAGTGGTAGTCGATGAAAACCACTATACATGAGTCAGATTGGTATACAAACTCACGTGGCACGAGTAGGGTTCGAACCTGGGACCATTCGGTTTACAGGCGGGCATCTTCACAACCACCGTTTCACCCAAGAACCTACTCCGTCCGAGTTCGCAGAACCTACAATTTAATATTTCACAAATATAAAGAGTTTTCACTTCAATCTGAAAGCGGCAGCTTCCTTGCGAAAAATAAGCTGTTTATTGTCTTGCCTTTTGTTTTCACTTTAAAAACTTTAAGCTGGGCTTTCATAAAGCGATATTAAACTGAGCAGAGCTTTAGACCGCAAACAAGCATAGTGGATTACTGGAAAATAAAAATTAATAAAGAATATCGTTAGCTAATCTCGTCTTTGTTAGTACTTGGAGAAATTTATTTTATGTTTATAATATTTTCATTAAAACTATTATTGAAGATCTAGACGACTATAAATACGTAATTGAAGGTCATACAGTCCATGTTCAGATTTCAGGGTGAGTAAGGTCAGGTAATGGAGTGGATACAAATAAGTTTTTTTTATAAAAAAGACATTTTTTACAAAAGGTTTTTATTGTCTGTAGAGAGATAGATCCCATTGCGTTCAATAAGTACGTGGCAAAAAATCATATCCTTGCGGTAAATCGTTTAGGAGTTTCGACGTTTGGAGTCGATCCTGGGTGCACTATCTAAACGGGCAAATCACAATAATACGCTGTCACCTTTATATAAGCTGAAATTTGCTTATTATGGAAGATATCTGCGCTTCTAAATGGAAAAATAAGATTCCACCCGAACATACATGTCATAAATTGCATGTATGTTCGGGTGGAACTAAATTACTGTTTAACTTGCAATGTATGTATGTAAAATATTAATATAATAATAATATTAATAGTTGTTACAAATAATAATATAAAATATTAATAAAAAATACGACCTCCGGCTGGGCTGATACACTGGACGTCCCGGTTCGGACCCCGGTCAGGTCAACATGGAAAATTATCTTTTTCAGATTTACCCAAGTCTTTGATGTTATATAATGTTATACAATATAATAGTATCGTTGTATCCCATAACACAAGTTTTGAACTTACTTTGAGGCTAACTCAATCTGTGTGATTTGTCCTTATATGTTTATTTGTTTACCTAAATTACATAGAAATATTGGACGAAAAAGAACCTGAAACTTTTATAAACGAAAGTATTTAGGTACCTTATTGTCTTTTGACGAAATACTTAGACGGGCAGAAATGTAATAACGTACGTACTCGTACGATGAAGTGAAGATTTCTCGGAATTCTTTGTGGTCGAGCCTTTTCTATGTACTTATATTTAATTTTCCAACCGACAGGTAAATAGTTGGAGATTTTCCTCAACATGTCTATTTTTTATATAATTGTTTCATATTTAGGCCACGTCAGATTCAGCTTTGAATACAAAAACACTAATTTTCTATCTAAAAAAATCTTTCACTAAGAATGTTTTCCTTAAAAACTTCGCAATTTGTAGTAACAAAACAGAATGAAACGGCCCTACCACGAAACATACAACACGTAGCACGTTACTGACGTCCACATACAGTCTTATTTCCCATATTGTATACCCACGCATCGAGTAACGAAAAAGATGGAACGTGTGGACGTAATGACTTGCTTGGCGTTTCATGGTAGCCCCCCAGATACCGTGAGTTCACTAATTCGTTTACTAGTGTAGTATTACCCACTGGATGGCGGTGGAGTCATGTCAAATGCCTCTTGGCAACTAATAGACACCAGTGTTAGTAATAACACATTCGATTGCAAGTAGAAGTCTTAATTATTTATATAGTAGCATATTAACTGTAGGTAATTTAAGGACATAATCACGCTCCGGGGATACATTCACAAACCACTTTATAGTGCAGAAACAAAGTCCCGTCAATAATTTTGTAACTCAATAATACTATACTTGTAACTCAACGATACTGTGTTTTATAACATACTAGATGCGCCCCGAGGCTTCGCTCCCGTGTGCATTTCGGGATAAAATGTGTTATTCCAGGTTATATTCAACCCGTACACCAAATTTCCTAACAATGGGTCGGATCAGAAAAACATCATTTTTCATATATATATACTCTGGCCAATCAGAAAAATAGCGCCACCGAGGTCGTCAAAATTTAAATACTAATAAATGCGAAAGTTTGTGCATATCTGAGACACACACCGAGATTGTATATCTGAACATTCCGTGTTTTATTCACTAAGGGAATCAATTCCTTGCGCCCCGAGGGAAATAAGGTAGATATTCGTTCCCGGTGATTATTTTGTTGGTTCAAGCAATCGAAAATTGTTGATTCCTTGAATTTTCCTGGGACCAGATTGAGTAGGGCGTTCCATAGACTAAGGTCAGTTTAAATTAGGTTATTTTAATATGAAATTATTTTTCACCTTTAGCTTGAGCTTCAAATCAATACGGAAAGTTTTAAAGTGTTAGAATAAAAAATGAAATATACTTTATCTAAATGTGTCCATTTTATGATATAACAGCCCTATTTAATCGCATACTAGCACCACCATCACATTTTTATGAATTTATTTTATGTATTATCGAAGTCAAGTTTGTGTCGGGCCACGCACAACGTAGGGTTCCGTAGCATACTACAACAACCAAACAAGTGCGAGTCGGATTCACTGACCGTGATTTTTGAATCATGCCACCAGATGTCCGAAGTTTTATAGTAAATACACTTTAAATATATTAAAATATATTAGGACAAATCACACAGATTGAGCTAGCCTCAAAGTAAGTTCTAGACTTGTGTTGTGGGATACTAACACGACGATACTATATTTCATAACATATACATATATAGATAAAAATCCAAGTCCCGGGCCAATCAGAATAGATCATTTTCCATCATGACCCGACCGGGGATCGAACCCGGGACCTCTCGGTTCAGAGGCAAGCACTTTACTACTGCGCCATCGAGGTCGTCGAACACACTTGGTCGTCTATTACTCGTAAACTTATAAAGCTAACTTAGGTGTGATAATCTTCCTTCTTCCCTCTAAAGAAAATTGGCACTTTAAGCTTAACAATTTACGTCTTCTCATCCTCAAATATTTTTTAAATACCTGATGCACAGGTATTTAAAAAATCACACTTCGTACTTTAATAAAAGATTTCAAATAATGTTTCCACTTCACGTGCAGGGGAGGTACCATAGAATATTTTTTTTCAAGGTTTTATTTGACCATTTTACCGGCGTGATTAATTTGTTTACCCATACCAAATAACATAATTTTAGTACTAATACTTTAGGAGCTAGACGGCGACGGTCCGTCCGCCGTCAGGACGGACGGTACCCTAATAAGGGTCGTAACAATTTATTCCACACGAGATAAAGGATTTTATTAGAAAGTGTTAGAGTTTCCATGAATTTGAGTATATTTAGAAAATTCGGCTTGTGTTTTAAAAGACCCAAACTTCGAATTCCACCCGTCACTGACATGGATTTAACAACAAATTGCTTTCAATGTAGAAACAAAATTTCGTAAGCAAATAATTGTTTACAAACAACAAGATTAATATGCAAAAAAAAAAGAATTGGTGAAAGTTCATGACAGTGCCAAAGACGATAAAGATTTAGATTTTCATTGTGTTGTAGGAGTAATTCATATCCATACTTCGAGCCGCCTTCACGGCTAAACCGCTGGACCCATTTTGATGAAATTAGGTACACATGTAGTTAAAAAGTCCCGTTCAAACATAGGCTATTTTTGTTCAATGATCAACCCCTAAATGACTAATGGGGGGGTGACAATTTGTATGATAACCATGTGGTGTTCCTCTATCGTGGAGAAATTCACACGAGCAAAGCCGCGGGCAACAGCTAGCAATCGGGATAAAACTGGGATTAAAAGATAAAAGTTTCAAATTGGTGCATTGTAACAAAGAACCGGGACTAAATAATATTGCAGTTTATTAACATTACAAAAGCAAATTTTAATTTTAATCGTACATGTTAATTACTGAAAAGTGGCATCGTTCCTTTGTTAAAATATTGATATTTCTGCTTGACATGAAGAGACACGAAATTAATACTAGATTTTAACTTTGTATTTGTACGTGTCATTAGTAGGTATTTGAATTTAATAATTAAATAGTCACCTTTGTAAATCATAGGGAAACGGCGTCGACCTACAACAATTTTCTTTGATAGAATACAATTTCATTATACCGTTTACCCGCGGCTTCGCCTGCTTGAATTCCCTCGGAAACAGTTTTTTCTTCGCATTAAAATGGTATTCAGATGAATTGAATTAAAAAAATTCATAGTGCATTTGAAATACACACAGCGCCACTTGCAATAGAATATAGGCAAATCCCACGGGAAGAACAGATTTTTCCGGGTTGAAAGGTATGTATGTCCTTATATCCTTTTCCATCTTAATTATATATATGGAGCGGTGGTGGTGTAATGATTAAGACGCCTGTCTGTGGATCGAAAGGTCCCAGGTTCGAATCCTACTCGTGCCACATGAGTTTGTATACCAATCTGACTCATGTATAGTTAGTTTTCATCGACCACCACTTGCTTCCGGTGAAGGAAAACATCATGAGGAATCCTGCACACTGGTTGATTATTAACTTGTGTGTGAAATGGAGAAGGCATCGTTCCTGGCAAACCACTCCATTAATAATGCCAAGAAAGTTGTTATGTGTGTTTCATTAACGTAATGACCACGACCCTCAGCCATGAGGAACAATATGAAGAAGAATTATACAAATAGGTATATGCGAAATATCAAGAAGTTTGGTTGCGTAGATAACGCGTGAAGAGGTGGCAAAGAAACAAACTTACTTTCGCGTTTATAATATTAGTTGGGATTAGTTGGGTTTACCCTTGTTTCCAATGGCTTCCAAAAACAAAACAAAAACTTTCTATATAGTTTTTGATTACCTACCTACATTATAAACAGGAGTAATTTTAATTAACAATTCCACTTGCCATGATTTTGACAAATCTCACTCACTTTCTTTAACACTTCGTTCTTTTTTACTCGGTTTTTTACAAAAAGGGTCGCCGTAAAGAAAATATTAAAACCATTAAAACACACGGTGATTATTAGTGAATCTATCAACAGATATCAATTAAATTCGCCACTAAAAACGCTATAACTATGTATGTACGTTACATAAACATTTATTGATGAACTCGTAAACCGACCCACTGTTTTATGACGTCATAAAGTTGACGTGTTATTATAACCTTATTAGACCCTTGTTACGCCCCCGTTTAGAGTAATCCCTCATATTCCCCTATTAATATAAAACAGGGATTAAGATTACGAGTACCTAAGAAGCTGCTAATTATTGAAAACAATCCAAATTGTAGAGGAAACCGAATTTATAAAATCATTACAGATAATATACACAGAGTTAATGGTAACAAACGCAAAACCTAAAGACTACTTGCGTACATCAAAACAAGCAACTTTTATTCTACGACTTTTCAAAATTCGTTAGTTTACAATCTAATTTGCGATTCTACACATCTTAACTATATGTACACTCTCTATGTACACTTTCTATGTACACTCTTTATTATTCTTTTTTTTTATATATTATTAGAAAGAAAAAAAAAAACATTGTAAGAAACAATAATGGTAAGCCGATCTGGCACGATAGGGACCAACACTGTTCAAATGAGTTTCTTTCGACATTTCTTCTCGGCAGTGGTCGTTCCGAAATGCCAGTAGTTTGTAGCTTGTGAGAAATAACTATAAATATTAACGAGAAAAAGTGCCTGTGAAGGTCTAATTTCTGAATAAATGATTTGAATTTGAATTTGAATCTCTATGTACACTCTCTATGTATAGTACCGTTACAGTAGCGTTATGTAGCGCAATCGAACATAGAGTTAACTTTTTATAGAAACTTGTTACGTTTAGACAAAAGTCGTAGAACAAAAGATGTTAGTTTCTATGTGCCTTATGCGCCTTTGGAACATTATGCGTTAGATACCAGTGACCCTGTATAATACAGATTTATTTCTAATAATATATTTTTTTTATCTGGCCTGTCGATGTGTCCCATTGCTGGGCAAAGGCCTTGTAATATCGTCCCGCCACATCTTTCGCGGTCACCCTCTGCGCCTTTGCCTTTCTTCTTTCTTATAGTAATAACATATTAACAATTTTCAATATCAATTTAATTTATCCTTGCAAATTAAATATACTTATATAAATTTTGAAAATTACCCTTATTTATAAATACATTCATCTATTAGTAACTGCTTCGTCATATCTTAAAATAATTCACATCCGTAACACGCTTCGTTGACATATAAAATTATCAAATGCAGAATAAATAAAATAAATATAAATATATTAGGACAAATCACACAGATTTAGCTAGCCCCAAAGTAAGTTCGAGACTTGTGTTATGGAATACTAACTCAACATTACTATATTTTATAACAAATACATATATAGATAAACATCTAAGATCCGGACTAATCAGAAAAAGATCATTTTCCTTCATGGCCCGACCGGGGATCGAACCCGGAACCTCTCGGTTTAGAGGCAAGCACTTTACCACTGCGCCACCGAGGTCGTCAAAATCCGCAACAAACTTCGAAAAGCAAAAATAAATTAGTCTATCGCGTGATCCCGGCCCAAGAGTTCCCATAATGCTGCTGCATTCTCGTTCTGAACAGCCAAGAGTCTCTGAGCTAGAAACAACATCGAGCATCTATATTTTGATAGTTCGAAAATCCGACCAATGCCCCTTAAAAACTTCCTTGCCTCTGATCTTCAGCGCCGGTGGTCAACTGTTGACCATCGGCGCTCAATCCGGCGCCGGGATCTTTATTTTCGATTTTCGAAGTTTGTTGCGGATTTGATAGCTTTATATGTCGACGAAGCGTGTTGCGAATGTGAATTATTTTACGATATGACGAAGCAGTTACTAAATAGTTGTATGTATTTAATTAATAAGGGTTATTTTCAAAATTTATATAAGTAAATTAAATAGCTGAGCACAAAATATAGGCGGATGTTGAACTTGAATATATGCTTTTAGTTGCGTTTTCAGCTGAAGATTCAGTGTTTTCGGACTCGGGGAAGCCAATATATTATTTTTAAATTTTTGTCTCTGCCTGTACATATGTTTCAAAAACTATTAGCTGAAATTATTAGTAATACTGATAAGTACTTAAAATCTGGTATAGGTTTCATCGTGATACGTTGCTTAGAACCTGACGTATTAACAATAATAATTTCTCAGCGGACGCACGAAATATATTTGGGCGAAGCCGCTGGCAGAAGCTAGTGCATTCTATTAATAAAATAACGAAATGCTAGTGAGTATTACTACAATCTGCCTAATTTAATTAATCACACATTCCACAAACACTAAAGTGTGACTCTCAACCTTATTATTTGGTGTTAAGAGCACATCGAAAGCAACGATTGCCGATTTGATAGTGACGGATAACACGCTTAACAAGTTGTGTTAACAACACTGATAGCGATCGCATTCGAGGGGCGACAATCGCTATCGAATCGATAACAATTGCTCGATAATTGAATGACACGATAGTCATCGTACAATGCGAGATAATTCATAAATGTATTTTAAGATCTATCCTTCTTCTAAATATCTCGATATCAAAGTAAAATACTTTTGTACTCTTCTCACCATCGAGTCGATACGCCTTGAGACGCAGCTAACCTATCACAGCGCGCCATTGTGACGTAACGACAACCACACCGCCATGTGATTGGTTCGCTGCGGCTCACTTCGAATCTACTCGATGGTGAGAACTGAAATGCGAACTTGCACTTTCCTTATTTGGTCGATCGCTTCTTCGCGTGTCTCCTGTTTTATTCGTAGTTGTGATGCCGCGAGGTTCGACATCAAATTAGTTATTAACCATTAAATGTTATGTTGAGTATTAGTTTTACGACTGCCAGCCTGCCTAACGTTAACCCTCCTTGGCCATGCTATTGCCTATCTACCGTTAATCGCCTAGTACGATATCCACAGGAGTATATAAAGTGATCCTATTTTAAAACCTGCCACACGCCACGAATTTGTGTAATTAATTACAGTGTTTATTCATCGATCATGGAAATTCCTTTGGACAAATATCGATAAAATATCGCACACTGATAAAATATTATATGGAATATCAAAAAAAATACTTAACTATTTCAACAATAATGTGTTTCCTGAGCACATTTACTATACATTCAAACATGTGTTTGTTTATTTTGTTTGTTACTGCTTCACGCTTTGTCACCTATCTTCTTCTCTATAATCTTAAATCTTCAGATTTATTAAGTTCAAGTAAGGAGACTGAAGTGATGTAGACTACATTTCATGTTGGAAAAAGTACTGATCCCATAGAAATTACCTAATTGGTCGGGTTATGTAATTTTTCCGTTTAATTTTCTTTTTTCTTAACCAATCATGACAGTGGTCGCATTTCATGGCCAATTTGTACAAAGTGAAAAAGTTGGTTATAAGATATGATTAAGAATATGTTATGAATGTGGACTGAAGGGATAATTCACACTGACGACGTCATAGGCAAAAACTTATTGAGGTAACACATAAAACAAGAAGGATCTGGGTTAATTACGCTTTATAAGTCGCTGGAGAATCGTTCTATTTGTTCAATAGAAAGATTTTGTGAACTGTGCACGTTGAATAAAATCAGGTCCGTTTTGTAACGAAAATTCTACAAGATTAGAGCCCAGGAGTTACACCTTTAAGTGGTTCCTATATGTTTAAGGTTGGTGCATGTCGCCTACATATTATCGCGTGAGAATGCGTCTTGTTCGGTAGACATGAACGGGTGTCGTAACGGCGACGAGTAAAAAAAGTGTGAGATTTTATTTTTGTCATATCTTTGAAAGCATTGTCATTATCACAGTATTTTTTTTTCACTAGAGTTATAAGAGGACCTTCGAATAGTCACCAAAACAAAAAAATGTCATCTAGCCAATTACGGTTAATAATATTTCTACCTATGTAGTGTTTTTGTACTAAATACATTGACGACCTCGGTGGCGCAGTGGTAAAGTTCTTGCCACTGAACCGAGAGGTCCCGGGTTCGATCCCCGGTCGGGTCATGATGGAAAATGATCTTTTTCTGAATGGCCCGGGTCTTGGATGTTTATCTATATATGTATATGCTAGAGACTTGTGTTATGCTAATACGCATAACACAAGTCTCGAACTTACTTTGGGGCTAGCTATATCTGTGTGATTTGTCCTAATATATTTATATTTATGTATTTATAGGAGCAAAGCTATCGATACAGGAGTTTGTTGTAAAGTGAGAGCATTAAAATAAACGTAAAACGAGAACGACAATGAATATTCTGTTGTAATTAAATACGGCAATAAGAGCATTGTTAATCAAAGGCTCGGACGGTATCGACTGGTGAACAAATTGGACAGCTGTGGACTCGATTCACTAGCTATTCTGGCTCCCGTTACAAAGGACTAATTGTATTTATATTTTTACAATTTTTGTACTGCCCTCAATTCTTTATTGTACAGTTCAAATTCAAATTCAAAATTCTTTATTCAATTTAGGATGATATACATCACTTATTGACGTCAAAAAAATTACTTAAACTAAGTCTACTGCCGGCTTCCAAAGCGCAAGTGAAGAAGAAGCGGCGCAACATACTTCACCGCAGCCTTTTCTCCAAGGACGTCAATTAACAAATATAGGTCTTATATTTATATTAAAAATTAGGAGGACGAATTTACATCATTATTAAAAATGTCAAAATTTGAATAAATAAATAAAATAAAATATGTATTTCCAATAAAATTATTGAAAATTGTCACACAAAATATATATATAAATAAAAAGTTAAATGTACAAAACGTACGTAATAATGTCATAAATCAATTACATATGTTATGAGGATACTGCACCATGCTTGGGCCAGACATTATTGTCGTTCACATAGTCATCAGACTATACTATATAAATTACTTTTTAATTTTATATACTATATATTGTTATCGTGTCCTGAATTTAGACAACAAAACAATAAGCTAGTTGAATTTTTTTTGTCATAGACTGTTTGAAGACCTTTATACATGGATTTAGTAACGGAGTACCTACTAATTCCATGCCTTTATATTAATAGGAGTACCTAGTAGGTACTTCTAGTTCCATGATTAATAGAAACACCAGTGAAAAAAAAAACACTGCGTTAATGACAACGCTTTTAAAGATATGACAACTTATATAAATATCAGTGTGCATTTTTTTGACACAATCAAAATAGTCAATTGTTGGCTTCGCATTGAAATGTCTGAAACTGACAGTTCGGACGTTTTCTAATATTGGGTCTTTAATTGGTGCGTTTGTTCTGACGGCCGCCGCGAGTGGAGAACAAATATTCGGCGCGGTTGCTGCAGTTGCGGCGGTGTACAACACAATAGGTCGAACTGCATGTGACCCATTATTGACAATAGAGATATATGGAGAATCTGAATAAACCTATCATTTGACGACCTCAAAATATAGATGCTCGATGTTGTTTCTAGCTCAGAGACTCTTGGCTGTTCAGAACGAGAATGCAGCAGCATTATGGGAACTCTTGGGCCGGGATCGACGCGATAGACTAATTTATTTTTGCTTTTCGAAGTTTGTTGCGGATTTTGACGACCTCGGTGGCGCAGTGGTAAAGTTCTTGCCGCTGAACCGAGAGGTCCCGGGTTCGATCCCCGGTCGGGCCATGAAGGAAAATGATCTTTTTCTGATTGGCCCGGGTCTTGGATGTTTATCTATATATGTATTTGTGTTATAAAATATAGAATCGTTGAGTTAGTATCTCATAACACAAGTCTCGAACTTACTTTGGGGCTAGCTCAATCTGTGTGATTTGTCCTAATATATTTATTTATTTTATCATATTTTATATGAACAGGAGAATAAGTTTTTTACAAAAATGTCATTTTTGACACAATCTTTTATTGTTGCATTCAACGTGTGACAAAAGCAATCACATCTGTACAGTAAACCGTCGAGAAGTTCACGCAAAATAAAGGCATCCCACTTGACTTTCACGACTACCAGGCAGGTAGTCGCATACACACTAGTGAACAGATCTGTTCACCAATGTACAGGATTGCTCAAGATGTTTTCCTTCGCCGGAACCAAGTGGTGGTGGTCGATAAAAATTACTATACACGACTCAGATATCTATACAAATTCATGTGGCACAAGTAGTAACAGTGGCCGCGTCTTGACCATTACACCGCCACCGATACAGATTCTTTGTTGGGTAGTTACATACATACATATTCATGAGTTTCAGATGTTGCCTTTAACATCACTAAATATAGTATAAAACAAACTGGCTTCCCGATATCTGATTGTCATATGTACAATTTAGATCTTTTAAACTGCGCAACAGATTTTTATAGGGGTTTTTTTAATCTGTCCCACTGGGGCCCAAACGCGTCTCCCTCTAATTAGCTCCTCTACAAAAGAGGGAGAGAGGTGAACAGCTCTCTGTTCACCTCTCTCCCTCTTTTGTAGGGGTATAAGGTACAACCATGTAACTAGTAGATACTTGTAGGTACCTACTAATTCCATGAGTATAACATTCTCAAATGTAAGCAACAACTGTTACCATAACGAGAACAATAATTTCGTGTTTATAGCCGAAGATATTTTCATCTCAATTTTCTCATATTTCTTGCAGTTAACATTCACAAACAATAGTCTTTCTTTATGATATCCTTCATGTCCGTCCAGCACATCGGGAGAAGAAATATAACAAATATTTTTAAACCTTCGCTTTGGGTGTTAAATTATAAAGAAGAATAATTAAAATGTGTTCGAGCTACCGCCATTAATTATTTGAAATGTACATGATAAGTTTATTGATAAACGTTTCTTATACATTTCAAGACAAATATTCCCGGATAATAGTTCAAAACTATCTACCACACCCGCTACTTTCCCTTGCAATGGACAATCTCTGGACCAGGAACCAACCGGAGCGGTTATCCACTAATTAAAATTGTTCGGTCACGCGAACGAAGTCGCGGGCATCAGCTAGTTTGAAATAAATAAAGCGGTTTAACCTACCAGACGGACAACATTTATGACAGTATGTATGGACCTACTGAATTATGGTTATTAATATTCTTTTTTTGTTTGTTTCAGATAATTAACTTCGTATTTCTGTATATAGTGTCTTCTTGCTTAGTCGTTTCGTTGGTAATAAATATGTTAAGTGTAATCTGTATATATTATCCTCTAAATGTACATAATATAATATATGTAATTATGTAAATTCGTAGTTCAAATTGTACTTTCATTAACCGTAGCAATGTGACGAATAGCAAAATGTGGACTTTCGTTATTCAAACTGTATGTGTGACGTAATGTCGTCAAAGACTATGAAGCGACAGAGACGCAAAATGTGAGTGGAGTGAGAGAAGATGTCGTTGCCTATGAAACGATCGTTCAGTTCTGAGGGGGGGCCGTCTTCCAAGAGAGATTGGAAGATGCGGCTCAGCCTCAGAAGTCGTAGCGGACACAGCGTTGTAAGTATTACCATATATTTATTTATTGTTATCTAAATACAAATGTACATTATATGTACGTATACGATTACAGTATTTAGTAAGAAAAAAAAGTAATATAAATCTTCAAGGCAGCAGTGAATAGGTATTTTTTGAGCTTGCGTTTAATATTCTGTATCTAGATCCATATATGCTTCCCATAAGCCTAGATTGGGGTCAATCGCGCTATATTTTTTTTGTATTTAATGTATTTATCCGTGCGGGTAACGGCTGGAAATCAGTGCTGGGCATGTTTACTTAAAGCAGCGCCTGAGACGTTGCCTATTGTACACGCGTGTGTTTATCTGTGTTTCACAATAAATACCATTATATTCTATTCTGAATGGGTATAAGTACGGTAAAATATGTTTTTTCCATCGCCCTATGATTAAGACATCCAATGGAACTGCCTAAAAGAAGCGGTTGCATCTCGTGTCGATTCGTGACGATAAATACATAAAAGCGTTTAAATAACCAAACACATCAATTAAATGCCACTTTAACTGATCAGTTTTACTCATTACATTATGTTGCCCGGGGCATCGTTCCCGTGGTGGAATTTTGAGGTAAAATATAGCCTATAGCAATGTTGGATAATGTACCTTTCTAATGGTGAAAGAATTTTTGAAATCGGTTCAGTAGTTTCCGAGATTACCCGCCCCAAACATACAAAATCACAAACTCACAAAAGCTTTAACTCTTTATAATAATAGTATAGATGTACTTTAATATGTTTTCGCGCTCATTAAAGTATATTACGAATGCATTGCGACTCCAAATCGTGACGTAATAGCATACCAGTCATAGAAGCTCAATATAAATATTTATTAGAAAAAATCTGGCTAGTATTAAAGTAGCAAAGGGCCATGTTATGTCGAAATATACGGTATTCCTAGAAGCGCACTTGTTTTGAGCGCACCCGTCGGAGCGCACCAAAATTGTTCTTCGAACCGCACCAAAAAAGTGCGTTTCGAGGAATTCTAAAAACATTGAAATTTCGGACTTCGAAGCGCGCCCACGTTTAAAAATAAAATAAGGAAGAGCTATGAAGTAATACAATATATCGATTTTTTTCCCCACCCTAGTGAGGGAATGGTTCTATTGCAATAATGTGGTGTATTAGAAAGCTATTCAGGTATTCAGGTCAAACATATCATACTTTACGAGTACGAGAAATGAAAAATATATTATGAATTTCTTTATAGAGTAAGTAATGTTATGTTTAGATAGATAGATAGATAAACTCTTCATTGCACCGTTCACAAAGGAGTTCTAATTACAACAAGATATTCAAACATAATGAGTGCAAAGGCGGACTTATCGCTAATGCAATTTCTTCCAGCCAACATTTGGATGTAAAGAGACACAAGTAAACTAAGAGGGTGCAGTAAACTTTACAGTATTAAATAAATAGACAAAAAAATAAAATATTAAAATAAAACGATATAGGAGAAATAGATAAACATACAGACAAACGTAAATGTTGTTGTTATAGAACAATAAATAAATATATAATAGATTATAGGAGACTAATATAATGAGACTTTACGTGCTTCCTAAAAGATGACAAGGTTTGGGCGTTGCGAATTTCAGCCGGCAATGCATTCCACAAACGATCAGCCTGGACAGTAAAGCAGTGGGAATAGAACTGGGACACGTGAACAGGAATAACTAGGCGAAAGGAGTTAACGCTGTGTCGTACCTCGCGATCATTGACCTCACTGAGAAAATTGAAACGTTCTTTGACGTTAAGAGGAGTATAAGGGTTGTAAAGAACCGAGTACAGAAGTGAAAGGATATGTAACAGCGAGCCACTTGAGTTGACTGTGAAAACATGAAACGTGATCATATTTATTATGTTCAATATTTTGTTTATGTTTAATAATCATATAGCGGTAAAACCTAAAATGATTCGTGCTAAATTTAGTTTTCGTTAAATCGTTGCTTTGTCCGAAAGTTTTATCGCTCCAATATCAGAGTGGTCTTTGATATCGCCCATTCAGCCATGGTGAACTAGGACAAAGCATATTCGACCAACCAGAATGTGATAACTCGGGTCTTATTAAAACTGTCAAACAACGCTGCTATCGGTTGATCATAGAAAATTTATCTATCGACAACTCACAGGACAAAATGAAAACAAATCTTTGGTGCTGGCAATTACCTAGTTCTTGTCACAGGTTTTTGAAAAAAATCCGGAAAAAATGCTCTTAAGAACACTGTCCCGGATAGACAGGGGCGTGGGTTCAATTCCCGCTCGATTCCAGATTTTTTTCATCCCATTTTCAAAAGTAAGTTATATACATTGTGTGTGACATGTATATCAAATCAATTACAAAAGTACATTATTATTAGTCACAGGTTCATTGGATACCTAGCAAGGGCACCAATTACTTTCACGTCTATCAATCTATATCTATCTAATTCTTCATGGTCTTATTCCGAATGGCTGAGGGTCGTGGTCATTATGTGGAATGACACACAACAACTTTCTTGGCATTGTTAATGAAGTGGTTTGCCATTGCCTTCTCCATTTCATACACAAATTAATAAGAATCAACCAGTGTGCAGGTTTCCTCACGATGTTTTCCTTCACCGGAAGCATGTGGTGGTCGATGAAAACTACTATATATGAGTCAGATTGGTATACAAATTCATGTGGCATGACTAGGATTCGAACCTGAGACCTTTCGATCCACAGGCGAACGTCTTAACCATTACACCACCACCGCTTCCACCATCGATATCTATCTATACAATAACAAAACTGTAACTATACTAAGTTTGTTCGCGCATCGTGTAAAATACACTAATATAAATTTAATGTGTTTTCACAGTTGTATAGCAGATGGATGATGATGATATTTATGCGGGTGAATCCGCGGGCAAAGTCTAGTTCACTTTGTTACCTTTAACATTTTTCACCCAGAAATTTTATTAATGTTGTCAACCGTAAATATAATTGCGCTCGTTGTGAATGTGAATATAAAAAAGAATATTTATTTAGTCATTTCAATAATAATTACATTACCTAGGTATATATATATACATATATAACATCATTTGCAATTGAATTTGGCATTTTCTGTGAGATAAATCATTAAAAAAAAAAAAAAACTACATTTGCATTCTTATTAAACTAAACAGTTAATACAATAAGCAGTTTCAAAAATCCTACTAATTATAAAAGTAAATTGTTGTTTTTTGATTGTTTGTTTTTTTTTGAGAAAATTAAATTTGTAGAGGTATAGCCAGCCAGGGCGACACGACGCCATACGCAATCAAAAAAGTTGTTTGAACAGCTAATGTCTGTAGAGCCCGACTAATTGAATTTCTGATTGTCTTTGACGAGAGGAGTGTATTTAGGGTGAAATTCCAATAGGGAATAAGTATTCCGTCTTACCTTCACAAATGTTCCTGGATGTTTAAGGGGTGTTGACGTAGCGATACCTGTCGTGAGATTAGCGAGATATTAAAATTTTTAACCCGCCCGACGCAAAAAGGGGCGTTATAAGTCTAACGTGTCTGTCTATGTATCTGTCTGTGGCGTCGTAGTAACTAAACGGATGAGCCGATTTTCGTTTACTTGTAGCTATGTTTCATGAAAATCGGTTTGGCCGTTCAAAAGTTTTAGCGAAATTAGTATTGAAAGTCGGGGTTTTTTTAATTTGACTAACAAATAAGCTTGTTTAATGTTTCGCCTGATTTTACCGGGATTTCTTTTATTATAGAGTGGAATCTCGAGCCTCAATAGGCAATGTGATCTTTTCATATAGTCTGTTTCTCAACTTCACGTGCGCACGATTATATTAGGGGCTGTGTCGCCGCGAATCCGGAGACGGATTAAAAATAAACAAAAAGATTCGTACCGCTGCTATCTGCGTAGTAATCATTATTATAACAACACACGTGTGTTGTTTTATTAATGATTACGAATGAATGAAACGTTTGGTTTGTTTTACGTACTGTGAAGATATTGAAAAAGCCATCTCGCGTTCTGAATAGTAATAAAAAAAAAACAACATTTCACATAATATGGAGATAGTAGGTATGAAAGGTTGTTTTCTCATATATTATTCTATGATCGGTAGGTATATTGTCGACCTCGGTGGCGCAGTGGTAAAGTGCTTGTCTCTGAACCCGGGTTCGAACCCCGTTCGGGTCAGAATGGAAAATATTTTTCTGATTGGCCCGGGTCTTGGATGTTTATCTATATATGTATCGATAAAATATAGTATCGTTGAGTTAGTATCCCATAACACAAGTCTAGAACTTTGGCCCAATCCGTGTGATTAATCCTAATATATATATTTTTTTTATTATTATTTGTTATGGGAAAATATGAATACACTTTTCAGAGTAAGTCAGTTGAGATGTTAGTCAATTCGTATTCCGGGTACCAAAAAAATGTAATCAGTTTTTTGGCTGTTCTCTTCCGTACAGCTTGCTGGGAAAAATTGGCTGATGTTCAAAAACCCAGCTTGTACATTATGTAAGCACTAAAAGAATTCGCGGAAATAACGCCACGTCCTCACTGAAGAGGGTTAAAATGAAGTTATTTATTTACTAGTTCTTGTCCGCTCTTGCTTGGCTTCGCTCGCGTGAATTTATCTGTGATGACGGAACAGACAATGTTTTATATAAACTTTCACCCCCTATTATTAGTCATGTGGGAGTTGATTTTTATGTTTTTATTTATATTTATATTGACGGGGGTCTTTTACTACATACATAGCAAATTTCATCAAAATTGGTCCAGCGGTTTAGCCGTGAAAGCGGAACAGACAGACAGACTTTCGCAATTATAATATTAATATAGATATGTTTTTTACACGCGAATAAAAACTGAAAAATATAGAAATTTGTGTAACAATTTAAGCGCTTCGGAAAGGAGCGAAGCGAACCCCCGCCTCCCGCACCTCACCGTCCCGCTCCCCGTTAGTCCACAACAACCATATTTCATGAACTTGCGTTCTATTGCAAAAAAATCAACATACATGGAATTAGTAGGTACTCCGCTCAACATCAGACCATTGTGTTTGAAATTGAAATTCTCAATATAATGTGCACGTGTATTTCCGCCATAATGAATACATTTAGCTGCCAACTGATTGACTCGCTCAATCCCGATCGCTACACTTTAAAGCGGGTACGGATAATATAACAATGACAGTACACCGAACTTGGCGATTTTGACGTACAGTTTTTATCCTTGCGGTAATAAAACTCTCTTATACAAGCTACGTAATGTCACGTACACGTTGTATGTTAGCATTTTATTTTTCCTATTCGATTCACGTCGACTCTGTGTCCGAGTTCGCCGATAGTGTGTCGTCGGCATTAGGTACGTGAATTCTCAAACGGCTCCGCTCCGCGTACTTTTTCCGTTGAAGCGTAGATTTTGAGTATTGTGATTGTCAATTCATGTACTGCTAAGCTTCTCTCCGCGCGCCGAATCAGTGGAAATTGAGCCTAAGTACCCGCTGAGACGCACAAAGCTTTCGTTCGAATTACAATGATTTATTTTTGGAATGTAGGTCTGTCAGACCTATATCAATGGGATAAGGGATATATTGGAAATGATGAAGAAACATTATCGGTTTTAAACATTTGTTGTGTGTTAACAACAACTGTGCCCAAAAATTTTATGAAAGCCGGAAGAATTATGTTTTACATTAAACGATATGACTACAAGATGGCTGAAAAAGAAACCAACAGTAATCATTTAAAGAGAGGTATATAAGCGAGAATTATCGATCATATGACTCAAAATAAAACGAAGAATATATATGAACAAATCACACAGATTGAGTTTACCCCCAGAGTAAGTGGGAGACTTGTGTTATGGGATACCAACTATACTATATTTTGCACCGTATACTTGATCTTGATAAATCTTTTGGGGAAAAATATCATTTTCCATATTGACCTGACCGGGGTCGAATCTGTGACCTCCGTGTGGCCACGACGACCATTAGTCTTCTGAGGTGGCCAAATAGAGGCATCACTTTTACACATTACACATACCTGATTGCATTCATAGCTATGAAGATTGTTGAGGCATCACGGCTGAGAATGCAAGCTACAAACAATTTCCAAATCTAAAACCAAACCTCGTTTCAAACCAAATTCTCGGCTAAGATTGACCTATTGCGAAACTGTTGTGCTCGTTAGCGATTAAACGACGGGTGTTAAACGCGTTCTTCAATCAACTGAGAATTCCCCACAAAACCAACTGCAGCGATTTGATCCGTGATTGATGTTGATTAGCGCCAGGAATAGTTGGATAGCTTTTATAGACCTTATTTCATGTGACTACGTATTTACGGAATACGGTTACTAAACTGAGCGAATACTGAAGTATAGTTGCTTCAGTATACGTAACCCCTCAGCAACCCAATTTAACTCAGTTTAACTGGCCCCTAAGATTTGAATAGAAAAAGCTATTTCTTATTCATACTACCCATTAAATATACAAGCAAACAGGCATGCGGCCGACCTGATGGGAAGTGGTCACCGCAGCCTACAATCAGGGGTGTATGAATTAATCTTTTCGCGCCCTTTTTGAAGAACTCCATGTTGTATTAGTAATATTTATGGAAAACTATGCTTATTATATAACTTTATATTATGTGCCCTGCTCATGATGTACTGAATAAACATGTATTATAGTTACAGATTTATGTAAAACTAATATTACGGAGTACCTACCGCAATAACATAACATTCAATTAAAGTTGTCGAAAGATCGATAGTTTTATTTTCAAGTTCACCTTGATAAACTATTTATGGTATCGATAGGTCAGAAAGAAGCAATTTATTTATACGTTTTACACATAAAAATTACAGAAAATTATGTATGTACAATAAAACAAGTAAAAATTCGAAAGTCTGTTTTTGATGAAATTTGGTTTATCGCATATTATAGGTAAAGCCTTCTACAGCGACGAACAGCCAACTATCGATACGTGAGCCTAAAAAGAGATAACGCAAATAACAATTAATAAACTTCCAATCAAATATCTAGTTCATTGTTTAACAACAATAGTAACATTACATTGTTACCATCGGGGGATGACCAAGTTTTAAATTGGAAAACATTCCCGACTCGAGTTGTGGTTACTCGATTCCAACTCGAGTAACCACATGCACTCAATATACCGGGTTTTTCACTGAAAATGTTCAATTTACTACTGAACGTTCACTCGATTTTAAAATCGCAATCGGAGGTTGGTTTTGTAAACTAAGTTTACCCGTTTAAGCGGGTTCAATTAAATTACGTTTCTCAGATTTTTCAGCTAACCGCACTTTGATTTTAATAGCTCGCTAAAAAATCCGTCAGTGATGTATTTATTTTGTTTCATATAGTAGGTACTACTTTCATATAGTAGGTACGTAGGTAGAACTTCTTGTAGATAGCGGGATATATGGAAAAATTTCTATTAAATAATTTGTGAGCGGGTGTCGATGAAAATTAAAATAGATGTATGATTGATCAAATGAAGTAGTTTTTATTATGTATAAGAATTTTCGAGCATTCTGACCGCCATCATTACCGTCCTTCGAAATCTTAAAAATCAAAAATATTGATTATTTATTAACACACAGTTTATTATTTATAAGTAGTGAAAAGATAGTGTTGAAGTTCGATCACCGTTATTGGTCCTACGGAGTTCACGCATGATTGCCCAGCCGCCGGCAATTTTACTCTCTCATAATAATATATTTTTTAAATGTACAAAACTCCGCTTCAATATTCCATATTCAGCATTTTTCAGTAGCTGAAAATTTTTATATTAAAAATATTTTCAAAATAATATTTCCACGCATATGAAATGTATTGGGTCTTTTTTACAAGCTTTTATGTAACTTGAAATGTATCTACGTATTTGTGGCGTGTGGTTCCGCCCTGAAATACGACGACTTCTTCACGTGGAATTCGTACAAGTTCACTAAGGGACAAATAACTTGTCAGCTGATAGATAACAATAACATTCTCAAGGAGGGTTAACACAGGCGACAGGTTGTAAAATCACAGCCAATTGACTGATACCGCGGATTTCACGGCGTCATATCCCCGAATACAATATGGGATTATGACTGAGAAAATATATTTGGTTATATTTTAAAGCGACATACTTAACCTTTGATCAAATTGCTTGTGTTGTAACATTTATTCAGAAATTAGACCTTCACAGGCACTTTTTCTCGTCAATTTTTATATTTATAGTTATTTCTCACAAGCTACAAACTACTGGCATTTCGGAACGACCACCGCTGAGAAGAAATGCCGAAAGAAACTCGTTTGAACAGTGTTGGTCCCTATCATGCCAGGGCTTACTATTATTGTTTCTTACAATATTTTTTTCTAATAATATATAAAAGTACATAATGTATAAAAGTACATAGTCAAAAGGTATATTAAAACAGGATATGATTGTGATCAGAGTGCTGATTATAATATATAAATGTATAGGAGCAATATGACTATCATTTTTAACGTCAATTTATTGTGCATAGGGGATTTTGTTATTTATTTCCAACTAATTATGTAAGTTAGCTGTCACTAAATTTAAATTTTCAAAAAAAGAATTAATCAATTTCGTCTTTTTTTTACGAGGATAATTGAAAGAAAGAAATAGGTACATTTTTTTGTCCTCCCATACAAATTAAAAGTTTGTTCTCATAGTTTTCTTTAGGAAATCTTACAGTGTAAGAATAATGTATAGTTACTCGTAGTAGTGAATAGTTAGTAAATTGTCCAGGATTCCGAAAATTAACCTGATAGGTGTTTAATTCTACATATTTATATTAATGTATGTTAATTAACTTTCTAATAAACAATTTAGTTTAAAGTCAGCTATATATTTTTCTGATTTTAGAAATCTTATGCTCTCATCCTCGCGTATTCTCGGCTGCCTCTGAGGCTGCAATTCCATGATGCCTGGGGTCTAAATAAATACTAATCGTAAAATTTTTGAAAGTTCGGCCGTGCTTTTACATCCGACAGCGTAAGGTCATCACTTTTTGAGACTGCTGTTGTTTCCTGTTAGAATCCAAGTTTACGGAGTCCTCAGGATATAGATTGGGTCTAAACGCCAGCTATTGGTAGACGTCAGTATTATTATCAATCACACGGTGTCAGGCTATTTCCACGCGTCCCTACGACGCCGAGTTTCACGGCTCGTCGCTCGCCAAAATTAGTCGTGACGTATTAAGCTGACAAGGTGAATGAAACACACGTGAAGCCTGTGTGCCAAGTACTTGGGGATATATTATATATTCTTGTTACTCGAGTTTAATTTTTTTTAAAACGTATATATCCCACCGCTGGGCAAAGGCCACCTCTTAAATCCTCCATAGGTTTCGGTCCTAAGTCTTTGCACTTGTCACTCTAAAACTTGTCTAAGTTGTTAAATCGTCCCGCTATCGCTCGTAGTTTCAATGCCTGCACTATTCGGGAACTATAACGTCACAACAGATAGTCCAATCAATGGGACATCAAATGGAATTGGAACTATATAAACGTCAAAACGTCCCATCAATGGAGCTACGGAAAAGAACTATAAAAAAGTAAAGTTCGAATTTCAAATTTGATTTTTTTAGCAATGTGGCAAATATTCCTCGTAAAGGTTGTACACAATGTACATACGTTTCTCACCCCTCGCGCTACCATCAGTCATACATATGCATATGTTTATTCAAAGCGAGAGGCGAACCGGAACTTTTGATTCATTACAACATTTTAATTGTTCGATAATTGAAAATGAAACGACCGTAAAAACTCACGCTTCGCTGATGCTGTCCATTTCGAATTATTAATATGAATACCAATCATTTTAATACCAACCATGTGTACAAATAAGTACATGTCTCATTTTAATTATATATTGAAATTATTTTGTATGCTTTACAAATTTAAATCTACGCATGTTATTAATTAAATATTCATGATATTATGAATGATAATAAATTCAGTTCCGTTTCATATCCGATCCGAATGATATATTAACTCCTGCAGTATGCCTGCCATGCATATTGATTGGCGAGGGACATCCTTTGGACATAAAATTTCGAACCAATTCATTTTTTTTTCCTTCTACAATCCATGGTCTCAAAAGCTCCGCTGTGTTTTAATAAATTACAAGAATTTAACCTCATACAGCACAAGATATGACATTGTCCCTTTGACTTTGGCTTGATAACACAGTAGCACCACAAAGCCTATAGATAAAATAAGCGGCATGCAATCACGACCTTCACCTGGGCTGCACGAAGGCCATCCATAACCATACACATGCACTCCTATTCACCTGTCCTTTTCAGGAGGCGCTGCGCGGGCGCAGATGTGCGTCGCTGCGTTCAGCCGCGACGCCGGTGCGCGCCGCCGACGATTCGGGGCGGAGCACACCGTCCGCCCCGGCGCGGGCGTCGCCCTCCCCGGCCGACACACCGGCACCAAAAAAGTCTAACTGGGAAGTGATTGAGCACTTCTCATCGACCAGTCGAAACAAAAAAAGTCCCACAGCCGTAAGTAATTATAATAGTATACTTTCTTCTATATTTAAGCTACTAATACACTAGGCAACATTTGATTATTAGCACAACATATCACTCTGTCTCACGCATTACCACTGACTCGAGTGAAATAGCACATTGATCTCACTCATGCAAATTGTAATGTATAGTAAAGAACGATGTGTTCCACGTCAAATGTTCCCTAGTGTATCTGTTTCTTTATTCGTTACAAGGTTCCTTCCAAAGGGATATCAATATGCATTTTTTATAAATTTGGATATCAATTCCCTTTTAGGGAATTTTTTTTTCTAATAAAAAAGGTAAACAAAAACTTGTAGATGTAGTTAAAGTGTCTGTATTTTCTATTGTTTTCTTCTATTTCGCTCGCCGGCCGCGTTAACTAATATAGGTGATTGAATTTAAATTGTTTTTATTCAGTGTAGTGTTCTATTTCTGTTATTTGTTTATAATTAAAGGAAAAAGCAGACCGCGGTCATCATAATCAACATATAGTTTAAAAAGTATTCGTAACTATAAAATATTGACTTAACCTTGTCAAGGTTTAGTCATGTTTGAGAGTAGACCAGAAGCGAAGTGCGGGCTTTGCATTTTACTTCTCACTATCGAATCGATTCGAAATGAGACGCAGTGAACCAATCACATTGCGGTATGGTTGTCGTTGCGTCACAATGGCGCACTATGATTGGTTTGCTGCACCTCACTGCGAATCGACTCGATGATGAGATGTAAATAGCAATTCTACGAGCACTGATGTAATATTATTATTTTTGTATTGGAAAGCTGTATTTTGCTGCTAATATCATTATACATAATGTTGATTTTCCAAAATCGGTACAATATTTCTCAAGCGAGTTAAATCCCGTTGACATTGTAAATTTTATTATTAGTAAAATCTCATGCAAATTTTCAATCTTGCACCAACCATGGACCCTCCTCCCCCTCCTCGTTGTAAAAATTATAATGCATTCGCACTATAATAACCAAACTAAAATGCCACGCAAAAACCATTCACGATCCTCCTCAATTTAATCAGCCTCCTGTAATTCGCCAACAAATTTGGATTTGGGAAATTTGAGTGGTGCTTAGTGCTTTTTTTTTTGTTCAATGTTGGCAAAGTGCGAGTCGAACTTACGCTCATAATTTTCAGTACCTACAAATAATAGAAACCACTCGGAATCCGATCCATTCCGAATAAAAAAGATATACTATAGGTATAGATTCGTCAATTGAAAAACATTAAATAATCAAGTTAATTTATTCAGAAATTAGACCTTTTCAGGCACTTTTTCACGTCAAATTTTCTCAATTAGTAATTTCTCATAAGCTACAAACTACTGGCATACGATACTCGTGCCACATGTCAAATTCAAATTCAAAATTCTTTATTCAATTTAAGATGATATACATCACATATTGACGTTAAAAAAAGTTACTTAAACTAAATCTACTGCCGGCTTCCAAAGCGCAGGTGAAGAAGAAGCAGCGCAACAAACTTCACCGCAGCCTTTTCTCCAACTTTACATATATTAAAAATTAGGAGGACGAATTTAAATCATTATTAAAAATGTCAAAATTTGAATATTTTATATAAAGCTAAATATACAAAATGTACGTAATAATGTCATAAATCAATTACATATGTTATGACGATACTGCACCATGCTTGGGCCAAACATTATTGTCGTTCACATAATCATCAGATTTGTAATATGCCTTTTTACAAATTACTTCCTTTATATAATTTCTAAATTTTTTGTCATGAGTTTGTATACCAATCCGACTCATAGTAGTTTTCACTTACCAGAACTTGCTTTCGGTGAAGGAAAACATCGTAAGGAAACCTGAACACTGGTTGACAGTTTAAGCTCAATAGTATATATGCGACTACTTGCCAATAAATGTCGGTATGTAGTAAAAGCGAGGTCGTGTACTTTTAAGCTACTTAAAATCTGACATTAGGAAAAGATGGGAAAAAATGTATCCATATAGAGAGACAATGTATCCATATAGAGAGACAATGTATCCATATAGAGAGACATATTTCTAAGTATCACTTATCGAGGGATAGATCCATTAAATTTTAACGTTCGTTCCAAGACAATAAAATTAGCAACACGTAATGGATTACGTGACCTCGTTTGAACCCTCTGGAGTAGATCCTCTTCCATCTCACTCTGAGAACCCGTTTGTCGTGTGGTTCTCACTGGACCTACATGGTTGGACCCAAAAGCAAAGAAAATCCCGACTGACCAAATTTACAAGACATACAGATCAGAATGTGTATTAATTGTTAACACTATTGCCTTTTTCAAATAGGTTATTTATTTTAATCACAAAATAGAATTATACTTAACAATAAATACACAAAAAATATATCAATGTAAACTAAAAACTATCTATATTAAATATAACTTATAAATGAAAAATATGGTGATTTTATCGAAGAATGCTGACTTTATTCAAGTCGCCTAAAGATATCTGACATGACTTTTACGACTGCCTACCACGTTTCGTGGCAAGATGCATTCAGACTAATGAACTTAAATTATCAAACAGGTTTCTTTCTGCGGATGCAATTGGTGGTTTATGAAAATTACTATATATTAGTCAAATTGGTATTTAAATCAAAATAAAATTATTTAATAATAAATTAAGCCTACACAGAGGCACTTTTTCACGTCATATTCTAAATTAAATGATATTTTACTACTAGCATTTCGGAACGACCACTGCTGAGAAGAAATGCCGAAAGAAACGCATTCAAACAGAGTTGGTCCCTATTATGCCAGAAGGGCTTTTTTAAAATATAAATTTATGTATAATTTTTTTTTCAGTAATATAACAACGTAAGTATACAGTAAAGCACATGGTCAAAAGGTATTACTGAAACATATTATGATTGTGATTGAGTACTGATGAAAGGAAATATATATATGTATATATATATAGAGCTGACCAGTCCTCTCGGCTATGCAAACTCATGTGGCACGAGTAGGATTCGAACCTGTGTGTTATGAAATAATGATACATATACTTTTATGATTCTATCTCTTTATAAATTCTATGTTCTACCAAAAAGTAAAAAGTTATCAATTTCTTCAATTTCACATTAATTAGAAACAGCCTCGACCGCCGATAGGCCATAAGATCATTCCTAATGGGGTTGACGGATGTTTTTAAAATAACATCCTCTTTAAAATTTCGAGAATACTTTATACGCGGTTTCGAGACGTTATAGCCTCAAATACAACAGATACTTTAAGTATCTAATGGGGCCAGATCGGACTGCTGTATTTTACGACCAATGTATGTTTAGGTCAGTCCACTAATCTTTTTGAAGGTCCATTTTTTATATACATAGGATTACTTGGAAAATCCCAAACAACTTGGACCCACAAGTAACGTTGTCTCGCACATACTTAAGACGAGTCTAGCGATCCTATCTCTCACCTGAGCGTTTTCCGGGTTATTTCCCAGCCATTGAGCGTTGGAGTCCAGTGTCCGTTTTCCCACTTTTTCGTCTCCAATCCGCAAGGTGATCGGCATGCCTTGTTGTCAGAGACCATGTCGCTTTTCAAAAGGATAGTATGATTAATGGCTTAACTACCAATAAAATACCAATGATTTTCAGATGGCAATAAATCTGTATACTATACAAAATTTTAAAAAAATGTATGTAATAATCTAAGTATTTTATAGTGTTTAAGGGTTGAAAAACGTTTAATAAATTGTACAGGCGAGTGCCTAAAAAAAATTTGACGTGAAAAAAGGGTCTAATTTCTGAATAACTGATGTGATTTCGGCCGGTAGATGTTCCTCTTGAAATAGTTGTGTTTTTTCTCTGTCCGATAGTGGGAGGCCTGTGTTAGCAATAACAAACTAGATAAGGAAGAAAATACTGGATACAGAGGGCGAGGAACAGAGGAAATAGACTTTATTTAGTTTATAGACGTGACGGAAAAACCAATCCCTCTCTGTCGTCCGTATGAAAATATATTGCCGTGGCGCGACAGCAAGCGCATGAAAGAGATGTTAATATATTTGCATAATAAATGATAGTGATTTGTGCCAGGTTTAGGGTCTACACCTGTTTTATATTATTCTAAGTCTATCCCTTTTTGTGTCTATTATTAAATATGTTTTATTAGTTTCTGTAAAGTCTTTTAAAATGATTAAACATTTAGTATTTTTAGGGTTCTTCAAAAGGCAAAACTGTTTAATAGTCTCTTTGTTTAGAACTATTTATCTCGGGAACGCATCTTTTCTTCAGAATTTTGTCCGTGTACGAAACTATAGGTAGGTACAGATTCGTAACGAGTTTACGAGGTTTTAGAGGAAAAAAAGTACAATTTTTACTCAACAATACATACGAGTACAAATAGAAAGACCTACAGGATGAAAAAAACATTGTTCAAACCACAGTGTAATGTTCTAATATCAGTGGTTCTAACGTTATAGTATTCTAGAATATTATTTACATCATAACATAACATGATTATTTATATAAAGCTTCTATTACACGTAAACAATACTTAAATGACCACCGCGCGGCTTTTGTTTTGTCACAATGTGTGTCAGATAAGGCACATATTGTTTTGGTGCCACTGTCCAGACTGTGACAATTCAATGGGATATACGATATTCTGTCCGAAATCATTGGACAAAAGCACATACCTATATAAAGCGACGATAGTACAACCAGGCACGCGCAAAGAAATTGTTTATTCATGTTGGATATGGGGCAAAGGAAGGCCAAACACTCGTATGTTAACTTTGAAATTAAAATCTTCATTTTAGCGTAACGCGACTCTCATTGATGGTTGTATCGTAATCCCATAATATGGCTACATATATCTCCCTCGTTCTTTTCATTCATCACCTCTCATTCTCTCACATTCGTTTAAAAACCATAAAACAATGCACCGGCACATCCATCCACCGTTTAGAAACTATTAATCCCAAACATGGATTTAGTAAACACTACCCACTAATTCCATGATTCCAATTTTTTAACCCTCGGTACGACCTTTCTTCGGCCGGTTTCTGAGGTTATAGGTACGCGCGTAAACTCGTGAACGGTTGTCAACGGATGATGGTTAACTTGACTCTTGTTTGTTTCGGCTATTTAATTATATCCCTCACTATCGGAGAACAGTTCACCAAATTTAGCGGTTACAACGTACATCGCTGGTTTTTATTCCTTGAGGTAAATAAAAGCACTGATACTTTTGTGCACCAGCTGCCTCAATCAAATCTTTGTAGAAGTTATTGTTGCCTTTCAGCTGTGAAGGCATGTGTTTCTTAATTGCCTCGTACGACATCCATGGGAAGATTTCGAGTGGTCCTATAGTATCAGGGACTACGCGTCCGCATTATTTACCTAATACTTAAAATGTCCACCAAAAGCATCTTTATTGAGGTACAAAACTTATCGGGCGAATTATACCGAAATGGAAAAAGTTGCGGAAATTTTTTTCCCTTACCTCATTCCTATTTACATTTATAAGGGTATAAAAGGGATGTGAACGACACTCGGAAACAGTCAAATACTTGATACATGGAACTTTTTTCAATTTCGTAGCAAAAGGCTCATTTGAGATCGCTTTTTATCGTTGTCATCGATTGATTATCATATACTATTTAGCTGACGCATATCCGCTGGTTTGCTCTTGTGGGAATTCAGATTTATAAAATATACTAGATGTTGCCCGGGACTCTGCTCCCGTGGGAATTTTGAGATAAAATATAGCCTTGATCAATCTTAGATACCTTTCTAATGGTGAAATAATTTTTGAAATCGCTTCGGTAGTTTCGGAGGTTACCCGCCTCAAACATACAAACTCACAAACGCTTACCTCTTTATAATAATAGTTGATTTATAAGGGCCCCGCGCGTGGCCTAATTTTATTACAATACTTATTTGCATTACTCAAACGTCTAATGCCTATATTTTTCTTAAATAAACATCTTTTTTCCGAAGAATTATTATGCGAACTAATTTTAGTTCAAAAAGACCCCCTGAAAATAGCCAATTATCGAAAAAATAAAAATTTATTACATTGTTAGAAAGGGACATTTTGATATTTTGTAAAAATGATTTTGGGGATGAGATTTTAATTCAAGACCTTGACTAAAGACCAATCTATACATACAAACGTAACTAACCAATGTCGGATTATGATTCGGTTCACGCTTTTATGTCCATTACATTCGAAACGTGTTTCAACTATTCGCAAATTTAAAAATTAATTACATAACGTTTTTCTGCAAAGTAAAAATTATTTCTCACTACGTAATAACTTTCTATAATTAACCTATATTTCGAGCCATACCTTTGTGGGCTCCCGGCCCTTTACATATATTCATGTGGCTTGAAACTGAATTATTTAGCTGAAAGTAATGCGTCTTCTTCTTGTCTCTTAGTAAACCTTTTTGAATGGGGTCGACATAATGTTACATTATGAATAATAGTGAATACGTGAGAATTATAGTGAGTGAGAGAGAGAGAGAGAGACTAGTAGGTCTTTATTACCATTAAATAAGAACGTGCTATCGTATTGATAAAAAACCCCGGAAAAACCAAACAAGTTTGAAAAATATCTGATTTAATTTCTATTTATTTTATTTGTACATAACATAACAGTGTAAATATAAAATTAAGTTAATTTTTTTAAAGCCTGTGAAGTTTCACTGCTGGGGAATGGCTTTTCCTTTCCTTCGCCATCAATCCCTGTCCATTGCGTAACACCTCAATTTTTCATTTTATTCTCAAAAAAATTAAAATCTCGCACACTGATTCCGAAACTGACAACAACAACACTGAAGACAAATCATGGAGCAGCTTGGAAACTGTTTCCCGTAGTTCTTTCGTCTCGTTTCTAACACATCACTGTTCTCTGGTACACAGAGTACAATATTGGAAATCTTTTCAAATCAAGTACACTTTGGCTTTCGCCCATTCTTTGCACATTCACGGCGGCTCGGCAAATATGTCGCACCCAAAAATTGGTTCATACCTACTCCCTCACCATTGCCAAACACTGGGTCCTGTGCTCACATCAGCCGATTATCAGGTTAACCTACATTGAATAAATGATTATATTGTATGCAAGTAATGATACAAGGGGTTTAAAAAGCTGATAGGCAGCAGCAGTAGAGTATTGACGTCAGACAAGGCCTCATCAAGGTCGTGACCATGGTCATAAAAATCATGTGGCGTTACAGTTGGACAGTTATGACGAAACTATATATGGTTTCCATTTTTATCCACAAAATGCCGGTCACGGCACCCAAAAAGTTAATATTCAATGCCTCAACAAGTAATTTATTCCAGGCAAAACATTCTAAAGGGAACCAAAATATAGAATAAATATTTGTGGGATAATCCATAATTTAACCACTACCCGCCCCCTATTCAAATGCAAAATGGTTTTCGATATGGCAACACCAAAATAATAAATCTAGGGAAAGGTTTTCACGGAAAATTATTTGAGCTTAGTATTAATTTGTACCTAAAGCTTATTTCACATTGCTAGAGTTTAATCATAGTTTTCTTTACTACCAAGCAGGTAAACAAGCATGCGGTCTGGTGGAAGGTGGTCACCGCAGCCTATAGATGTAATACCAGAAGTTTCATACGAGCGTTGCCTACTTTGTGGCCTAGAATTTTTTGTAAAGTGACTTAATTCCTGTACCTAAGTGAGCAGAACAAAGACTGTTCACAACTAAATCCATGATGTGATTACACATGAAACTATTAAAAAAAAAAAAAACATTTTTTTTCATCTTGACCGAGGGTCGAATCTAATCTATCGGCCCCCAGCAGTCCGGCACGACGACCATAAGGCCACAGAGGTTGTCACAATCAGTACAATATTGAGGAATACGTTACAAAGATAGCCACTACACGTCGCCTTACGTATGAATAAAGCAATGTCGACCCCACTTACTAGAAGCGTCGGGTCGACATTATTGTATTCATATACCGATGTCCACTTTATGTGGTCGAACCCCCGGGCTATGTGGGACATGTCTCCCACCTACGTCCCAACCAATATTATATGCGAAAGTAAGTTTGTTTGTTACGTCTTCACGCATTATTTGCTGAGGCAATTTTCTTGAAATTTTGTATTCATATAGTTTGATGTACGGATGACTACATACGATGGATATGTACATAAAAAATAATACAGCCATTTAGTTAATCAGTCGTAGTTTAGACAAAGACTTCTTACAGTCTTGGTCGTTTTCAGATGTAGTCATTCCAGCGATTTGGTGAATTTGTGGACTTAGTCATGATGAAAGTAACCCAAAATATCAACATGAACTTTAAATGGAAATCTTGAAAGTGTATTATAAGTTTGTTTGTTACCAACCTCTTCACGGTCTACATATTCAACCAATTTTCTTGAAATTTTGCATTTATGTAGTTTGAATTATGGAGAAGAACATAATAGTAAACTCAGATGACGAAATCAAATCTTATCTTTGTTATATTTTGAAGGACGTCGAAACTCGCGCCGTCACCCATGTCCCAGAACTTACACACATCATGTTTCCATGTCGGGTCTAAATGGGCTGGAAACTTTGTTTCGGATGTGCCGAGTAACAGACAGTTAATTAATCCAAGTACTTAGTTGCTGTTAACTTTAATAGCGGACTCCGTACTCATTATACTCTCATTAATTTTACAACCAAAAGACCTTTGGTGGGTCTCTATTGTTGAATTTTGTTAGTGACATTGAGATTCCGTACACGAAATGATTACGTTTTAATATTAGCTGTTGCAGGCGACATTTAGTAGCCTGGATCACACTCTTTCTCTATGTGTCTCAACAACGAAAATTATTTCAATACAATAACCCATTTTGACATAAGAGAATGATAAACAAACACTTTAACATTTATTATAGCACGCGACTTCTCCTACGTGAATTGCCATCCCAATAAATAAATCGAAGTAAATTTTCAGTGTTTTTAGGGCGTATTTTGCAACACGATCCCCAATCTCATTAAAAACAAATGAAATGTCATATTATTCATTTTACAAAAATATTTTTTCATAGAATCTTTTAACTTTAGTTTTCACTAATGGCCTAATTTGATAGTATTCTGCCGAATGTTATGCGAGTGTTCGGTCAAACATAATACCGGCTACACGCAATCGCCGAACTCTGACAGATGCGGACACAATTACACAAACGAGTTTAGAGTTTAGTTTGTACGAGAGCTTTTACCGCAATAAAAAAACCAGCTATGTACGCCGGAATCCGCCAAAGCTCGGCGGACTATTACGCGATAAATTGCCGATGAATTGGTCGAACTAATAGTAACCCTATATTCGTTGCAAGCCTAGTTATTACAACCCTTACCTTAATCTAAGATTAAAATTACTACCCTCTGGTCCAACCTTAAACTTCACGTTTCATGTCTAAGCACCCTTCATAATTACCTACCCTTTTCATAACAGATCAGACAGCTACATCAAACGTACACAAGTTAACTATTATGTTCGTTGTTCTTTGTGCTTGACTTCGGGTTTTGATCAGAAATAAAACAGTTTTCATTTGCACAAAATAAGCTAAGAGTGGTAACTAAGCGCGCCAAATAATGCGTCCTAGGTGAGTTACAAACGCGACGAGGCAGCGCGACGCTGCGCGACGTGACAATACCAATGTTTGTTTTGCATGTCACATATAAGAACTGTTTAAACTAAAGTCAACTGTTAGGTATCATTTCTTATTGAGGGTGAACCCACACGTAGAAACAGTAGGTATATCAGTGTAAATTGTCAAGAGTCGATTCAGTGGTTTGGACAGCCGATTTTGAGCGAAACGTAACAGATTCGAATTCTACTTGTGCACGAAGTCCGCCACCAGTAATGCTTCCGATAGTGAACATCGTAAGAAAACCTGTATATTGTTAGACTATTTAATCTGTTTGTACATGACCACTGCCTCTGTATAAGAGAAGTGATAAAAACTGACACCAGAGGGCATAGCGCGAGTTTGCTATATACATCTCACCATCGAGTCGATTCAAAGCGAGATGAAGGGAACCAATCACATTGCGCCATTGTGACGCAACGACAACTACACTGCATCATTATTGGTTCGCTGCGTCTCACTTGGAATCGATTCGATGGTGAGTATTGAAATGAAAGCCGCACTAAGCTCTCAGTATAAAGATTCATTACCGTTATCTAACATTTGGTATTGGCGTAATATGCCTATGTTTCTTTCCATGATTTATGATCTATTTATTGTCATCCTCACGTCTACTCCTAGTTTCGTCATATCCTTCCTCTCCCTCACATATTACATTCATCTCTTTCTTTGTCTCTCTCTCCTGTAAACATTAAACTTCATGTTCAGCGTACTTTTATTTAAATGTTCCTTATCTTCTTATTAATTATGCTAATTATAATTAATTATACCCTCCTCCAGATTGATAAACAAAACATCATTATTCATAATGAAGGCATTATATATCTATGCTAAAAGTATTTGTTGAACAAAAATAACTCATTAGAAACGGTTGAAAAGTTAAGAGCGTGAGTTTTAGACTAGTGTTGTGCTCGCGATCCAAATATATTTCAACGTGACTTTATTTTATTTTTGTTTTATTTATTACTACCGGCCGGTCCCGGCTTTGCTCGTATTAAATCATTATAAATTATACACTTAAACCTTCCACGGGAATTATACTATGTAATGGTGGAAACCATATCAAAAAAAATGACATAATATGTATCAATGTGTCGTAGTAATTTTGAATCAACACGCACTAAGAATTTTGCGCATGGATTGCATTCTATATTTACCAATAAGATCTACAGCTCTTCTTTTTATAACATGCAAAGTTTAGACCTTCACATGCATTAATTACTTCACTGAAAATTCATATTATTTATTATTTCTCAAATCTAAAAACAGCCTTTTTGAACGACCACTGCTGATAAAAAATGCCATAGAAAGTCATACGCAGCTATACATTGACCTTGACAGTTGTTCAAAGCGTTATGTCCCGATAAATCGTGGCACAGATCCGGCGCCTGCCAACCCTATCGGAGTTGCCGAAGTTCCAAGTTCTCATTTGAAACAATTTTGGGAACATGAATATTTATAGGCTTGTACAACGACTCTAATTTAGACTATAGGAAAGGATAATGCGAAACACGTATGGGGGATTCTTGTTTTATTTGGTTAATACAGAAACAAATCGTTTAAAACATTATTTTCCTTAAATTTGCCGTTCAATTTCACTAGTGTGTATGAGACTATTTCTTACTTAAGGTCAGTATGTAGTCGTAAAAGTATAGCCAAATGCCTATGGGTGATTTGAATAAAATCTGACGCCAATATCACACTCGAAAAGAGTTTCACGCATGTTTGTGGTTTAGGTATTAAGTTGTAACAATTTAAAACGATAGATATTAACAGCACATTTACATTTAATGTATACGGCATTGACCAAGACCGACCAAACTTAGCGACAGAATACCGTGCAACGCCGTGCGTAGACATGCACGAGTGATTACGTCGACAATATAAGACAAAGTAAAATATTTCGAAGAAGAGTCGCGATGCGTAGTACGTAGACTGGTTTGTCGTACGCATCATGATAAACGGAGCCATTTCCAAAATTAAATCTCCAGGTGGGTACTGAAGCATTAGACTCATTATTTTAAACAGTAATATAAAGAGGTTTTATTAATATTACGTAGATATTTTGTAGAAAAAAAAATTATAAATTACACTCTTACGTCGATAATGTGTTGTGTAAAAGACAGTATAAAATATAATCTTTCAAAAATGACTATTATTGAGGTGATTTATCAGCCACCGCCCCCTGATCTTATCAACCGATAAGACGAAACACGTGGAACGAACATGATGTTCTTTGTATTCAAAGATCCCGCATTTACTACATAATACAAATGAGCAAAGAACAAAACCACCTACATATAATTATTTTTAAGATATCATCCCACTGCTGGACTGGAAGCTTCCTCTGATTTCTACCACGCATCCCTGTCTGATCTTTATGCATGGAATTAGTAGGTACTCCGTGTACGAAGTAGGTATTTTTCAACACCATGATATTTACTGACATAATAATGTGTCAATCTGTGCCAGCATTTTTAAATAAACAATATCCCATGTTTCGCTTTTCTTTCTTCGCACGCTTACTGGATTCTGCACTCGAGCATGTTGTATAAATTTATTTATTTTTAATTGATCTTAAGTACATACTGTCATGAATGTAAAGAAAAACTGATTTTGACATGTGTTTATCAACCAATCTCGACCATTCTATTTGATATTGCAATAGCAAACAATGTAGTTTGGTCAAAAATCCCTTTTCCGATTGTCAAATCCATTCATTCAAAAATCAACATCACAGAAATATTTTCACGTCAAATTCTAAATTAAATAATGTCTATCAAAGCTACAAACTACTAAACAACTTGATATACATTTTCCATGAAACTAATTGATCACATCTCGCGGTAGGTACGTCTGTATCTCCAAAACTTGGTGAGTTCTCGTTTGTGTTTCACCGGCAACGGCAAGTTGGCGCCAAAAGTTCTGCATAGTCAGTCGATAAATTCGCCGATAAGCCATTGAGAATAGTTGAGTTTCATAACTTGGTATTGTTCTACTTACTGCCGTGATTCCGTTATACGGCAAAATAAGTTTTTTACAAACATATCTCAAACTTTTATTGTTGTCAGAGATTATCTTATTGCATTCAATGTGTGACAAAAAAGTCATGTGTATGTAAATCGTTGAGTTTCCACGTCTGGAGCAGCTGTGATTACTAAATTTTGAAGCAGATATCTTCAACCGATTGAGTTACAAATTTGTACTAAGGTTTAATTTGGATGACAATGACTTATTATAATAAGCATGACCTGATGGTGCACTCGAGAACGGCTCCAATAGTGGTAACTCCTCAAGGGTTTACTTCACGGACATGATTTGGTCCCGCATTGTATATTATATACAATAAGATCTCTTAGATAACAATAAAAGCGTACAAAATGTAATTTTTGTAAATATCACTACAATTGTATAAAACAAAGTACAACTTCCCGCTATCTGTCCCTATATATGCTTAGATCTTTAAAACTACGCAACGGATTTTAATGCGGTTTTTCAAAATAGATACTGTGATTCCTGAGAAGGTTTTAGGTGTATAATTTATTACGGTTTAACCCGAGCGAAGCCAATAGGTAAATATTATTAATTAAGAAATGGGTATATTTTTATTCTATTAAAGTGAAACAAAATTTCTTCGTAAAGACGTAGAAATGTTGTTTCACTTTTTCAGCGAAAAATTTAGTTCAGTCCGAAACAAAGATCTTTATCTTTGTTTCGAATTGAACTGAATTTTCGGTCCAAAGCAAAGTTCATAACAAAATTCAACAGATGACCGCAAGGTAAGGGTCGCCCTTGGGTCTCTGTTTATCAAAGGTTTCGTGAAATCGTTCACCGAAGTTTCGGTATAATTTATTTCAAATGAATTCTATATTTATTTTAAAATAATTAAACTTATAAAAGGTACTTCGTGACCACGAGCATTAATATATTATATATATATCAGTGTTGTCATTAATAATTAGCTATTGACTTCAGCTCCAGAGTTTTTGTCATACAATATTTCATCGCTATTCCTGACTGCCAGGAGGAGAAATTAGAATAAGAACCTAGCGTATGTTTGAACTGGGTTATTTTACTATATGCAAACCAAATTTCATAAATATCCATTCAGATATTTTGGTGGTGGCTTTCAGTTATGTAAATTGTGGCAACTGTGTCCAATAGAAAACAAATAAAAAGCTTTTATCTAGTGTAGCATACCGCTTTTTAAGTGTTCGGCAAAATATAAAAGATATTTATAAAAATGTTTTGTTGGCGTTAGTGAGCGGACACGAAAATAACGTTGGTTTAGCTTTAAACAGTAAATGTAAATTCCTGAAATTTTGTTCAGTATTTCTGGCGACATTTGAGATTCACATTGCCCGGCCGGTTTTCCGTCACGTCGACAGATCCACGCAGATGGGTGTAGAAATTGTATAAGTTTCGATGCATAGCAACGGACGACGGAGCTTCACGTGCTGCGTCGTCGCAACGGAGCGCGACTGAGCAATGGGAACAAGCTCTTATTGGTAGGAACACAGAAAATTGATGTTACGGTTTCGATGCATAGCAACACACGACGGAGCTTCACGTGCTGCGTCGTCGCAACGGAGCGCGACTGAGCAATGGGAACAAGCTCTTATTGGTAGGAACACAGAAAATTGATGTTACGGTTCAACTTTTGTTGTCTCTCTTCTATCTGGGCTCGGAGGGACAAATGCAATTAAAACTTAAATGCTTAGTTACAAAGTACATTTTTGATTAAAGATTTCGTAAAAAGGGAAAACTTTTAAAATTTCCCTTTTGGACAACTTTGTTCCATTCAAAATAAATAAATAAATAAATATCATTAATATTATAAAGGCGAATGTTTGTGAGTATTACGTTTGTCACTTCTTCACGCTCAAACTGCTGGACCAATTTTTATAAAATTTGGTATTGAGGTATCCAATATCTAGGATTTAATGGTCAAAAAGTCTGATAAGTCACTAGCGCTTTATAAAATAGATACTGTGCATAAAAACGAAAGTAATTTTTGTTTAAACGCGGGTAACACCACGTGAATACATTAGAAGCGGTGGTGGTGGTTAAGACGCCCGCCTGTGGATCGAAAGGTCCCAGGTTCGAATCCTACTCGTGCCATATGAGTTTGTAATCTGATCATGTGTAGTAGTTTTCATCGACCGCCACTTGCTTCCGGTGAAGGAAAACATCGTGAGGAAACCTGCACACTGGTTGATTATTATTAACTTATGTGTGAAATGGAAAAGGCAATGGCAAACCACTCCATTACTAATGCCAAGAAAGTTGTTGTGTGTGTTTCATTCTATGTAATGACCACACCCTCAGCCATGAGGAATACGGCTATGAAGAACACCACGTGATTACAGCTAGTATATAACGATACATTAAGCGGTTTAAGAGACGGATGTTTTTAAAATAATTAGTTCTAAAGTAGAATAATGATACTAATTATTAGATGTAAAAATTGACGACCTCGGTGGCGCAGTGGTTGAGTGCTTGGCCTGGAGAGGTCCCGGGTTCGATCACCGGTCGGATCATGATGGAAAATTATCTTTTTCTGATTGGCCCGGGTCTTGAATGTTTATCTATATATGTATTTGTTATAAAATATAGTATCGTTGAGTTAGTATCCCATAACACAGGTCTCGAACTTACTTCGGGGCTAACTCAATCTGTGTGATTTGTCCTAATATATTTATTTATTTATAAAAATATCCCGTCCAAATGATCATTTTCATTAAAGTTGCTAGAAACCACAGAGTTCTTAATTTTAGCCTTTCTTTCGTAATTTTCATCAAAATCACAATATTATGTTTTTAGAATACTAAGTGTTTGTTGTATCTCTGTTCTTGGTCTTCACTACGATTTGTCGAGTTGAAACGCGGTGCTCATATATTTTAAGCCACTAAATAAATTACAAAAATCTGATAGCATAAATAAGGTGTTTAAGAGGCAGACGTACAAACCTACACACAAATAAAAATATTATAATGTGACCGGTATTCCCAAAATTAATATTTATTTTTATTTTTGTAAATCACACAGAAATTCACATTTTAACGTTTCATAACCCCCGACGACAGGAGGGGGGTTAGGGAGTTAGAAGTTCATTGTGACTGTGGATCTGTATGTCAGTCCGCGTCGTAGCAGCTAAACGACTGAACCCATTTTGATCTATTCTTTTTTATTTGAAAGAGAATTTAATCGAGAATGTTATTAGCTATGTATGGTTCAGTAGTTTGGAAACTGTCAGCTCTTTTCTGGCAGATGAGATTTTATGATGAGATTATAATTCCGTTTTATAATATTATTTGATTGATGACAGATTGTAGTGTGATTATTTATTTGAAATTTGAAACTAAAAGAAATACAGTTTCATAACACAAATCTAAAAATAAAACTTTGAAATTACATTTATTTTTACAAAATTCGTAGTTTTGGAGTTCACTCAATGAGACTCGATTCACGCCTCCGCTTTCACGAGCAATCGTGCTGCAAACAATTCACCTTCCAGCCTAAGGTTGCCACCTATTCAGATTTAACTTACACAACTTACGTTAAGTGATTACTTAAATTCAATTGATTAATTGAACAGTGTATGTACTCAGCTGTCATCACTTTTAGCGAATGTTAGCCATAATGACAGGCGATTAGAGACGACAGAAAGTAAAAAAACGTTAGCTCACATTATCCCTTGATCAAGAGGTGGATTTTGAGTGTGTCCTAGTAAATGGTAGAGACTGGCAGCAGTAACCTCAACCTAAACAGCATTTAAGTCTTAAGTATTATATTTGAAACTAAAATTGAGTTCAATTTTGTGAATACTCACTGACACTGAGGGAAGTCAGCGCAAGTCTTGTTGTAGATATTTTCGCATCCGTCGCATTTTATTACATTTAAAAGATGGCAACCCTGCGCCAGTCCAATCCAATTTCACTCCATTTGTTAGCTAGGACTTCTGTGCACTCTACGTCGTTCACTTATTATAGATTCTTCCCACTGCGTGTGTGTTTCAATGTATAATAAATGGATTTTATACGTTTAAATAAAAGAAGAATATCGATATTAGTTATATAAGAAAAATAAGTTTAAAAATTTACTCAAAATACTAGTTATATTATAAATGTGAAAGTTTATGAGGATGTATGTGTGTTTCTTTCATACATACCACTACTAGATATCTAGCTAGATCTACTGGACGGATTGTTATGAAATTTGGTACACGGATAGAATATAATCTGGAATAACATATAGGGCACTTTTTATCCCGAAATTTCCACGGGAACTGCGTTCATTAAAACATCAGAGACTAGCACATTTCATAATCACTATGGCTTTCATGCATCTATATACAATCAAATGAGTTTTTGTCACTTCACTGTCCGGTTCCTGCTTATGCTGAAGGCAGATGATAAATGGCTACAAGACCTGAAAATGAGAAAGGATGAAGTACATTCCAGAACACCACATTTGTAGGTTATTAATAAAATAAGTAAAAAGTAGTAACTAACAAGTTTCTGTCTCAAACTTGAGTGAGAAAGAAAAACAGTTTTCACGAAACACGATAATGTGTCATGTAAAAATATTGCAGAAAGTTTACGGGAACTTTCTCCGCGATAGTTATTGCGAAAATTATTATCCTGTCGCGTGCTTATTAATGGTAACTTTTCGCAACTCGATTTTAAATCAGTTTTTAGGCAAAAATGAGATGGATATTTGTATCTTAACTTACATTTTTGCCACTTGTTTTGAGTAAATTGTATTTTAATAAATTGCAAAATCATCTGGCATATGAATTGAAAGAGCTTGCCCTTTATATCTGTCGCAGGGATTTTATCAGATCTATCTCTTTGTAGTGATATAATAATTTCACGGAACGACTAATTAGGTGTGTTGAATAGCATAACTATAGTTTTGTCGGTATTTAAGCAAAACAACAGTTATATTTCATTATCTAGTTTATTTTAAATAACGATTCATTATCTAGTTTAATAAATAATGATTCAGCAATTTAAACAAATCGGAGTATTAGTAAACAATAGTGAATACGGCAATAGCAAGTAAATGAACAATAAATAAATAAGGGTATTTTTATAATAATGACTCACCAAGTAGTATATTCGATGTGCACAGGCCGACAACGAAGGAACGAATGACACTTGGACGATGCGCTCTTAGTTTTAAATAGGGAAACGTTAACAACAAGATGGCGCCCGACCGAGTGTCATCGTTTTACAACTTTAGTTTAAACACATATATATTATTATTTGTAAATAAATTAGAATTAGATTTTATTACCTACCTTAAGTTATGTCAGATTATGATATTTACACAAAAATATATAATATATACATGTATATGCTGTGTTATTATACTTATGATGTTTATTTGTTCCGCGCGTTCTGATTGGTTAGACGAGTTGGTCAGACACCATTTGCAAAAAATATATATTTAAACATTGGAGCGTGCTAACTTTAAACGTTTTTACCACATAAAGTTATATCATATATAAAGTTATACACATAAAGTTATATCTTTGATTATTCTAGACACATTCTAGACAATACCTTGAAAATGAGTGCTTGTGAGCAATTGCAAATCAATAAAAACCTGTCTATTATTTCATAACTCATATGATTAAACTTTGTGGCACAGTTAGTAATAAAAATGTACCAGTGTTTTGTGTTATAATCTAACGACCTTTTATATCCAATGTTATTGTTAAATATCATTTTAACAATATCGATCTAGTGAAATTACAATATCACTAAAACAAGGTCGTTACATCGTTAGAAATATAACGTGTTGACGACAAAAAACCGTGTTTTTTTAATGTCACTAGTGAATTTATAATATCCCTGCGACATATCCACACAAATATTATAAATGCGAAAGTCTGTCTGTTTGTCTATCTGTCTGTCTGTCTGTTACGCTTTCACGGCTAAACCGCTGGACAAATTTTGATGAATTTGGCGTGCATATAGTATAAAGGCTAGTTCAAATACGGGGTACTATTCTCAAAAATCAAGACTATAATGGGGGGATGAAAGTTTGTGTTCCAATTTCCGCAGAGAAATTCACACGGGCGAAGCCGCGGGCGTAATGTAATATAATGAATAATAACAAAATTCAAAATATATTTTGTCGCGATGAAGAAAGCGAAGGTTAAAATAGTTTAAAATATTAGAAACAATTTACGTGGGAACTAACAACCTGTGACTTATGTCTTATATAACAAGTGATGTTACTGATCTCTCCATGTATAATATGCATGTGCGAACTGTTCAGCAACTAGGGCCGCACTAAACTGGGACCGCGGTCCCAGTTGCCCAAGAAAAACAAAAAAACATTTATTCAAAACACTTTATTTTAATGGGTTTACCGGGACTGCAGTTGGAGCTGTTCCAATTTAGTCATATTCATATTATTCATTCGCCAACCAATTTACCAATGTATTTTTATGTAATGGAAAGTTCAAGGGAGACGGGTAGACGATGAGATCGTGACAGAAAACCTGAAAAAAATAACTAATATATAATAAAAAATGACATATCTTCTCTTAAAATAAAGCGGTCATGGTAAACTTTCATTATAAAAACATTATGTGGTGGCTTTGTCCCACAGGCTCAGTGAATTCATTCAGAAACATAGCTTGAGCATCTGAGCCCGCGGTCCCAGTTTAATGCGATCTCAGTCAGTCGCCCAAGGACCCCGTGTATATTCTGGCGTATGAGGTTATTAATTTCAAAAGCCAGTCTACAAAGTTTTGCAGTTAATTTATTACTTAAACCAAGTTCCGTGCGAAATAACAGGTCGCAGCAACCTGTTGAGTTCTCATGTTGCATTTAATAAGTATAAGACAGTTCTTTCAATTCAGACTTGATCATCATTAAAATAAATAATATTACTATAAGTTCAAGGACGCAAGCAATGTCACTTTTTTCTTCTAAATCCGATTCTGGGAATACCGTGAAAAATTACATTTTTCTCTCACAAATCCTCATGCGTGTCTACAAATAATAGTAGAATTAAGACTTTCTATATCCCTCGTCATCGTCGCGTGTCGCGTGCATTCGGGGCTGTAATGCCAGTGAACCCGGGGTCAGTGTAATAAATAAACTAAGATTCGACTGTGACCATACAACCGGCCGCCTACTCTCCTTGGGAATGCCATTGTTGTTTATCAGCTGATATGGCGCTTACAATAGATATACATGGGAAGATACGGAGTGTTCCCGTTGAAGAAGTAAGTTAGTGAACCACACACACGAATTATTTGCATAAAATTTATTTCATTACTAGATGTTGCCCGGGGCTTCGCTCCCGTGGGAATTTTCAGATAAAGTATAGCCTATAGCAATCTTGGATAATGTACCTTTCTAATGGTGAAAGTATTTTTTAAATCGGTTCAGTAGTTTCCGAGATTACCCGCCTCAAACATACAAACTCACAAACATTTATCTCTTTAAAATAATAGTATACGTTCGCATGAAGTTTATTTTATGAGTTTAAAAGTTCATTTTAATTTTGTATTTTAATTTGTCTGAATTTATTTCTTTTCAGCTCTCCTCTCATGGTTTGCTGGTTGAAATCCATATCCATAAAATATTATAAATACGAAAGTCTATCTGTCAGTCTAACATAGGTTACTTTCTTTCAAAGATCAATCCCCAAATGATCATGGATCATCAATTTTGAATGAAAATCATGCCTGTTCAGAAATTTGCAAAGAAATTCACACAGACGAAGCTGCGAAAAAAAAGCCAGTTTAATACCTATCTACCTAGTACCTAATAATTCCATGAATCGAACAATTCATTTATAGCGATCACGGAATAATAAACTCTACAGTGATAACGATGACAGTGGACCATAGTTAAAGTTCTTGGTAAAATTCTCCTTCAATCTACCACACCATAGACAACTGATAGATTAACGTTAGAAAATAATATTTCTAGACAACGTCAAACGTCTAAAAGCGTATAGAATAGGAAAAAAGTGAAAAATTATGCTGTAGAAGCGAATCTAGGACTTGTAAAGTGGTAGTTATGTTTTCAACCAACATGTTTCTATCAGCGACGTTGTGGCTCGGTGGTGTCTTGGTTGTCACGCTGGTGTACAATGTGGTATCGGTGGTTCTAGCGAGGAGGTTCTTGTTGGGCATCCGTGAACAGTACACTCATTGACCACGGTACGGAAGCTTTGAGCACATCGATCAACGTCATTGCCCTCTTCAAAATTTCAATAAAGACAAGAATTTACTTTCCTTATTTATGACCAATAATCTGTGTAGTGTAAGATTTTATCAATATTTTTATATTTCTAGAATGGTTCTTTATTTTGAAGGTCGGTAATGATGGCGGTCAAAATTCTCGAACATTCAACAGTAGGGCATATTTCATCGCACGGAATTTATTCTCGCAAATTATATTCCGTACTCGCACCGTACTGCCCCGCGTCTTTTTCACCACACCTGTGCGAAAACTGTAGTGTGATTTAGTTTGTCACAGAAATTCGAGAAATAAACAACGAAGAGAAATACCGCAGTGCGCACACTAGGACCTCGCAGTATGGATCTATACCATAACTCAGTCCATACTGAAAGTAATACTTTTAATATTCAGAGTTGGTTAGGTACGTAGGTTTATTGGCGGGCGAACGTTAGATAATTGTAACGGGAAAAATTATGGAAATTGAGAAATAATCGGCACTGGGCGAAGTGCGTTAATTGCGCTATTAAAAAATACATTGTTGTGTTTTGCTTCAGGTGGAAACAGATGGCGGCGCGGCGTCGTCGCCGGCGCTGCCGCTGTGCCCGGCGGGACGGCCCGACGCTGACATACAGCCACTACTCTGTGAAGGTAAGTGCTGTGGCGACCATACTGCTTTAAAAATGTTGTTTAAAAAAAGCTTTGCCTCATCAACGACCTAAAAGTTTTCCATTAATAGGTACGGATATAAGTTCTTTTTCCTTCGCTGAGAGCGGACACATTTGCAAGCTAAATTGGTGGTAAGCAATAGGCTAGATAACGAACTTTTGTTGCGGAAACGAAAACAAGACATCTGTGAAATTAATCGTTTGTGGGTGAAACAGAATAGATAATGGAAAAATCTATTTTACTATTTAATGACTAGGATCGCCGTTTGTAATAAACTAATATACACAATCAAAGCATATAAACGAATAAAATAACTTCCCCATTTGCGCTACTTATGTATATATAACTAACACTACACCAATTTAAATCCATACCCTGATCTTATTTTAGTTCGAATGTTTTTAAAATAACGTTTTAACAGTTATATTCGTTGCTCCTCAGTAACCTCTAAAACTTCTCTAAACTAAAGGTATCTGCATAAGTAAGTACGTCTATTTTGCAAAAACATGTTTAAGTAATTCATTATAAAACTGTCACATTAAATATTCTAACAGCAAAATCAGACGGGCTACTCTCCGGGGCACTGAAAGACAAATCGCCTGCCAACTCACAGTTGCAGGGTTCGCCTGGACTCCTGACAGATCATAGAAACACGTAAACACACCTGCGGAATTTTAAAATAAAAGTTATTCTATTTATTTATTTATTGTCATTTAAAAACACAACAACAAATTACATACGCATTCTCCAGTATGATAAAACCATTACATATGCATTTTGATAAAACAGAGGTTTGTTATTCTAATGTAAGTTTTCATACATTAACAAGCCAACTTTAAAATATTACATATCGCAACGAATAACAGTGAATACTTTATCATCAGAAAAAAAGGTTATATAAAGATGCTTACTATATTACTGGCTACTGACTGGGCAACCACGTGACAATTATTTCTTAACGTAATTAATGAAGTTTACGGCATTGATTTAGAAAGTACTTCGCTGTACGGAGTCATGGATTTAATAAGTACTTCGACGGAGTACCTACTAATTATATGGCTTGCGTTTTTTTTAAAGTGTTATGTGTGTGTGTTCAATCGTTCACCAAAACGATGATTTTGCCAACGTCAAGATTGAGTTTGACACGGAATATAGTATGTCATAATATCAATATTGAAACACGGGTCAGTGTGTAACCTAAAATATAAGTGTACCTATATAAATTTATTATATATACAAATTTAAGTGTACCTATATAAATTTATTATATATATACGGATATATATATTTACTCTCCGTAAATAAAAATTATAAGTAGATATATTTTGTGACACTATCCCTGTCAATCTCGCGCGTTTCAGATGTCATTCCGTTTTTGTTTCTGTATTACCTTTTTATAAAAAAATCAAATTCAAAAACAGTTTTAGTACAACATTGTATATACATACTCTATATAAATTTTAATTTATGTACAAATTTCTCGATTACAATATAATCCAAAAACAGATTGGCACACAGACTTACCTATATCGATACAAGCTTAGTGTTTACTGTAAACCGTATGATGTTATCCACGTATTATTAATAACATATAAAAAAAAAAAAATTTAATATAGTATGTACATACATATCTCCATATATCTGTAACCAACGCATCTCCCAGTCTCCAGAGTCTCACCTACGAACAAGTTTAAAAGTGATTGAAATCTCAATTTCGTTCGCAACAAGGCCCTGTGCCCGGGAAGCTAACCTTGTACACTCTAATTGTTGCTGGATCATGTTTCAAACTTGAATTGAAAAACTATGACTTGGGAAAGTGAGCGGGCTTTAAAGTTAGCACGAGTTTTCTCGACAAGAGAGTAATTACATTATTATTAAACCTGTATTACACCATGGTCTGACAACTAGTGATGCGAAGTGGAGATGAAGAAGTAGGAAAACGGACCCTGGGCTCCGACGCTCAACGGCTCGGGAAGAAACGTTCACATGAAACCTGGAAAACGTTCACGTGAAAGAGAATTATCTTAGTTTATATAGATAAATAGTTTATTCGACTGTTACAAACACACAAACAAAAAAAAATTGGTTTCCCAACGTTTCTCGGCTCTGTCTACCCCATATGATATAAAGACGAGATATATGTTTAAAGTATAATAGAGATATATGTTTAACTTATCTACGAGTAAACGGGAAGTGTTTTACGTTAAGTTTTTTCGCAATTGTCAATAAATAAAGTGTGTCCCATATTAAATAGTCGCCAAGAATAGAGAGTGGTCCTATTCTAGGGCGGAAGCATACGCTAACAATATGATGATAACAAAATAACTATTGAGAAACTAAGCGAGCTTGTCAGTAGCAAAGTCAACCTTTGTTAAACATGTTACAATAATATCATATTGCCAAAGGAAACATGTTGTTATTTATACATATATATGTTTGTATAGATCTATTATATGTAAGCGGGATCGAGATTTCCTTTTAGGTATATTATGATTGGATTGCCCTATGTATCTATTGAATTTGTGATGTTAAGGGAACTAAATTTGATGATACCGTATGAGATTAGTGCTATTGTATTTGGCCTTGATTTAAATCAGAGGTTCTCGAAGTTCTTTGAAGACAGAACCTTTTTGGATAATTAAGAGTTTGAAGGAGCCCTAACTGAAATCTTGGTTTATGTACTTTTTTTTCTCTGTACCGTACATGTTTCCTCAGTACCGTACCGTTACCGTGTGTTCCTGTCGTAACATAATAACAAAGAATGGCTTCCTCTCGCCTCCGATTTTTTCCGTAAAATTTCAATCCCTCCTCACGTTATATCTTCCCGAATTTTACTATACCCATTTCCTCTCAAAAACCTTCTCCAGCCCGGTTCGGCCGCGGTAATTTCCGTAGTTAAAATACATATTTTTGTATGTCAAACCGTATCTGAATAATTTTTCAAGCATTAGCAATTTTTTAATCCGGTATATCAAATGGCTTGTAATGTTTATGAATGATATTTTTATTATTCTCGTCTCCTGTTCTACTATATTTCCTGTGCCGTGTATCATCACTTTTTAACAAGTAATAAATTATAATATTTATTAATTAAATCGTAAATTGATAATTAATTCGTATGGTTTCCTCCGATGCTATGTCTCGTGGACTGTCCCGTTTCCCGCGGTGTGTCCCGGCACTACAACAAAATATATAATTTTAATACCCGATGTAACAAAGGATATTATAATACATTTTCTTCATAAGTAGATTTGAATGAAGAAACTTTTAAAGAAATCTGTCAAAAAAATATTTCTTTTTGTTTTCCAACACAAATTGGCTTATCAGATCAGTATGGAAAGTCGACGATCGATGAAGAGTTATATATTCTTCTTCAACAAAAAAAATATATTGGAAGTTTTTGTACTGAGCGTATTATAACATTTTTGCAGAGAATTAAACGATTGCCTGTATTAGAGTACCCTCCGGAACAATCAGTCTATTTTCCCGATCAGTCGACTTAATTATGTTCCAACAAAGAAAATCAATCTAAAATTTCAAATATATTTCAAAATAGTTAATAAAATGTAAATTAAATTAATTCAAATTAAAATTCTTTATTTCATCATCTACAAGTTTGATTTGTATAAACTAGTTGACGGAGCCTTCATTTAAGCATTTCAATGCATGTGCCAGGAGCCCCCGCTCTTTCTTAGCTCTAAACATAACATAAAACATCGATAATGATTTATTCTAGAAGAGAATTATCTAAATTGATTTGACGTTTGTGTAATTGAATAAGAATCTAAAATTGACGACCTCGGTGGCGCAGTGGTAAAGTTCTTGCCACTGAACCGAGAGGTCCCGGGTTCAATCCCCGGTCGGATCATGATGGAAAATGATCTTTTTCTGATTGGCCCGGGTCTTGGATGTTCTATCTATATATGTATTCGTTATAAAATATAGTATCGTTGAGTTAGTATCCCATAATACAAGGGGCTAGCTCAATCTGTGTGATTCGTCCTAAAATATATTTCTTTTATATATTTATTATTTATTGGAACTCAATTCTATCTCGTGCAATTTAGATTGCATTCTGCCATTAATTGGTATTGGGTTTCTCAGATCTGTATAATGGGTTTCTGGTCCTACGTTCTGTATGGTTAGCGAGGTCTTAATAGATATCTTATCTAAGTCAATGTGTGTACGAGAATAATATGTAATTACGAGTATATATTCGCCAACGACCCATACCCTACTTACCTACTTACTTTCCCCGTACATGGAACTGAGCTAATAAATACTGATAAAGAAGGAATTATTTCCCAAGGTCAATCAATCATTCATAAAATTAACATTACCATAGTTCAGAATAATTATTTTAAAGTTAAGTAGTAAAACCATAGCTAAATGAAAAATTATAATGACAGCGCGGCCATAGCTATCGAAACGGTCTGAGAACCACCGATTGATACGTTTCATTCAATAAACAAATCATATTTAACCATTTATTCCTAGCGTAAATTAGTGCATGGATGTATATCCGTCTGCAATTCACAGAAATTTGATTTCTAATTAATATAGCCCTTTGCAAATGCAAATGTCCAATGCAGATCATCGTGTGCACTAATTGGAATCAGGTGCCCCTCTGTGGTTTGCCATGAGCCAGTCCTCGGTGTAATCCAACCGTTTTATACCTGTAGCGATGTACGCGGATTGTATTTTTGACGTTAGTGGTGTGTATCAATATATTCTATTCTATACTATACCTGTCGCGTTTCGTGTTCTTTCGGTTGGCTAAATCTGATACCACGACACTAATTTTGTAGACACTAATTGACATTCTACTCATTTATCGAAGCCTTTTACCGCCTTATGTTGAAAAAGGCCTCTCTTCTTTTACGTCAACCTCAACTACCACGAGCTAATCGAATCCATGTAAGACCATAGATGTATTAAATATCTCTAATTATTAAATTTAATTAATAACTATTTAATACATCCATGTGTACGACTTGAGACTTTGATGTTACGCCACGCTTCAAAAGAAATGAAAACAAATATGTTAACAATAAAATGAATACAAGAAAAAGAATCTTAACGCTTTCTCGAAAGCATTAACGGTACAACGCTACCCGCATCGGGTTGCTGGTGACCATTGGTCACGGTGTTTGCTTACCGTCAGGCAACTCGCATGTCATTTACCTTTTATACTACAAAATATTTCTTTCGAGCGAGTAAACAACAGGAAAATTACTTTCAGAATATTTTATAACCGCGGATTTCTAAAAAAAAAATGTTTAACAAATGTGACAGATGGGGGATGGGGTGCTAGTGATTGACGGATGTCGGGGGAGTGCGGCCCTGTTTCCTAAATCAGGTTACAGTGGATCACGTCGAAGTTATTTATATAAACAATACTTGCTCTGGAAAAATATGAACGTAAGTCAGTCAAGGTATAAGCTAATACTTATACAGAGTGACATAAGTGAATACCAAAATAATTGATTTCTAAATTCCCTAAAGCACGTTCCGCGACCAATCTGCGGATCTCCTTCTGAAGGAATTATTAGGAACAACCAATAACCGGAGCATACATATGAAGTGCAGAGGAGGCGAGTGTGATTCGCCAGGATCGTGGCAAGTGGATGTTTCTGGTCTTTGCCTACGTTCATGGGATGGAGTCAAAAGTGTCTGCTGTGGCAAACGATTGGTAAAATTTCCCAAAGAGGAAACTCAAAGGTTTACTCCGCCGATATGACGTTTATTTCCACGCGTTTACACGCGTTCTTTCATCACTTCACTTGTGTACTAACTATAAAACTGACGACACTTGTAATAAAACCCCACGCTTAAGAAACCGGCAAAACGCTCCAGGTGACAGAGTGGGTGACTGACACACTGTCTTCGTCGGGCGGCCGCGCAATTGTATGTGTTGAAAATCTCCGTAAGACTTTTTCCATTTACACAAATGTCGCAGCCTCTCTCCTCCAATTAGCAATTCAAATATTTCGACTAGGAACGGGTCCCGTAATGCTTTCCCCAAGAAAATTCACTTTATTTTCCTCTCGACGATTAAATGATTTGTTGATTATAGCACATTTTTTTTCCCTTTTATTGCCGATGACAATCTTATTTTCGGAACAAAGGAAACGTTTTACTTTTTTCTTTTTCAATTAGGACTCGTATAAAGTGGAATCATATTTTGCAGTAGTATTCACTCGGTATTTTCCAGGTTACAGGTCGGGGACCGGGGGACCTTTTATCAACTTTTTGCCAGATGTATAGAATACACGTTGTTATTATAGGAATTAATGGTAATGCCAATAAAGATTTAGATCATCATAGATCTCAAGTATATTGGTTTTATTTATATATTTCTTAATAATTTCTATAATATAATATTTATTCATAATATGTAGCTTTTATTTTACCTATTTATTGTATTCTGATACTTGCGTCACTGAATTTTATTACGGATGTTTGTTTTTCGTTTTATTCTCAAGCCACCGTACCTCCTATGTCCCATGGTGCCAGCTGAAAACCAGCGCTATGATTTCTGCCACAGCAACACGCCGAGCTGAGCTGTCCGCCTTTTCAACGATTTTTATTACTGTATTGTTAATTACTGTTTTCTGATCGACGACCCCATTATCAAGTTAACCTGCATGAATCTTTCGTTGAAACGTATACATGTTATCGTATTATTGACTTTATTATGTACTAGCTGTTGTGCGCGGCTTCGTCCGCATTAATTTTCTATGAGAACCGCTATTTTTCAGGGATTGTACCCTATATACTTCCATTCTAACTACAGCTATGAAACATTTCAAGAAGATTGGTTGCAACAAGCAAACTTATTTTCATGTCCTTATTGTTGTCTGTATCTCGGGTTGTAAATAACGCATCTCGATGAAATCTACATACCAGATTTTAAGTTGGACTATCAGATATATAAATTTGGAGACCGCATCAAAGGTCAAAGTAGTTTTTGCGTGATGCGCGAACAAACATACAGACAGACTGACAGACAGAAAATTTTTGGGATTTTGCTATGAAATTCACGCGGGCGAAGCCGTAGGCAAATGCTAGTTTATACATACATTTGTACATACATTCCCATGATTTTCTTCAGGGTACATTAATGTTTTAAAAGCAAACGCTTTTTCTTAATTGACATCTGATGTTTTTCATTGAGCATCCAGTTCTAGCACAAAAGCACGTATGCCGTTTAATTTTATTTTCCTATTTTGCTTTCACGTTATGTTTAAGTGCTTTTTGGCTCACATTTAAAACGCACTCAACACTGTACTAATAGCACTTAACAGTAATTGGATATGAATTAATTAAACATGCTATTTTTAATAGGAGATTTTTTTCGGCTGTTCTCTAATAGGTTTTACTTTTTTATTCGCTGCACATTTTTTTAAAATTGTATGTTCTATTTGGATATTTTTTAATTTATACGTGTTTTAAGTTAGACCTTCCGCTATGCAACTGTAAAGACCGCATCAAATTCCATCCCATAGATTTTGCACGATGTGCGAACAAACATACTGATACACACAAAAATTCAAAAACAGTTTTTTTTGTTTATTTTAGTCCCATAAAGACACAGCATAAATATTTTTCTTTCATATCTCCTACGTACAAACAAATCCCAAATAAAATTTTATTGCATGGACTAGATGTTGCCCGGGGCTTCGCTCCTGTGGGAATTTTGAGAAAAATATAGCCTATAGCAATCTTGGATAATGTACCTTTCTAATGGTGAAAGAATTTTCGAAATCGGTTCGGTAGTTTCGGAGATTACCCGCCTCAAACATACACACTTACAAACTCACAAACGCTTTAGAAGTATAGATAACATTTGTAAACTCACGCGATACATCACACATTATTGCATGAATACTAAAATCATATCACTTTGATGTCACTCGTGTGGAAAGCTTGTAGTCTATGTAAAATTACGGCTAAAGTGAAAAAACTGTGGACAAGAGCGAGTCGAGCTTGCTCATAGGGGTAGTGCGTGGTAGATTTTTGAAAGTAACAAATAATTTCTTTGTTTTTTCGTCATTCATTTTTTGTAAATTCACTGTCGTGTTTTAAAAGTTAGATTATATAATAAAACATATTTTATCATTTTGCAGGAGTACGTCTTTCAAGTGATTGACTTTAAAATACATAAACATTGCTTTAAGAATCTTTAAGTTATTTTTAAGGAGGTCCTTCCTCGTGTGTCTCACTGGGTAACTCTTGAGATAATTTTTTGTTTTTATAATACAATCGATAAGCGGCTCACACAAGTATCAAACGTTTAGTTTTAGCAATTTCAGAACAAAGTATTGCCTTCGTTACGGACGGCAGACATGTCGAATGAGGGTTTTTATTATACGCCATTCGACTACGGAACCCTGAAAAGAAAATAAGCAATTTGCCGCTTTCAAAAAAGGCAATTTAAATACCAAATTACACATATATTTTTAAGGGGAAAAAATGCGAGAGTAAACTAAGTACTTGCTGGAAATGAAAAAAATATGCCCCAAATACGGCTTATTTATGTCCCATACGTTACTTGTAAGCGTAGGTATAGTCCTGGATAGTCCAAGCTACGCTGGTATGGTCCATGTTTTGCTAAAACCGGCAAACTTAGAAGACGGAAGACTGTTGACATCTGGCGAACTTTCAATACCGCTTCGAAATCCGGGCGACTTTGACACGCTACGACCGAAAATGCGAAAATGCAACCGGGAGCACCTTATGCGAAAGAAAGTGTCATTGACCCGTGTCAATCGGAAAATGTTGATGTTCAAACGCTTATTTCAAAAGCTTATTTCGACGAAGAAACATTACAATATATATTATCGTTTAATGTTTTAATGAAATGGCATTGGTTACATATATATATATATATATATATATATATATATATATATATATATATATATATATATATTATATATATATATATATATATATATATATACATTTGTTATAAAATATCGTTGCTTTTCTCGCATTATCTATGTAATCATTGTGGTCAGTATATTATTATAGTATCGTTGAGTTAGTATCCCATAACACAAGTCTCGAACTTACTTTGGGGCTAGCTCCATCTGTGTGATTTGTCCCAATATATTTATTTATTTATTTTAGATATATTATGACACAGACAAAGGAAAACCCTACCCTGTATTTATGTATATCACGTGATATGAACAACGATTCCATTCCACATTGGAATATGAAACGAAATTTTGAAATGATCAATGTATGTGACTGTACACAAATCTGTGGTGTGCTTTTCTCGTTACAATAATATTTTTACTATTGTATCATTCTTGACACAAGCATCGGAGAGATCTTACTGCGTTACTTTCAACGTGTGACAACGTTTGAGGCGTTCCCACGTCGGGAGCAGATCCTTAGTGCATAATGACATGCATATTCTTTGCGTTATACAAGGCGTTATTAACAGCATTGTCACTCAAACTAAACGTTTATACAAAATTTCAGCTTAAATCTGCTACAAAATTCAATTCCAAGATTCGACCATACAAAACAACAGGTAAGTATAGTTCAAAAATATAAGAATGCAATGTATGCACATTGCAAATTGAATAAAAGCTTGTTGAACATCTCACTGATTCAGTCTGGTCATATAGCGTGCAGCGCAGACGGAAATTATTGTGAAAACAAAGTTACAAAAATAGCAATGCTCGTTAAAGCTTTTTTTATTTCGAATTGTACTTGTTGGATTCAGTGAGATTCTACTTTTTAGCCCCGGGATGGAGAAAATGACGACGTGCAAATGTTGCTGCACTGGACTGGCGGGGGTTATACGGGCGCATACGTAACACGTACGGGACGTATGCATCTGCAATTTTAAATTTTCTGTCGTTTATATTATGTACTTAATCATAAAAAAGTTGGTACGGAACCGACGTCGGTGCGCGAGACAGACTTTACTATGTTAAAATTCCGCTTATTTTTTACTATTTTATAATTCCATTTGTTATTAAGTATTTAAAGTACGACTTATTTTGTAAAAAAAAAAAACAATGTGAAATACACATCTGTGTCTACAAAAGCGAGCCAAGTATTTTATTTTTATTTCCTGCCTGATCCATACTAGCTGCGTCCCGGGGCTTCGCTCCCGTCGGATAAAAAGCAACCTATGTATTATTCCAGGTTATTTTCTACCCGTGTTTCAAATTTCATAACAAACGGTATAGTAGATAATGCGTGACGAGGTAACGAACGAACATACTTTGGCATTTATAATATTAGCTGCAGCCCGCGGTGTTACCCGCGTAATTATTAAGAAAAAATTACGTTTTTGTACACAGAGTAATGGCATTTACTTCATAAAGCGCTAATAACTATTAGACCATTTATTTTTGATCATCGAGTTGAATGAATATCAAACGCTGTATTCATTCATTCATACCGAGTGTGTTATTGCTAACACTGGTGTCAGATCTTATACAAGTCGTCTAAAGGCATCTGACTTGACTTACGACCTACCGCCAAATTGTGGCAAATAGACGCAAATACACTAGTCAACTAAACTGTGCACCGTAGTTTTCCTTACGATGTTTTTCAAGCACTCTATATGAAGTTGAATGATGTTAACCTTAATGCTAAAAAAGGCGATTTTTATATGTAAAATGGTTGTTGTGGCATTGACTGTGCGCGATTGTTGTCATGCAAATATGGTCCTTTGTACAAGGCGAGATCAAATGCTTATGCTGACAGGCGTGTTGCGACGGGTATACACTGTGTTTTTGAAGATTGTGTGGTTTGAATAAATTTGACAATATGCGGCACGCAGTGCGCCGCTTTGGCAATCTTGTGAAAAACATATTTCGTATTCATCTTGTTCTTTTTTCATTTTTCATCTACACTTTAAAAGGATGTGTTTGTTAGTTTGCATGTTAGGTGGTAGGCAATCTTTGTATATAGTGTGAAAAATAATCTTTATCCCAGCAGGATTAACCTATATATTAGATATGTGAGCGACAGAGACAGATTATTTTCATCTGTCACAGAGATCAAGCTATATTTTTCAATAAATATTCTACCGGCTTGCTTACTGAATACTCCTTTGCCTTAAGCTACATTAATCTGAGTGACAAAGGGAATTTTCATCTGATTATTCCAAATGAATCGAGGCCTGGAGACGAAACTAGTGATTTCAAAGTACTGATTGACCCTATTTGCTAAGTACGTAAATCGTTTTTTTTTTTGTGTGAAATCAGCTAAAAATGTGATTTACGGTTCAAAGAATAAACTTCTGAACTTGAGCTGATTCCGAGAACAATTAGCGAAGGCATTGTTTAAAATAAATTTGAGAGTTACTTTAGGCAAAACAAACCATCCATCTGGCTAACTGCTCCAACAGCAATAACTAATTAAATGTAAACGGAAATTGTATCGTCTTTTAGGCGCAAATGGTCAAAATACTTATTTTCTCCTGCTCTAGAATACCTTCCTGTTATTGTTATAGGAAGCGGCGGTGGTGTAATGGTTAAGGCGCCCGCCTGTGGATCAAAAGGTCCCTGGTTCGAATCCTACTCGTGCCACATGAGTTTGTATACCAATCTGACTCATGTATAGTAGTTTTCATCGACCACCACTTGCTTCCGGTGAAGGGAAACATCGTGAGGAAACCTGCACACTGGATGATTATTAATATGTGTGTGAAATAGAGAAGGCAATGGCAAACCACTCCATTGCCAAGAAAGTTGTTGTGTGTGTTTCATCCCACGTCATTACGTGGGATGAAACATTACCACGGTCATTACCACGACCCTCAGCCATGAGGAATACGACTATGAAGAGAATATTGTAAGAGGCAACTATCAGTTAGAAAGCTACGTAAGGGGACAAAATATTCAAATTGAAACTAAAACTTGCGTTTGGAGCACCGGCCGATCAATATCTTTCAGATACTACTCGAGATACGAGTATAAACGTATTCTTACTAGATCTAGATTATCACAAGCTATTCTTAGCCTAGCATCTCTAGTGTTTGCAATTTCAAATTTAGAATCATTCATAACAAAACATTTTTTAATATTGTATAAAAATATTAACATGTTGACATTTCAAGCTGACATGACAACGCGTGCTCTCGTCATTATGCGCACTGGACATTCTGATGTGTCGACAATTTGCAACTACATCATTTTGCGCTTCGGACGTTTTGCTGTTGTAAAGGGCCAGTGTAGGCCCCGGGGCTACCAAGCTAGTAGCCTCTCCCCTCCCCGCCCCCTCATGTAGCCCCCGCCTGGAAGCATGCGATCTTTGTTTCACCTATTTTGGATCAGGGAAATATGAACATGTGTCTATTAATAATCCCATCTAGCTAAATGGGATGTAAAGGAAATTACTGGCAACTAAGTAGATAAGGATGGTTCGTGACGGAGAAGGCTGGCGTAGACGCACGGAGGGCTGAAGGTAACAATAGGAATGACTTCTCTCTTGCGTCTGAGCACATTGCCAGTTGAATCCGAAATCAAATTCAAATCATTTATTCAGTAACGAGATCTTCACAGGCACCGTCAATTTTTATATTAAATAGTAATTCTCACATGTAACTACTGGCATTTCGGAACGACCAATAATGTTGGTCCCTATCATGCCCGAAGGACTTACCATTATTGTTTCTTACATTTTTTTTCTAATAATATAATCATAGTATATAATGTACATAAATAAATAAATAAATATAAATATATTAGGACAAATCACACAGATTGAGCTAGCCCCAAAGAAAGTTTGAGACTTGTGTTATGGGATACTAACTCAACGATACTATATTTTATAACAAATACATATATAGATAAACATCCAAGACCCGGGCCAATCAGAAAAAGATCATTTTCCATCGTGACCCGACCGGGGATCGAACCCGGGACCTCTCGGTTCAGTGGCTAGAACCTTACCACTGCGCCACCGAGATCGTCAAAGAGTATACCAAAACAGGTTATGATTGTGATCCGAGTTCTGATATATCACGATAGAAACGAGCTGACCAGTGCTCTGGCAGATTCCCCCGTTCCGTCCCGTCCGCCGCCATAGAACGTGGAGCTCAAGGCCGATTATGCAACCCTTTTTACTACCCCACTTCATAAGGTCTTCTTCCTCATCCACTTCCACGGTGGTCATTATATCAGAGCGTTGACTCGCATATAATCTTGTTAATATTAATGTTAAAATATCGATTTCAATTGTTTTTAATACGTCATCATGCGTCAATTTGGTGTGAATCGTGGGAATTTCGTAATAAAAAATACCCTATGTGTTATTCCAGTTTATATTCTACCCGTGTACCAGAATTCATAACAAACCGTCCGGTAGATTTCGCGTGAATGAGTAACAAACATACATGCAAACATACATCCTCACAAACTTTCGCATTTATAATATTAGTATGAAATAAATAAAAAACTTGTCTTATTAACGTACCTCTAATATACAGTGAAACCGCAAAAGACGATCTCTTTGATAGTGCAGCCGACAATCACAAGCCACAAACAGACAGAGGTCCAGACAGATTTGTACCTACTAAATACTTATGTACTTTTGTACTCACAATATAAAGCGTCATACTGTTCATGTCATTTACAGATGCGCGCTGAGCTGCTTTTGTATACATTTGAGCAGGAAAACAATACAATACTTTAATGCACAAATTGGCTATACATACTAAATAAGTACAAAAAGTATCACACAATGCATAGCGTAATGAATTAGATGATACATTGTGCAAATGGCGGACCAATCCATCAATGTTATATTTGAATTTTCCAAAATATTCGCACGGTGCTAGCGACTGCTTGATGTTAATGGAAGGTGAACGAAGGGCGATAGTAGTCAACGTGTTACATATCATAAAGAACGGTTAGTGGTTAAGACCATCGATAGCATTCTCGATGAGGGTTGACGTAAGGCAGGCCGGTCTGGTTGTATAGTCGCAGCCGAATCTTCTAAATTTTAAGCTATTTTAAGCTGACTCGGTTTCGTGGCCTCACAACCCATAAACAGAGATGAGAGGGAGAGATTAAGACCCTACTCGGGCCACATGAGTTTTATTGATATACCAATCTGACTCACTGATAGTAATTGTCATAGACCGCCACTTGCTTCCGGTGAAGGAAAACATCGTGAGGAAAACCACTCCCTGCGGTTGACAGTCAAGTTCATTAATGTGTATGCAATTACACTAGATTAATACTGACACTAGATTAGTAGGTAGTCGTAAGTCATGTCAGATGCCTTTAGGTGATTTGAGAAAAATCAGCCATCAGAGACAGCGATAACACACTCGAAAAGATAGATAAATTAATTCCCACGGGAGATAATTCCCTATCAGCAGCTAGTAATTGCTCTTCACAGTCGTATTCCTCATGGCTGAGGGTCGTGGTCATTACGTGGAATGAAACATACACAACAACTTTCTTGGCATTATAAATGGAGTGGTTTGCCATTGCCTTCTAAATTTCACACACAAGTTAATAAGAATCAACCAGTGTGCAGGTTTCCTCACGATGTTTTCCTTCATCGGAAGCAAGTGGTGGACAATGAAAACTACTGTACCTACATGAGTCAGATTGGTATACAAACTCATGTGGCACGAGTAGAATTCGAACCTGGGACCTTTCGATCTACAGGCGGGCGTCTTAACCATTACACCACCACCGCTGCAGATAGTAATGACACACTTCAAAGCCTCGTGTTTCCGCAACTCACGAATATAGGTCGACATCAGAGGTCGCCAGAGTCAAAACCATTCATAAATCCACCTACTTTTCTCTTCTAGTCTCGTTTTGTTACGGGGCGTTCATATATGTATTTCAACATGGCTATATATAGTTCGAACGACAACCCTACTTAGGGTTACCAGATGTGAAATTTGAAAATCGTAAGAAAAATTCTGTTGTAAAGTTTTCAAATGCATTAAGTACCTATAATAGTTTCCTTACATGGGTACTTAATTTACAATTGTGACGTTCCACAGGCAAAGAGTTTTTATGGTCGATTTTTCTAATTAAAACAAAACTTAGTTGATTATCCAAATCTACCCAAGATGATCATGAACAATGTGTTTTTTTTTTCACATACAGATTGACTGGGGTCCAATTCTTACGTTTTCGATGTTAATTTTGTAAAAAGAAAATCGTAATCGTTTTCGATTAAATTTAACGTTGTATTGTTATAAAAATAAACGTCCCTACATCAAAATTTCCATGGAGTCTCCATTCGATTTTTTGTTCCGTTGACCATTGGCACAAATGTCCAAATTCGTGTCCATTCGTCCGTATGTCACAGGCAGTTTCCACCGAAACAATTGCTTCATTGTACTTGTATTACGTGCGTGGTACCGGACATTTTACGCTTAAACCTATTTATTTGTTGCGGAACGGACATTTAGCAAGGAGCCGTACTTTATTACACAATGACGCCTCTGTTTGGACAATGGCTCGCGCACAATACTACCCTGAACAATTGAGCCTGTAAATTCTAAATAAGCTTTAGACCGTTCTGTTCGTAATATAATAAGCTGTGCGTTTACTTCACATTCTATTTTTGTAATGTTATATGTAGATCTGTGCGCGTATTGCGACTTTGCTATTCACATCTCACTATCGAGTCGATTCGCAGTGAAACGCTAGCTGCGTTCACAGCGCCATTATGACGTAACGACAACCTCACCGCAATGTGATTGGTTCGCTGCGTCTCAATTCGAATCGACTCGATAGTTAGAAGTGGGATATAAACCCGTACTTCGCCGTCTAATGAGAGAATATTTTTCAGGTTGATTTACACCAAGCGAGCCATGGCTTATTCTTTGCTCGTTTGACATTACTGGACAATCAGAGACCCTCTTTAGTTGTCCAGAAATTTCCATAGAATGAGCATTCTCTCATTTGGTGTACATGCGCTTGTATATACAGTCATGTCGCGGAATTTATTCCATACATCAAAACCAACCAAATTAAAAAAAAATGCTATTTATGTTTTGTTTCATGAAATCTGATTAGAAACTCCACTAGGAGTAAATCAAAATAAAAATCAAGTAAACTTCAAATGATTATAGCACATCCGTTCCACGCACTCATACAAGAAAGTATCGCTTTTAATTTTATAATATTCCTAGGAAGTAATTATGTGAAAACGGAAATCTTTGTGAAACTAATAAAAACTTGACATTGCAAATACCGCGGCCAGGGTTGTAATCGAAATTTGCTCAACAGTCTAGACACAGTCGTAATTAGTTTAGATTGAGTGCGGTACCTCACCCACGTCGCATGCATTACCGTGAATGCACCGGTGGCTCTAAATATACAATTTGGAACGGAGCAGAAACCAGTGCAAAATTGAATTAGTTTCAGAAATTACATTTTGTGGTATATATTAACTCACTCGCAGATGTTATGCAAGCCAGAGTGTTACTGGGAATATTGTACAAGTAATAATGCGTATTTATTAAAACTTTATTGCAATACAATACAATTTGTAAAAGTGCGAGGGGTACTTATTGCTTAAAGCATTATCTGACAGTCAACCTTTGAATCGAACAGAGAATGCTATGTCAATGCAAAATATATACTTACATAAATATTAAAATATTAGATGTTGCCCGGGGCGTCGCTCCGGTGGGAATTTTGAGATAAAATATAGGCCATAGTAATCTTGTATAATGTACCTTTCTAATGGTGAAAGAAAGAAGAAACGGGGCCTCTCGGTTCAGAGGTAAGCATTTTACCACTGCGCCACCGAGGTCGTCAGTCAAATTTATTTATATATATATATATATATATACACACATGCGATGTACATATCGACAAATGGGGAGCTGGAAAACATGAGAATATGAGAATATTCTCGGCAACGATTAGTATGCACGTCGGGGGCGCCGTAAATAATTAACAAAGTACACGGGACCCAAAGGTTGTTTGACTCGACGTAGGTCGGGCGTTCATTAGCACAAGTTAGTGATCGATTAACTTGTGCTTATGACGTGTCGAGTCGCCAAACTTCTGAATTATTCTTGTGTTGATTACTCCCCCCTCCCCGGAGCCTCTTGGAGGTTTGGTTTTCGAAATTTGGATATTGTCCAAATCACACCGATCGAACAATTATTTTACGCTTTGACTGTACATTATTCCGATACGTATTCAAACAAGATGCTCGGTTTAAAATTACTGACGTATGATCAGTTTTTTTTTTTTTTTATTTGTAACAAAACCTTTATACAGGGTGACTTTTAATACATTGGCAATATATGGCGTTGACGCAACGCGGCGATGAGTTGCTCTGTAAATTTTCAATATATTTTTTTTGCGATTTTGTCTTTTCTTTATGTCTCAATCAATAAATACAATGTTAAATGGAAGCTTTTAAAACTTTCCGTTTGGTAGCTTTATAGACATTGAACGGCTTGGCTCCGCGTTATTCAGCCGTGCGCGCCAGTGCCTACTGACCCAAATTATCCGACTGACCAATCAACTTTATCCTCGTACGAATGCCTTCATAGAAACCTTTGTTTTATTAAATCATATTCAACAGATAAAACTGAAAATTACCGTTTTTTTTTAGCCGTTTTGAATAAATATTCAACAGATAAAACTGAAAATTACCGTTTTTTTTTAGCCGTTTTGAATAAATCGGACGTTCAAGATTATTTTGTATTTTGATTCTCATCTTATACGGGTTGATACCCTTAATCATAGCTTTGATAATTGAGAATGATATTAAATTGAATGCCAAATAGATAGATAATTTGTTTATTGCTATCGAAAACATACACACATTTAATTACATTACACAAAAATGAAAGGAAAAACAAGAACAAAAGGAATTTAAAAAATCCTGATTACATAATACTTAAGATTTCTGCCACAGCGATAACTAATGGTCGAGGTGAGGTTAAAAAAATTACGTAACACAATTTTAGATAGTCTTTATCTCAAAAAATCACCTCTATGTGAGTTAAATAGCAAGTTCGGAAAATAAATTTTCCCCTGGTAAGTTCACGCGTGCAAAGCCGCAGACAAAAGCTGGTATAACAATAAATCCGCTCAGCCTCCTTGCAACCGGAGCCCGTCGTTCGTAAAAGTTGTACCTACACTCGCGCCGGTGGAAATAATTGCCGTAAACAACCCTCTATTATAACGGAAGCCTTTTGTTACTTTTTCTCGCAACGAAAATAATGAGAATATGGAAGGTACATTTTTACACCATAGAAATTCGAATAATAATGGCCGACATTCATTATGGCGTAGAGGTGATGTGAAATGGCGCAAATAATCATTCCGGCGGCTTGCACACTTGCTAGCTAACATCAGGTGTCAGTTTGTCATACGTGCGTACACTAATTGGCATTTAAGTTCATTTTCTTTAAGGATTTACTTGAACGCATTATATTTATATTTAAAAAATGGTAAGCCCTTCTGACATAATAGGGATTAACACTGTTTGAATGAGTTTCTTTCGGCATTTCTTCTCAGCAGTGGTCGTTCCGAAATGCTAGTAGTTTGTAGCTTTGGTAAACATCATTTAATTTAGATTATGACGTGAAAAAGTGCCTGTGAAGGCCTAATTTCTGAATAAATGATTTGATTTTGATTTTGATTTTGCAATATGAAGGAGTAGGCGTAAGAGAAAATGTAAGTGGATCCTGGGCTCCGGCTTAACGGCTGAGGAAGTAATCGGAAATACCCTCATGGAGCATGCAAAACCGTATGAGAACCTACTTTGCAAGTTAAGCTTGTAAAATCGCACCCTGCCAATTGCTTACTTATCTCACTATCATCTCCGCATGTTCCTGGTTGCTTTCGGGGCTGTGACGCCGCTAAGCTTGGTTTCAGCGTCCAAAAATATATAACCTTAGAATTGTGGAGATTCTGTTGAATGTTACCACTGGCCGTATCGTGACTAAATATATATAAATGTGAATACATAATTAAGAAAGACAAGCTCGTCCTAAAACTAAGGACCATGATATGCTGCCAAAACTATTTTTTTTTTGGACAAAACTGACTGAAACAGAGGCAAATTTTCAATTAGAGTGATCAACAATCAGTTTTAGAACAACCATAGGACAGAACAAACATACTTATAACCAATTTATTTTTCTCACTTTAACCCACACTATCCGTTTGTTGTTTGCCCTTTCCATGACGCAACTTCGATTTGGCTATTTTCTTTGACCCGACATTGACGTGGGTACAACAAGACCCAGGTCAGAGGTGGGTTCTTCCCGGGAAAAAGCGTTTACGCCCTGACTGCGCCCGGGCGCATTCGCCTGCCTGTGTGCGGTGATTATTCGAAACGAGAGACACGGTGATAATAACTGGGTGGCGGCGTGTTCACATTTTTTTAAACCCTAGCAAAAATGTACGTCAAACTCTTTGATATACATTATACTCGTAAATAGTTGCGTCCGTCGGCTTCCCTCCTGTGGACACATCGAAACAATAATACGGAATAAAATACCTTTTCTGGGATTTCTCAATCTGACAGACACTTTTCTTAAAACAATATATATATATATATATATATATATATATATATATATATATATATATATATATATATATATATATATATATATATATATAATTCGAAATGTCCGGTCAATTTAATTTTGAATTAATATATATTGATTTATAAACTTTCATAAGTACAGTGTACAGATGTGGGCGAAAAAACCTGACCCATCAACGAATTTAATGTCACTGAGTCGACAGATATTATGTCCGTGACTGTACGTAGATTTAGCCACCTCGTATTCGAAATCTGTCACTAACGACTGGCATTTTACGAGAGACACGCTGCGAATCGTACACCTTATGATAATCCGCCTCTTACGTATGTGGGTAAGGGTGTGTGCACATTAGAACGAGTGCTGATATCTCTCAAGTCCACGGCAGCATCCATCTGTCACACTCTCATGACTAAACCGCTGAAAATTTGTATTAAAAAAAAATCTGCCATGATTGGAGCCGCGGGCATCGGCTAGTAAATTCTAACCTACTTAATATAGCTCGATATCCACAACAAATATTAAAATAAAAAGTTTAAGCACTTATCATTTAGATATATAGATAACAGCTTATATCATTTCTTTTATGTAAAATAATTTGTTATAATATCTAGTAAAAAAATTAATATTTGACACAAGCTTTTATTGTTGTCCGACCTATCCGTAACCGTTGGAGAGACGCCTCGTAGGGACTTCTTGGGTGCACTCTAAGGTGATGCTTATGATAGTAATGCATCGTCATGCAAACTAAACGCCTGTACAAAATTTCAACTCAATCGTTTGAAGATATCCGCTTCAAAATTGACTAACAAGAATCCATAAAAATATGAATAGGTAATAATTTATTACACAAAAAAAAAACAATATCCCATTATGGAAAAAAAAAGAAAAGAATATAAGTTTGTATAATATTTTAAAAATGCTTTATTTTTTTTAATGGAACTAACTCAACAAAATGTTGTTAACTCGTTTATAATTTGGGGTATGGTTGAACCAAAAAGATTGGTTAAAGATGTTAAATATTTCTGAGGGATGAAATGTTAAGCAAACCACCGCCTTAGGCACCATCGATTTCTCTTTACAATATAAATGCGCAGTCGAAATCTGATGAAAGTGGAAATGAGTGCCATTTTTATAGTAATTTTATTGACAGCGAGTATTTTATTGAACGACTTTACTTAATGGACACTTATTGTTTCAAATCGGATGTTTGAAACAATAAGTGTCTCACATAGAGATTCCATCTCATGTTTAAATGGAGATGGAATCTCTATGTAATTATGAACAGAAAAGAGGATTTGAAATGAACAGATAACAGTTTTTAATTATTATTTTTTTTTAAGTTAGAAAAATTAACAATTAAGATTTATAACCTATAGTTACATAGTATATTGAAATAAGACACGAGTGATAGAAAAATACAAGGCCTTTTAACCTCCTGAGTGCCAAGCATATATTTTTTAAAATTCTTGTTTGATACTTTTAAAGTATGATCATTGGGTGATATTATATATCAGAAAATTATAGAAAAAAATCATTTTTTGGTGGAAACGGATTTTCACTATGTTCTATATAAAGGACATCAGATAATTATCATAACGAGCTTTGTATAGGACATATAATGGAAATATTCTATAACAATTTTAATTTCAAATTAAGAAAAACAAAACAAAGATATATCCATTATTAAGTAATAATTTAATATATTATCAAACTGAAAATCAACAAAAAATATATTTTTACCACTATTCATAAATTAGACCAAAGAACATTCAATAAAAAAATGAGATCAACATTACAATCTTCACATTATCATAATATATTGTGTATTTATATACATCAAATATTAGCCTAATAGAAACATAATTAGTAGAAATATTAGGAACATAACTAATAGAATTTGTTCGAGATCAATAAATTGAAAATCTTTAACTCTTAACATACAATTTTTAAAAAAATTTAACAGTAATTAACATAGATTTACTTATATCTCAAAAGCTATCGTAAAAAAACTGCACAAATTAACTTTTTAACCACTTCATCATTCAATAGCTCAAGTTCGCGATATGATCATACATAAAAATCCATTCGACGTGTAGTTTTAACAAATCTACAAATAGTGATTGGTTCATGTTTTACTAAAACCTTAGCAACTATGTAATAGAATATATGTAAGAATAGACTAATTTATATCACCACAACCAACTGTGACTTATCTTTCTGCAGTCAATCTCATATAGTATATGAATCTCTACTCTACTTTAGGGTGGAACCACCTTAGTATCTAAGTGATCTACTATCACTACAACGAACTCTGACTTATGGGACATTAATCGCTATAGTGTCGTTCGTAGCCGCTACAAATATGGGAGCAGACGCGGCGTAGCGCATAACATGTAGTCCCCTGAGTAAGCTTGCTACGAGCGGCCTACGATTCCGCTAACTATTTATGTATTATGTTGGGACCGAGTAATGTATTGGGCCTCTTATCTCCTTATATTATTATCGTTGGGATGAGATAGTGCGTAAAAATATTGGCATTTTATGTCATATCTGAAATAGAAACTTTATTCCCATATTTTGGGTTCCGTTCTTCACAGGATCAATCCGTCGGTCTGTAGCATTACGGTTATACAATTTTCCTTCGATAATATACGTTAGTAAATCTAATGATAAGTTCAGAATATTCAATTAAACCTTTGAGTTTCAGTACTGTATTTATTTTACTTTATGCGTGGGTGAACAAAGTGGAATTTTTAATTTCTGGTTTCATCCTAAGTGATAGCACTTAGGTGAATCGATTACACTTCATCTTCGATTACCATCACCAGGTGATATGAGTCCTGTGTTCAGTTAAACTCTCGACATTAGAATAAACCAAAGGGTTGTGACGAGAAATAGTTCAAGAGTTCGTAGTATCGAAAGTTAAGCATGAACCCGGTCGTGAGGTCACGCCGCGTAGATTAATGAGTTGTACGTGCCCAACAACTTTTGGACGTGATGACATATCTATCTATCTATATTCTAAATATCTATCTAAATTTTACCCGCCCTGAAAGTGTACAGATCGCGGCACGATATGACAATGATAACGAGGTATATTGTTAATGCGACTATCACAGAGGGCGAAGTACGGGTTTGCATCTTACATCTGACTATCGAGTCGATTCGCAGTGAGACGAAGCGGACCAATCACAATGCGACGTGGTTGTCGTTGCGTCACAATGGCGCACTTTGATTGGTTAGCTGCGTTTCACTGCGAATCGACTCGATCGTGAGGTGTAAGACGTATACCTATACGTCTACGTACCTATATGTATGATCTCGCGATCGAGCTTAACGCTTAGTGTGGGCCGTTGAGTGTTGTCCACCGAACTGTAATACCACCACCGAGCTGTGGCCTTTCTATTGCTGCAGCCCACACCATCTATTACTTTGTTCAATTTTAAATTTTGCTGTGAAAAAAAATAGATAAGTTTTTTTATTCAAAATAGAAAAAAAAGTAGAAAAGTGATTTTTTTTATTTAAAAAAAATAGATAAGTTTTTTTTATTCAAAATAGAAAAAAAAAAGTAGAAAAGTGGTTGCACTTTTCTATTTTTTTATATTAACATACATGTCTGTGATGGTAGCAAAAATATAAATCAATTTATCTATCTGTCTACATCCATAAATTTTATATTTTCGTAGGTATCGCGTCCCATCCCGTCATTTTGTCTCAATAATGTGGACTACCCACACACTTGTATGTGGGACTACCCACGACTTCGTAAATAAATAAACAAACCTACATTAATTTCGCGAACTGAAAATAAGGTTGCCTCAAAGTTCCTTTATTATCTGATTGTCGATGTCCCACGCTCCGTTTTTCACATATGATATAACTTTTTTTTGTCTTGTTCACAGAGGGTGGCGGCGAGGGCGGAGCCGCTGCCGGCAATAATCCTGATGAAGACACAAACGCCACCTGCTGGCGTAATTGTACCCAGACATGTCCTACACCAGTTAGGTCACTATGCGCATCCCACCGATTTGACAATTTACACGTAAGTCTCTCTCTTCTCTCTCTTTTTCTCCCATCATTCACTCATCGGGGCTGTGACGCCGCAAAAGCACAGTTTCAAAGTTTCTACTGCGATTTTTACAATCGACCGTCTGACGTGTGATTGTTGTTTATGCCTATTAGCTGCCAAGGCTGTGTCGCCTGGGGTACGTCCACAGTTCCAAGAATCACCTTTCATCGAAAGCATTTTCGTTGAAAAATTTTTTGGTTACTCGAAATCTAGATAAGCTTGAATTAAAACAATCGGTTAATTCTATTCTGCTTGACATAACTATGTTAAGTTAGGTAAGAACATAATAATAAAGTTTAAGTAGCTTGAGATATAAAAAAACTTTCGCCGAAACATACTTTCGATGAAGAGTGATTTTGTGAACTGTACACCCCGTGTCACTTAATCCTACAACATACACAGCAGGATAATGGACAGAAACGCCCTTTAAATCACCTTTTTTTAAACCTATTTTGGTCCCACAGCTGGGCAAAAGCCTCTCATTTCTTCCACAATTCTCGCTCCAATGCAGTTTCCCGACATTCTGCCAAGGAGCGTTTGTTGTCGTCGCTCCACCTCATTATAGGTCTGCCTCTCCGCCGCCAACCCTGGTAACCACAACATGGCCGCCTTCGCACATCTATCCGGCAATAATTTACACCTAATCACTGAATAATCTATCTATTCTTTCTTTCTCCATCATTTCAGCGAGCCGGTATTCTAGACAATCAAATGCGACATTCCAAATAAATCCAACGTCCCAACTATTCCGCAACAAAATTGGCTAGGACCAGAGAGGCATTTAAATATTTATGTCCTACCTGCTGGAAGCTTGGACTCGGGAATCCACGACCTTGTGACAAATGCCCATTGTTTTTCTATATATAGTGTTACTTTTTTCTTGTCGAGTGTGTTATTGCTGACACTGGTGTCATACAATGATGATTTCTACAATGATTTACGCTTTGTATTATCTTCCGCCCTTCAGTGGCAGGTAATAGCATACACATTACAAGTAGTGTGCAAGTTTCCTCACCTTTATTCCATAACCGGAAGAAAATAGCTTAGATTTGTAAACTACTGATTGAGATTACACAAACTCATGCAGCATGAATGGGATACGAACCTGGGACCTATCGATCATAGGCTAGGGTATCTTAACCACTAGATCGCCACCGCTTTATCGTGTCACTTATAAAGTATAGAGTGTACAACATCTCAAACTCACACATTATACTATGATATTATAAAAGGAAAAGATTTTTATTTTTGTTTCTTCGTTTAAACTCAAAAACTACGGGGCTGATTTTGATGAAATTGGGCACAGAGATGGACGGTAATATAGGCTACATATTTTATTACGGTTTCACCCAAGCGACACGGAGGCGGGCCGCGAATTAATGTAATAACGTAAAAGTTTGTTTACGCGCTAAGATCTGGAAGGACCCGTTTTAAATTACTCTTTCTGTGTATGATAACAACATTAACGACAAAGGGTATAGCTATCCAGGCCCCCTAATTACCAAGGGAGGGTAACATCCGAAAGGGTAGTTATCATTAAATATTAGCGCCTGTTTCCCCAGAGGGTTGTAAAATCGTAGCCAAACCTTTAAAATTTAATTGTAATTTTTTACACGAACTCCGGGGGTTTGGGGCGTCACAGCTCTGAAGCACGCGAAGATGAGAGGTTAGCGCCTATTTCAAGACTTGCTGATAAAATATCTGATAGCATATATGTAATATATGAAATTGATAGCGATAAAAATTGTGTTTCACAAGGATTGGATATGGCTTACTTGTAAACAAGTTTCAACATTATTAACGGCTAGTATCTAGCCGTTAATTTATCTGTCTGATTACAACATGATATTTTCTCAGGAATATGTGAAACAGATTATTTAGATTTTAATAAATATTTTCTCGTTGGCCTAATTTTCTACGATTTGACATTCACATTTTAAATGTAGACAACAATTTTGTGCCCACAACACAAGTTCCCCGTCAGCCAAACTCAGAAGCATTTGACGTGAAGTGTGTCTCACAATGCATATCACAAAATAAAAATTAGAAAAAGATCACACTTGCCAAATGACTTTATTTTCTACAATCTAACACCAACATTTTCTTTAATATCTAATTTGGATTATAAGGTTATATGCAATAAATAAATATATTATATTCTATTCAATGATCTAACAAATTATTAATTTCGCATTTGCGTATAAGTGTCTAATAAGAGAGTATTAAAACTCTGTGGAATGTGCGATATTTCATATGTATACAACTGTTTTTATAAGAAATCTTATTAATTTACAACCTCAGATCAATATAAAAGATAAATAAATAAAATAAATAAATAATAAATAATAAATAAATATATTAGGACAAATCACACAGATTGAGCTAGCCCCAAAGTAAGTTCGAGACTTGTGTTATGGGATACTAACTCAACGATACTATATTTTATAACAAATACATATATAGATAAACATCCAAGACCCGGGCCATTCAGAAAAAGATCATTTTCCATCATGACCCGACCGGGGATCGAACCCGGGACCTCTCGATCCAGTGGCAAGAACTTTACCACTGCGCCACCGAGGTCGTCAATCTTCGTCGTTGATCTTTTTTTATTGGTCTGAGTTTACAACATTGACTAGGTAATTCGATAGATATACGAGTAAATATGCAAAGCAATCATGAACTTGACATTAACAAATTTTATTAATAATTAACAAACTTTTGCGTTTCATTATTAATTGTCGGTCGCTCGGCGACCACGAGTCGTTGAAACGCGACCCGTAACGTTCGAAGTATAAAAGGTACGTGCGCGTTTAATTAATTTATTAATTAATTAGTACATACTTCTGTACTATCATTGTTTTGTACACAGCGCTCATGTTAATTGGAGACCACAGTGTCAGACAGACGTTGTTTAATATGTTCACCACTCGTGAACGTAAACATAAGTCTGTTTATTTTGTAAACAAGGTAATGTGTGGCCAATTCGTGAAAAGCCATGTCATTATCACATAATTTTGTGTAAGGGGCCTGGGGAGTGCATTCGCAGTATTTTGCACGAATTATCATATCAACAAGAAATAACAATATATTAATTTCAAAAAACACATCCTTACATTTGTACTCAAAAGAGATTTTAATTAATTTTTCAAGGTAATAGATTAATTATTTTACTATGGAGAGTTCCCAACACTTAAATAACAAAATTCTTGTCCCCTTGACGCTGTAGTGAATGCAGTGTATTTGGTATAAGGAAAATTCTTGTCCCCTTGACGCTGTAGTGAATGCAGTGTATTTGGTATAAGGAAAATTCTTGTCCCCTTGACGCTGTAGTGAATGCAGTGTATTTGGTATAAGGAAAATTCTTGTCCCCTTGACGCTGTAGTGAATGCAGTGTATTTGGTATAAGGAAAATTCTTGTCCCCTTGACGCTGTAGTGAATGCAGTGTATTTGGTATAAGGTTATGTTAATAAAATGTTGTGTGTATGCAATAAAGATTCTATTTTATTTCTTATAAATCTCTTTATGCCGATAGTGCAAAGTGAGAATAAAGGCCGATGCAGACCTAATTACATTTGCGTGTCGGTGGGCGATGGAGTTTTAATATTATTTATTAATTAATTTTAATAATACGCAAAATAATGTAAAAAACACTATGCTAAAATAAGTTTATGGATAACAATGTTAAGCTAAAATGGTTATGCCAAAGTGCATTTAGGTATAAATATTTATGCGAAAAGGAGGTATTCTTTCGCAAATAAAACTCAACCAGCCGAAATTCCATACTTGCACCTCCGAGCTTTACGCGCTCGGTCTGCATTAGTGTTTATATCGGGTTTAGAAAAGGCAATGACCTAAGGATGTGTGGGTAACATGCAGTAGGTAACAAACCAGAGTTAGTCCATTTCAGGAGAGACTGCCCCCAGAGATTCAAATGGCAGCATTCGTGGAAAGCAATACAACTGCAATATTGTTGGTATAAATATTTGAGAAGTGAATTACATTGTACGATCAAGTGGGAACTGAAGTTCAGTTGCATCAGTCAATTTTGATGTTGGCTTCACAGCCATTTTGTCTGAACAGCGCAGGTTAAATTTAACATTAAAGCTGACCGTTATGGTGTAATTTTAATCAAAATATATATCTTATCTATAGCAATAAATTTATGACTATATATATGTATATACACACTTAAGCTATTTGTTAAAATTAAAAATTAAAACTAAAATAGTTCCCAGAAGTTCCCAGAAGGCTGGGGACATTTCATCTTTGTATGGCCAAACTCAAACGTTGGCCAAAATAGTCTTGCCGTCAGCCCTTGGGTCCCCAGAGACATCGACCAGGCGTGCGGAAATTTCTTTGTAAAGGTGTAATTAAATGGTTTGATTGGTAAGTTGCAAAATTTGCCATTGACAGAGACAAAATATGTACGAATAACAAGATAAATTTTGATAAAACTATAATTATAACGATACTATTTATGTATATGTCAAACAAAGGTCGATGGCCATGATAGCGGCGCGTTTGCAATGCAAACTTGGGTAGATTGATGTGCTGTTTACTGTACTTGTGATGTGTTGAGAAAAGTTTGGGGTGAATTGCTGACAGAATCGTGAAGTGTTAGCTCAAGTTAATGAGAAGTTGTGGTTAAGTTTAACGCAGTTATGTTGAAAATTAAAGTTAGTTTCATGTGACATTTAAAAAGTGACATCATCCAAACTAATATTTTTTCCTTGGTAATCTTTAGGTTATTAAGCGCACACACAATAACATTATTATAATTTTGTCCTAATTTTATCCTTAACTAGCGGCCTGTTCCGGCTTCGCTCGGGTATAACGACCAAACCCGAAAATAAATCCGTTGCGTTGTTTAAATGCCACAATGTCGCCGAACTCGCGGACACACGCTGAAACGAATAGGCGAACATTGCGTAGTTAGTACGAGTGCTTTATATACCGCAATGAAAACCCAGCAATGTATAACAAACTGTTCGATGACAGTGTGAAATCGCCAGCAATATCGAAACATATATCCGTCCCAGATAGCGAGAATCGACTTTTTTATTTTATTTTTTATTTATTAACAAAAATTTGGGGTTTTCAATATTACTTTTTACTAAGTATCGCACTCGCATCCATGCCAGACGCGTGAGCGTGATATAATATGCTTTTTAATATTTTAACAAACAGTGTAAACTTAAATATGTCGAATTCAGGGTTAGCAATCGTAATCTCGTTGCATTTTGTTTTACACTTTACCTCCTTGTGGTGATGTAGTGTTAGTAAAATTGACAGTTGGACGAATTGTAACGTGCACCATAATTTGTTAAAATATTACGATGATTAACATCATATTCATTGAAATTATTACCATATACATAACCATTACGGGTGTAACGTGTGACCCTAATATTCCCCTTAAATTGAAGGGAAAAAATTATAAGGCAGTTATCAGACCTGTCATAATGTATGGATCTCAATGTTGGGCGACGAAAGTGACGGACGAAAGGAAACTTCATGCGACAGAGATGCGAATGCTGAGATGGATGTGCGGGGAAACTAGATTAGATAAAATAAGGAATGAGTGTGTAAGAGGAAATATGAAAGTAGCACCAGTTAATGAGAAATTACATAGTTATAGGTTAGGCTGGTACGGGCATATTTTAAGAAGAGATGAAAATCACGTCACTCAAAGGGCATTAAAGATGGAAGTAAAGGGTTCCAGGAATAGAGGAAGACCTAAGAAGAAATGGATGGAGTGTGTCAAGGATAGTATGAACAGGAAAGGAGTATCAACGGATATGGCAAATGACAGAACAAAATGGAAGGAACTTACATACTGTGCCGACCCCACATGAGTGGGATAAGGTCAAGAAGAAGATGAAGAAGAAGATACATAACCATTACTATGATTCATCGTTTGTTTAGGTCGTACTCCGTCCGTGTTTTTTTATACGTCCTTGTTTATACCTACCTTCTTAAAAGTACGACAGTTGCACGAGGCAGATGTATTGACGAACACGGTGGCGCAGTGGTAAAGTTCTTGCCACTGAAGCGAGAGGTCCCGGGTTCGATTCCCGGCCGGGTCATGATGGAAAATGATCTTTTTCTGATTGGCCCGTGTCTTGGATGTTTATCTATGTATGTATTTGTTATAAAATATAGTGTCGTTGAGTTAGTATCCCATAACACAAGTCTCGAACTTACTTTGGGGCTAGATCAATCTGTGTGATTTGTCCTTATATAAAAAAATAGCGTTAAAAAAAATTATATAATTTTTTTAACGCTATCTGTATATGATATGTTACATTATATCTAATACTTTATCAGCAATCGATGAGAAAGGCTTTTAATATTATTAATGTGAATGTGTGTATGTTTGTCCTTTGTGCTTTCGGCAATGGCAACATTAATAATACAGAGTATAATAATAATAATTGACCGAGCGAGGAAAATCAAGGCAAACCCAACAAAATTAGGTACATAAAGCGAAGAAAAAAGTGATTGAGAATATGAAAATGTTACAAACGTAACAGAAAAGTAACTCGCTTCCTCAGGGAGCCGGGGGGGGGGGGGGGCACCAGGGGGTGCGGGGAAGCAATCTCCTGCTCGTGATTGCTACCTTTACTTTCCATGGTAAAGAATGGATGGAATAATGTTCTTTTAGTTTTATACTACAGTAAGTAAAGCAGTAAGTAATATAAAAGCGAAAAACACTCACTCACGTATCACGAAATCTCGAAAACTACTGAACCCATGAAGATGTAATTTGGCAAACGTAGATATAGTTAGTAAAATATCTAGATTTTGAAAATTGTATCTCTAGGGAAGTGATGTAGGGGTAGAAATTTATTTGAAACGTTATTATTTTTGCGGGAACCTGAAATGACGGGAAAAAACCCATATTACTAAGCTTTGGCACGCGGCTTCACCCGCATTTAATTTGATCTTCGTGCGTCCGGTGAAACAAGCTCTCTTATTATCGTCAATATTTCGGATTCTAAGCAACGTATCGCGATGTTAACTATACCAGATTTTAAGTTCGACCATCCGCTATACGACTGTGAAAACGCATCAAATTACATCCAATAGTTTTTGCGTGATACGCGAACAAACGTACAGACATACAAACAATCTAAAAAAATGTTAATTATAATTATATTTCTGTGGACAGACTTAACATTATCGTTTTATTAATGCATAGAAGTGAAAAATATAAGAAATAGAGGGAAATTGTGCTGGGAGGCCAGCTACGGAACGTCTTCTGATACCTCGCATTGACTGCAAAATGTAAGCGAGCTTACCGCGAGCTCGACGTAGTTTTGGTGGCAAGGTGAAGCATGTAGACGATGGACGTATATTCCAGCAAACGTGAATTTGATGGATGGAAGCAGCGTCGCATAGGTACGGCCTACCGGCCTGTATTCGGCTTGTCCGTTTCAGCCTCCGAGCTGGCTGGGTGTGGTGCATATGTTCATGAAATAGAGGGAACTCCAAGAAGAAATTAATTAATTTCATCAAATAATGTATTAATAAGGAGGGAATTAAATAGGAGTTCACATACTGTGCCGACCCCACATGAGTGGGATTCAGGTCAAAAATAACAAATAAACATTAAACTAAAATTAATTCTAAATATTAAAGTATATATAAGTATAACTAACTAAAATCAATAATGATTAACTTCTAAAAGAAAGTTTTATAATTGGATAGTTTGCGGCACGCTTCAATTGGCATTTCTTCGAGGATATTTTTATTTCTCATTCCATTCCACCCGTTTCAATTGGCAGACCAATCAGTGCAAATTGTACGAGGATTTTCTATGGAACAATGAATCGTACTCCGTGGCTTTGGATTCATATTTAGTGAAGTATTCTGGCAAAAATAAAATATAATGTAAAGAGGAAGCCTGAAATAACTCTCAAAAGAGTGTTACTTATAACTGCACTCTTCATTATAACACTAGCGGCGCCCCGGGGCTTTGCCCCCGTGGGAAATTCGATATAGAAAGTACAGATTACATTCTACCCGTGTACAATATTTCATGTGAATCGGATTGAGGAATAGATTAATATCGGCACATACAAAGTTTCTCGTTTATAATATTACTCTTGATTTATATATTTAATGCTCATTTTTATAATACTTTGATCTGAAAACGGAGACGAATTCCATTAGAGCGCGTTAAATCAAAGCGTTTTGTACCTGTTTTAAGTCGAACGTTTCCCAAATGGCACCATTATGTACTCAAAACGAATGTGAATACGGAATAAGTAATTGAGCGAACGGATCGCGCATCGACTTTATGGGATGATACATTTTGTATACCCCGTCGTTGTTGTATCGATTTTCAACTTAAAATTCGCTACTAATTGACATTTGCTCGCTTTGACGTTACCCGACGCTAAAGACTTATTGACAAACCTGTGCGATAGAGGTTTGTCTATGTTCAATGAGTCGCTAATACATTGTGAAAAGAAGTATTTTTTATTGAAGTCGATGGCTGGATGAATGGATTTGGCTAACGATTAGCGAAGAGTGAGAATTAGGACAAGCTGTTGGCGGCGTCAAAAGTAGCCTGTCACTTTCCAGCTCTCCAACTAAATCTACGCCAAAAATCAGCTAAATCCAACACTCCGTTTTGACATGAAAAAAGGACGAACAAATGTATTTGTTTTACAGTTTACATTTAAGAATGAATATAGATTATAACTAGCTGCGCCCCGGGGCTTCGCTCCCATGGGAATTTTGGGATAAAAAGTACCCTAAAATGTATTATTCCAGGTTATATTCAACCCGTGCACAAAATTTCATAACAATAGGTCCAGTAGATTTTGCGTGAAATAGTAACAAACAAACATACATACACACATCCTCACAAACTTTTCAAAATTAATAGGATGCTGACATTTATAATAAATTTATAATATTAATAGGATGCTGAACAATGGTAAGAAAGAAAGCAAAATATTTTTGCAAGAACATGAATTTACTCTACAAATTAAACTTAAAAGATAAAGCTAAGCATACATATTATGGATTATATATACATATTATGGATTGTGGTTATAAAAGTAGACGAGGAAAAGGCTTTGCGTAATTCCTACCACGGTGGAAGCCAACGGTGCGAATAGGGTCTTTAACACGCTATAGAATGCAGCTTCAGAGCAAGGTGGAAAAGCGCCCTCGAATTGTGTTGCACCATCTGCAAAATGGCGTGACTGACTTCAAAAATGTAATGCTTATGTACATTATGCATTACTGTTAAAATAATCGATGGTGATAATGATAATTGTAATGTGACTTTAATTCATTGCTTTTATTAATTATTATTTTTCTTGTTCTGATCAAATTATTACAGCAATGCATTTTGACCCCGCAAATTATGTACGTCATAGGACATCGGCATCGTACAAGCTCGTTAAATATTTTGTTTGTTACTTTCGAGAATAGTATCTGATTTAACTATTTGGAAGATAATTCATTGACTGTAACAATGTAACGAATGAAAAGTTGATTTTTCAAAAAGTGTGACATAACAAATACAAACTCGGCCATCATTGAGAAACTAAAATATTGTAACAACTTTGATATCATCACCGTAAACGCAATATTTAATGTAGCTGTCGAACAAACGTCGTGACGTCACCTTGTGCGTGTCATTTAGTATGGAGCGTATGGACGAGCACAAAAATGTGTGATTTTATTTTTGTCATAACTTTAAAAGCATTGACATTATCACAGTGTAATGTCTTTCTATTAATAGCCTTCGAATAGTTCAACAAAAAACAAGAAAAATATCAACTAGACTATTCTTTTATTTGAAAATCCTGTAATAAAATTGGCCCGCGTTACAAATTGAACACTTTGAGTTGCCTTGAATATTTTTAGCCCTCCCCTCGAGCCCTCAAAGAGCTCCTGTGAGATGAATTGGTTTTTGTGCCCTGTGTTCCGAATTCGCGTGCATAATGTGCTCATATAGCGACGCAATTCAACTATAATGTAGATAATAAGCTAAAGTATATTTTGTCTCGTAAATGTCAACTATTTTAACTTTATTTAATTATATATTTTTTATTAATAATGGTGTTACACACGCATCGAACAAACATTTCACTAATATTTCGACAGCAACTCCGTTTGCGCGAGGTTTAAAATCGGTAAATTTGCTTCTTGAACATAACAAATCTTTAGTACACAGTCGTTGCGTGTGTTTCATCCCAAATGGCAGTTCCTCGACCGTCAGCCATGAGGAATACCACTATAAGGGAGGAAGGAGCACACGTGATAATAACACTTCATAATTAGACCTCAGGATCCATCCCTGTTCTTGCACGGAGGCCCGTCATTGGGCCGGTGTTGTGATAGGGCCGCACTGAAGTTCACTCCGGTACGGAATACCGGACACGCGTATGCGAGAAAACCGGAGAACGGTATTAAGCCTTATATTTTCCCGATGTTTTCCGAAAAAGTCCGACGTAAACCCAATTCATTGATTGGGATTGCGCCGGACTATTGTGACGTGTGTGCCGGATGCTGGTCGTCAAAGCGACGTCGACCCACGTCTTTCATTTTATACACAAAATACTTATCTTTATTTACTTTTACTGCTGAAAACGCATTCCGCGTGCTTTTATTCACAGTGACAGTAGTCAACGTGTATGACTTTAAAAAGGCTAACCAACAAATAAAATATATAGTCGTGATATTTCTTTAACAAAATTGCGTTTCGATTGCTCGAAGATCGCCGGACAAATATGGAAAAGATTTTCTTTTTATTAAAACAAAGTCTTCCAAGTTGTATAATTTAATAATAAATTTATTTATTTCAATCAACCAAACAATAAAAAGCTAGGTATGTATACAATACAAATTCCCTCCACAACACAGCAGGAGATATATTTATATTTTTATGTTTTAAACTTTTAAGTAGTTATATAGTTTTAATTTTGTAAAGGTGTCCTCGGAAGACCAGCGTTGTGGTTATCACCGCAACATTATGCTGAGAGGAAGCCTTTTTGGTATACACAAATACGCCCAAATTGTGAAATCCTGTATATAAATACTTAAGTTTGTGATATCAAATAAAATATTTTTCTTTCTTTCTTTCTTTCAAATATTCGGCTAATTGAAGGACATTTTAAAACATCGATATACCTTTTATTACTGCGTTAAAACCTTTTTATATTAATCCTTACATTTGTAAAACAAAGTTTTTGCCGCCGCGTCTGTCTATCTGTCGTTTGTTCCCGATTAACTCAAAAAATTCTGCACGGATTTACATGCGGTTTTCACCAATATATAGTGTGATTCCTGAGCAAGGTTTAGGTGCATAATGTATTATGTTTAAATTGGGCGGACCGCTAGTTTAATATAAATACAAACTTTACCGACTGCACTGCACTCGACTCACTGCAGCCGACTGTACTTGGCATACTACAATCTTTTGTTTTTTGGGATCAAACAAAATTTGAATAGCTCTGGGTATCTGCCCAACTCCATCATTTCCACCTCGGCATTTTCCACAACAAAAATATTCACAAAAAAGGCCTTTTACTCTCGTCTCGCCCATACATCCCATTTCCATCATTCCCGCCAAAATGGCTTTCCGAAGCAGAGCATTGCCGCGGCGAAAATACAGTGAACTACTTTTTCATATTAACGAGACGGATTGAAGTATGGCATTGTTAGGTGCCAACCAAGTACTTCTGCCGACACGAAAGCTTATGCCGGATATACACCGTCGGGAAACAGTTCGTCAAATTTTCCTGTTTCGGCATACATTACTGGTTTTTCCTTGCGTTATAAAAAGTCTCTCAAACAAACGCAATGTTTATTCTTTCCCGTCCACATCTGTCTGAGTTCGGCGATAGTGTATTTAATAACATTTTTTTGAACTTCGTTCGTCGGCTTCGAATAGATCTCTGTGAACACATACCAGCTGAGAAAGGGTCACTGTATAACAGTCTGAATTGTAATTTCAATTTTAATCCCGCCTAATTTCCAAAGCATTCTCAAAGAGGAATATCAAGCAGCGGCTAATAATTAAATCAGTGCCTGGGGGTTTTCATTTTACTCGTACTCAGACGCCACAACCGCGAATGAAACCGGTGACAAGCGAGGATGAGATGTACCAATTGAAATTACGAATGAATAATAGGAATTATAAAGACATTTTTCCATAATTCATAATTTATACCAAGATACAATTTTAATTTGCATACCAAAGCCCCTTTTGCACAGCCGAGCAGTCGATTTGTAAGGGAATACTCAATTCGGACCAATACCATGAGTCCTTTGATCTTTAATTCATACAAATGATATTTTTCCTTTATTTAATACAGAATCATACTTCATAACTTGTTATATTCTATTAATATATTTCACAGAAGGACCGGGAAGGTCGACTCTTTGCTGCGACTCAATTTCCAGACGTAATTATTGTTTGTCCCACTCTTTTTGGGCGACAAAGAAACATCTGCGCGCTTAGATTTCGCTTCTTATATAATTTCTGAATATCTTCTAGACGTATGTAAAATTACGCTTACATAAATAGCTACCTATATTATAAAGTTGTAATATAACACGTTGTTTGTCATATACTTATATATATATATCACTTCCCGGTACTATTGTATTATATTGGTTGTCTTAAAGAAAAAGCCTTTGTAAGAATAATTAGATATAGTAAAAAACTAAGTCACTTCTCGCTGTCTGTCTGTCCCTATGTGTAAAGCCTTTGTAAGAATAATTACATATAGTAAAAAACTAAGTCACTTCACGCTGTCTGTCTGTCCCTATGTGTACTTAGATCTTTAAACTACACATCGGTTTTTGATGATAGTTTTTTTTTTAAATAGATACAGTAATTATAAATCACTGAAGGAAGGTTTATGGTTTATATTTTACCCGAGCGAAGCCGGGATGGGAAAGTGAAATAAATTAGATGAAATAAAGTTAAATTAACAAATAACATGTAATGATAAACAAAGAAATTTGCTAACTAAAATTGATTAACAAATATAATATAAATCCAATTGAAATGAAATTATTTCAGATTTTTTCATATTGTTAAAACAGATATTGGTCACTATTCCACTTAGTATAATTATGCCACTGCTATAATACAGTCATTTTACCAGACTGCTAAAGAAGTTTTTGTTTTTCCCGCGTATCTTGTATGTAATATTCTTTATTACCTCATATCTTCAAAACCGCTAAAGTGATTTGCATAATGAGGTATCGTAACATTCGTATCAGCTGCCCAAGTTTTCTTAGATAGGTGACGTTAAAAAAAAAAAACAAAATGGCGGCTGTGCAATGCCATTGGACTTGGTAATAGAGAAATTATGTTTTTTTTCTAATAATATGGGTATCAAATTAAAGGGCTCACAACGCAATGATACCTACTTAAGCAGGCGGGTTTTTGCTTTCCTTTTTTAATTGTTGGTTAGAGGAACACTTGGAGTTAGGTAAGCATTGTAAGAAATGTTACTTTTGATGTGACAACGTCTTAAATTAGGTTGCGGCTGGGAGTCACTTATGAAAAAGTGTAACGCCCGGTAACGTTACGATGAGTCACCGAACGAGAGAGAGGCCCGCCGAATGCCTTGCGTCTCTCTCCCACTCAACTATGATCGGTCTGCCGCGCGCGTAAAAAGACGTTGTCACGTAAAATCTTCGCCCGTAAAACCGACTTTACAGGCAACCATTTTTTTGCCACTTAAAAAGTATTTCTTTGTTCGCTAATTTGTATTTCCCTTGCCAACAGGTTGAAATGCTTTACCAACGTTACTTCCTCCGCATGAACCAGACCAACATGACTCATTTGCTGGGTCTCCTTCTTGTGGTGGCTGTAGCGTTGATGATCGTCCAGCTGCGAACTCTGCTGATTGCCCAGAACATCCTTCATGTCATGAACACGCCTGTAAACGATTCTACTCTTTTGGATACTGACCTTTTAAGGTACGAACAAATCATCATCATAGTTGTATTTATTCTTCATGGCCGAGGGTCGTGGTCATTACGTGGGATTAAACTGACACACATATCTTCTACTAGATGATACGTGTGTCTGTTGAAGATATGGCAACAACTTTCTTGGCATTAGAAAATAGAGTGGTTTGCCGTTGCCTTCTTCATTTCACACACAAGTTAATAATCAGCCAGTGTGCAGGTTTCCTCACGATGTTTTCCTTCACCGGAGGCAAGTAGTGATCTATGAAAACTACTATACATGAGTCAGATTGGTATACAAACTCATGTGGCACGGAGTAGGATTCGAACCTGGACCTTTCGATCCATGCGGGCGTCTTATACATTACACCACCACCGCTTCGTATAAATAATACATACCAATATTATAGATGTGAAAGTGTGTTTGTTTGTCCGTCATTCACGACGAAACGGAGCAACAGATTGAGCAGATTTTTGGTGTAGACTGTTCGAGAGGTGGTGAATGGCATACACTACTTTTTGCCGTCGGAGCCGCGGGCAAAGATTAATGTAATGGTCATCTTGCTGCTGTCAAGTTTGATTCAGGGTTTTATCCCCGGTCAGGTCAATGTACAAGTTTGTTTAATACTAATCTAGTCTAGTTAACTAGTGGTACTAGTCTACTTAATCTTGTTTAAATTTTGCATGCATGTAGTTTGAAGTATTTAGAAGGACATAGGGTACCTTTCGTCCCGGAAAGTTAGCGTGGGCGAAGCCGCCTGCAAAAGCTAATTCAAATATATAGTATCGTCGAGGTAGTATCCCATAACACACACAAGTCTAGAACTTACTTTATTTAACTTAAAGTCTGTGAGTTGTCCATTTATTTATTTTCTTTTCTTTTTCACTAGTTCCGGCACCAGATTCGATCTTCCGTTCGATGACTTCAACTCTGCCTTGTTGGACCCCAACGTGACTCTCAGACGAATCTACTATGAGAAGGAACGGGTGGCACACATCGTCAACGCGATCGTCTTCGGCATTACAGCGCTTGTTTATGCCTGTAAGTACTTTTATTATTTTCTCTCTCTCTCTCTCTTTGTTGTTGTGAGTTAAACTATAAAACTCTTCTCGTCTCTCTTTACATTTCCGGATATATTCCACGCAAAGCCATGTGATTTGCGCAAAAAATTAACAGTTAAAATTTTGAAAATTCGACTGTGATTATCACCCTGTCCGACGTCATGCCTTTGGGAATGCTATTGATGCACATCACCTGACAAGGCTATTTTGTCTCTTAGGTGCTTCGTACGATACATACGGAAGGATTCGGGGTGGACTTATACTAGACAAAGGCTACGATTTGATGATTTAAATTAATCGTGTTTGTCTCATCGAGGTCAACCAAGTACCTAGAGAGTGGAGATGCTTTTCATTTTACGTAAATCTTGTCGATGACACGATTTAGCTTCTTGATAGCTTGAGCCGGCAATATTTTGTCTACACGCTCAGTCCATGATTCTGAACAACTTTTAGTATGGGAGTAACTCCGAAATCGCGAAAAAAACTCAGCTGTTCTATACAAAATTAAATGCCTAAGTTGTGGAAAATGTATGGATCAACTGATGTTTTTATTCGCGATTTCAAGGTGCGCTTCCATACGAAAAGTTGTTCAGTACCATCGACTGAGCATGTAGATAAAACAATGCCAATGTATATAATCTCAGCGCTTATCAAACTTTGAATAAACAGGTATATTTGAACCTATAAGTATATAGTTAAAATAAAATGGCGCAATAAATTTATCTATTTATAACAGTTGTATTCATTGATTGTTCTGTAACGCAGGTCTCCTGGCGTGCCTCAGCCGGCCAGCGATGAATGAAATATACCTTCTGACGATCTCGTATGTGGTGCTTGTCACCTTCCTCCTCATCGAGCTGTCGTTGACTATCACCACGCTGCTGAGGTAACTATCTATTGCTTTCTCTCCCTGTGTATCTCTCTCTCTCTCTCTCTCTCTCTTCATAGAAGACTAAAATCGAGCTTGCTACTTTCTCATTGGCATCCTTGGTTAGCCCCTTCTGCCAGGGCCAGATCAGATAATCTGACATCAGTGAAGAACGCACTCGCAAAAGAAGATACAGAATTCACATACACAGATAAGTTTTTTTTTTCATAACACTTGCCAATACAGAATTATACCTAATATATAATATATAATTCTGTATTGGAAATGTTATACAAATAGTTACAGTATAATATTAATATATTCTAAACAAGTAAATTAACAATTCTTCAATCAAAATTTTGATTCAATTTCTGCCCGAGCGGTTATTTTGCTAATTAGTGAACGAACAACCAAATTAAATACGCTGTGATTATGAAATTGTTGACACGTTCAATGATTTTAATGAATATAATATTATTATCTAAGTTTCAAAGGTTAATTTCATCGTGTGTGTAAATTTTAAGCATTCATGCAGTTTATATAAATATATAGGTATTTCCTACTAATATTATAGATTAGAAAGTTTGTATGTGTGTATGTTTGTTAGGTATTCTCTCACTGGATGGATTGCTATGAAAATTGGTACACTGGTATAATATAACTTGGAATAACACAAAGGATACTTTTTATGCCAATAAAAAAATCCCACGGTAGCGAAGCCCCTTGGCGGAGCTAGTAAATTATATTGTGCCTTTAATTTCGACATGACGGACATGAAAATGTTATATTTAACATGTCAAGGTATTTTTTTTAGTTTCTTGTTTGGATGGAAAATAACAGTACACACTTAGTGCACACATTAATTATGCTTGAAAGGAGACATCGGTTAACATTTTGTATATATTTATTTAAAAATAAATTAATAAAAGCACGCGTGCGAAGCCGCTGAAAAAAAGATAGTTAATTTATATAGGTATACTATTCAACGTAAATATTTTAATATTATCTTTATCAATATTTAGTAATTGGAGTATTAACATACAATTTTCCACTAACCAACGTTCTCGGAAACTCTAATACGAGATAATACAATGTTCATTAAATAAAGCAGTCTAAATGAAACGCATTTTCAGTTAACTGTTAGATAAATTTTAATGAAATTGTTCCGACGCTACAGATTCACGAGTAGATCATTTATTCTGTCTATACATAGCTGATGCGGCTGTATAGATTATACATGTATCTGTAGAACAGCGGTTCTCAAAGTGTACTCATTTTAATGTAGCACCAAAAGCATATTTTGGTGCTGCACGAAAATATCGGTCATATTGAAAAAAATATAATGCAATTTAAGGTATACATGTGCGTAAGGTATATACGTATAAGGTATATGCCTAACGCACGTGTATACCATACCTACCATGTAACAAAAGATTTTTTGTATAACATAAATAACTTTGCAAAGTCATTACTATCAAAACTGTAATGAAATAAACTTTTTTGAAAATATAATAACAAGTTTTCCTTTTACAAGTTTTGATTTAGATATTTTCCCTATTATAGTATGGTCCTACTGAGCAGTAAACTAAGTTCTACTGTGGGAACAGGCCATATTTTAGGTCTCCATGAAATGCTTAGCTCAAAAGGTTTCCATATTCTAAATGTTTGAGTACCACTGCTACTTCTGTAGCAGATTAACATGGCTAACTTATTACTTGCTAAACGACAACAAGTTTATCATTCTGTTATTTTGTTGCTTTAAATAAAGACTGTAAAGGTGAAAAAAAACATTAGTATTCAGTCGAAGATCCAAATAAGAACCAGCTAGATTCTAGAGTGATTGAATAAGAAAACAAAATTGTTACTTGCATTCTATTTTTACAGCATTCTAATAATATTCTTAGCTATATTCTATGTCAACTATCTATACTATTATTATAAAGCGGTAAGCGTTTGTGACTTTGTATGTTTGGGGCGGGTAATCTCTGAAACTATCGATCCGATTTCAAAAATTCTTTCACAATTAGAAAGGTACATTTTCCAAGATTGCTATTGGCTATATTTTATCTCAAAATTCCTACGGGAGCGAAGCCCCGAGCGACATCTAGTAGTCTATAAAGAGTGGATAACAAATGAGGCGCTGTGGCCCCTTGGCTGGCAATACTGGGTGTTTATCAACCAATCACGATCGTTGTATTGGTTGATGATTGCAATGACGTAAAATGGAGCTCATCAAAAATCTGTACTTTACTATCAAAAGTACACGCCGGTATATACGTTTTTTTGCCTAATTTATTTTGTGCTATTGTTCTTTGAGCCAGTTTTGGCCTAATAGGTTAGGTTATGTAGCTTCAAATATGCGCAAAAGAACTGCTTAAAAATCATTGCACCATAATACAGTATGCTATATTACATTATGGCTTATATTTTTATTCTATTATATAGAGACCCTTTTAATAGTAGCCGTTTCATGATTTTATATCTACAATGTCTATCAAAATATTATGTAAAGCGCTGATATATATATATAAGAGTATATACATTTTATAATTGTAACTTTAAAGTAAATACAAGTAGACATCTTGTTCATTGAGGGGAAGCAAATTCTGAATTTATAATATTGTAAGAAATTCAAACATGTTAAGCTGTGATTAACTCCCTTGTTATGTATGTAGTTACCTGAGGTAATTTTCTGGCTAATTATTTTCTATTGCAAGATATACACTATTGACGAACTCAGCTGGTATATATGTGTACACAAATCAACGTACATTGCTTGGTTGGTAGGTATGTGAGGATTTCAGTAAATTTTTCGCCGGCATTGTCCGTTGTCGTAAGAGAAAGCGGCTTGTAGCTTATCCTGGCAATTACGGAATATGACCAATGTGTACTAAAACGTAATTATGTGTTTACTTCGAGACCAAATAGGATTGGGATCCTATTGAAACTTTTAAAGCGCCGTGCACACCGTAATCCTGTGCAGCACTGTTGCTATTTGATTGGAACGCTTGCAATGTATACGCGCGTGTGCATTTGTGCGTTAAATTTCCATACAATTTCTCTGTGCACATTCTGAATAATTCATACGGTGTGCACATAAATCCTGTTACCATACCTGGCAAGCAAAAGCACCTTTTGAAATAATTTGTCCTTTCCCAGGTCTCTGAGCATAAGCGCGGGCGCGTGCGCGTTCTTCACTTACGTTACTTACGCGGCGCTGCCGGTGCGACTCCACGAAGCCACGCTCGGGGGTATCGCCCTCGCCGCCGTCAACATCGGTGCTCGCCTCGCCTTCGAGCACGTCAGCGACGTCGAGGTGAATAATTGATGCAACAACTATCTCCCTCTCATGATCGCGTGTTTCCTCGCATGGTTAAATCCAGAGCTGTATTGCAGCAAAGCTGAATTCCACAACTGCATCACTTTCCTTAAGGAGTTCTACTCAACGGTGGAGCTCAACTACAGTTCTTGTTTCACATAACATCTTACATCTGCGATGTACTGTTGTTGTTATGAATAAACCTTCCTCTGCGGTATTCCCCAATTTGTCCAATATTGGGGGCATTAAGAAAAGGGTCTATCGCCTTTTCAAAAAGTCGGCAATGCAAGTGACCCGTATTGGGTTACTGGTGATGATGGACTGCGGTGTTTGCCTACCGTCAGGCATGCAACACAAGCGTTTGCACACTATGCTATATTTACATTCGGTGGGTACCTTGAGGTCGTGTTTAGTTAGCTATTCTGTTCAAAATAAAACACATACAAAACCCGTGCAAAGGGTACTTCACCCGTAAAACGTCATACCTCATCTCAGGCGCAATGATCAGTCGTATTTTCCCCATAGGTCTACTTATCCTTACTTATATTTTCTATTATTTAAATCAGTATGTAATTAATGTTTTTATTTTTATAGCTTTTCATAATTATTTAGTACTCATGTTTTAGCCTTTAAACTCCTGAAAAACATGGTGATTTTAACACTTATTTTTATACTTTTTTTGTTATCATGTACTATTGTAACATAGCTATTAAGATACTTGAATAAAGATTTTATTTATTTATTTATTATTATTATTATTATCCATGTATTTTCAAAATCGGTCTACACTTAAGCACACAATATGTCCGCAGGTGTACTGTAGTGTGGCAGCTCTGTTAGCGTGCAATATCGCGGGTGTCTTGACACACAACCCTCGCGAGATGGCGCAGCGCCGGGCCTTCCTTGAGACGAGGGACTGCGTCGAAGCGAGGCTGGTCACACAGCGGGAGAACCAACAGCAGGCAAGTCTAACGAGAATGACTTCACTGACACAATATTAAAGTGTATTTACGGGGTACTGTGGCAAAAAATCCTAGGCCACGAGGTAGACAACGCGCGTGTGACGCACCCCTGATGTTGCGGGCGTTAATATGCTTGATAGGTGGGCCGCATACCTGCTTAAAAATGTTATCTTTGTCGTCAAAGAAATCTTGTAACATGAAACACTGCAAAAGACATTCTCCCAATCGCGTTGCAATAATATCTCGATCGATTCGCTACTTTTTAAAAGAAATGGACAACACTCAACGGCTTGTTGGAAGTGCCTGCCTTTAGACTCTAATGAAATTAAGTCCCTCGCCTAGCGAGATTAACTTTGTTACGGAGTGAGAAGAAATGAAAAAAAAAAAACTAGCAAAAAGTTGGTTCTTTACTGGCTTTCTTTCGGAGCTGTGAGGCACCAAAGCCTAGCTAAAAGGCTAGCGTAAAAAAAATATCATTAAATTTGGAAGATTTGGCTGTGATTTTATAACCGACCGCCCGCCTGTCAACCACCTTTGGAATGTGATTATTGGCAGCTATTAAGGCTTTGTGTCCCTTAGTCGCCTCGTATTACATCCACAGAAAGATGTGGAGTAGTCCTGTTCTAGGGCGGAACCACACGCGAGTACAGTAGTACTCGCTATCTTATACAAATTAATTATTTAGTGAGTCAACATTTGTCAAAAATTATAAAAAAAGGAGACTTTTAGGCCACAATCTATATAATAAATTATTGTCCGCGGAACGGAGGATGGTATAGTGTCCCACCCAGCACGGAAATATCTACATATTTATTTATTTACCTAAATACAACGGTACATAATATGTATTCTTTTAAAGTATTTAGTAAGAAAACATAGGTGTCCCACCGTGTCAACCAATCATGATCTACCGGCAACGCTATTCAACATATATTATATACTTATGTAAACATCGTAAATAAATAACAGATAGCCATAATCACAGAGCAAAATAACACAACGGTGTTACATAACATATTCGCAGATTTTTCCCGTAATGACCCATACCAAAATATAGGAATTTTTTTGGGGTGATTATTGGATTTCGACATTTCGGAGAAAACACATTTGTTACATACGTAATAATATAAAACAATCCATCGCAATAGACCAGATATCACCGTTCACAATAAAACCATCAAAACCGCATACCTTATATATGTTGCAATACCAAACACCCACAACATTCAGGCCACCATATCACAAAAACTCTCAAAATACAAACATCTCGCAATAGAATTAAAACAGCTGCAATGGCAAGTCATACTGTACACATAGTTCCCAATCATCATTTCAGCGACTGGCGTCGTGCCTAGGAGTTTGCATCAAAGGTTAGATATATTGATAGCCCACAAAAATATCCTCCAAATCTTGCAGAAGGCAGTAATATTAAATACTTGCCGTCTAACTCCGAAATTTCTCACTACCTTTTCAATATCTTACGCCAACACACACATTATGACCTCTTTGGTCATGTCGCGTGCGCGCTGGCATGTTTTTTATTTCTTTCATTCTAAATTCAAAATTTTAAATCATTGTTCCACTTGATATTTTGAAATCACATTTTGACTCATTCATTACCATAACGATATCGTCACGTACCACACGTACGCTGTAATAATAATAAAATATATATATAATAAAATATGTTAAATTATTTATAGACCCTTGAGGGGTCTGTATTTTACTTATCAATTATACTATTATACAACTGTCTGCCTTTGCCTATTTCTACTCCAACCCTACCCTGAAGATATAAGAGTAATACTACCAGTAGTTTGTAGCTTGTGAGAAATAACTATAAATATAAAAATTGACGAGAAAAAGTGCCTGTGAAGGTCTAATTTCTGAATAAATGATTTGAATTTGAATTTGAGATTACCCTAGCACCTAACAATCTCATGCTTTTAATACCATCGTTATAACTTCTATTTGCGCTTTGACTATGGTCCGTGTAAAAATAAACCCTATATTAAAGGGAGATATAAATAAAAATAAAAATAATAACAATATAAATACGGTAGGATTTTCGAATGAAATACGCAATTTTTTTACTTCTAGTAAGTATAAAGTTGAATATAAAAGCGCTATATTTTTGAAACGAAAAAAGTACAGATAAAATACCACTCGCGTTTAATACGTTATTGTTGAAAGTTAATTTTTATGGAAATCCAAATTGGAATGCAATGGAATGGAAATGAAACGGAGTGAAACGTAGATAATTAAAAATAAAAAGGTTATCACATAATACTGTACTTATCCAACCATCAAATAAGGCCACGTTTGGATGGACGTAATTAGGCGTCGGGTTCAAATTCCTCGTTGATAAATTTCAGCGTTTCCCTCGTATAATAAACTAACTTTTTCCCGAGGCTTCGCCCGCGAGATTTTCCCCACTTTAATGATACATTTATATTTTCGTGATAAAAGGTACCCTATGTCCTTTTCCGTACTTTAAAGTACATGTATGTAAAACTTAAAGAAGATTGGTTGGATAAAGCTTAAAGAGGTAACAAAAAGCAAACAAGTTAGGAATAAAATATTCAGAGCCCGAAATACCGGTATAAAATAGTATATATATTAACCCATGTTATCTATAACGGTATATAAAACCGGTATTTATAATATGACGCGAAAAAGTGCATGTGAAAGTCAAATTACTAAATAAATAATTTGTTTCGAATCAAATTTAATTATCATCACAAATTTATATAATACTTCGAAAATTGTGACCGATATTATTCGTATGTCGTTTAGCGAATACCGATAAAAATATCCGTATTTGGTATACTGATATAAAAAAAATCAATATTTTGTCGATAGATGTGGGCTAAATATCGTTATTAATCTTTGCCGTAAAACATATAGTTATGAATATACCGAAATATACCGGTATATACCACTATATACCGCAATTTTTCATACCGGTAAATTGTAGACCTAATAATAGTGCCGTATAGCAACAGTTCAGTGTTCCTCAAAATGTTTGAGCATTATATTTGCGTGTCCTGAAATTTTAACGTGACGTCAAACGTACACTCGTCCGAACACAGCCTTAGGTTGTTACTTCGCTCCAGAAAGCGAGAAAGTCTAACATCACTCAAAACTTTTCTCAGATCGAACTCGTTAATCTAACAAACTATCTAGCGAGTGAGATAACTTTGAAAGCACAGCTTCCTTCACAATCTGAACTTAAGTGGGATGTTATGACGTTTAAAATGCAACAGTTGAGAAAACTAGTGTTAAACTTATAATGATAGATTGATAAAAATGATACATATAATTAAACAAAGCATCTCTTATCTTATCTAACTAAGTGTTAGTATATAATATTAAATCTGAGTTTCATGAATGGCCTTGTTTTTATTAATTACTAGAATTTTAGATACTTTTGCTTACGTTGCTGAAGATGTATATAATTATAAAGTAACCCTCTATATAGTGAATAGGCATTTTTTGTACTGTAACCCTAGACTTGCTTCCCAGCTAGATTGAGATCAAACGCACTTAAATTATATAAATATATATATTTTTAATTTTTTTGTAAGACAAGATTTTACGAAACTATCAAATTTAGAACGACAAATTGTCTGTCTCACAATAGTAGCTCATTGGAGCGCGACTACGTTCCGCCGCCGCGTCACAGGCACGCGAACCAATCAGAGCCGAGACAATGGGATCGCTCAATGAGTGACGTGTTGAGCGAGACTGCAAACGTATATAGCCATTGAGCATTAACGGTTAAGTCGTTAATTGTAACTTTTTTTTTGTGAATGTTTATCTCTAATATATAAAGTACTAGTATCACACACACACCCTCCATAACAGCTTTACCGATTTCAATGAAATTTTGTGTGTATTTTCAGTAGATCTTGAAATAGGTTATTTAATTTTTTATACCACCCAAGCGAAGCCGGGAACGGCCTCTAGTATTTTATATAACTCTACAGGGATAAATCTCTTAGATCACCTTTATATTAATATATTTTGATAACATTTTCACCGTATAATGATTGATTTAATGATTCAACTGTTATTAAACATAACTGACTGGCCATGCTGACTGGTATAAAATTAACTGTTAAGAACGTGTGTTGAAAAGACACATACATATAACACACATGTGCATAACACACGTGCTGTTGATTAATCACGGCGGGAAAACAGTAGAGAATTAAACAATATATTTTATGCATCAAATATGCTAAATTGCCTACTTACTGTAGCTATTTAAACATCACAATTTCAACACATGTCTACGCTTAAATATTTAATTCATAACATGTTTAAGTTCCAAGTAGATACGTCTCTGTTAATATCTGATTCAAATTGTATCATGTAATTATAACGAAGCGGTGGTGGTGTAATTAAGACGCCCGCCTGTGGAGAGGTCTCAGGTTCGTATTCTACTCGTGCCACATGAGTTTGTATACCACCACTTGCTTCCAGTGAAGGAGAACATCGTGAGGGAGGAATATGCACACTGGTTGATTTATTAACTTGCATGTGGAATGTAGAAAGCAATGGCAAACCACTCCATCAATAGTGCCGAAAAAGTTATTGTGTGTGTGTAATTCCACGACCATCAGTCATGAGAAATACGACTGTGAAGAAGAGAAATTAATATTACATTAAGAGCGCAAATTAGAGTAACAAAAAGAGATATATTTTTGGTTTCATTCCCCCATCCCGACTGTAGAGAGGTACGTTTATATGCACAGTTCACAAACGAAAACAAATATTCAGTATAGTTTACTCCCAGCGTCTGCGGCGGGCGCTAACCCATCGAAAACCTATCTCGGCTTGCGATTGAATAAACATAGTGATTGGTTTGTGTGTGTTTTAGGAGCGTCTTCTGCTGTCGGTGCTCCCGCGGCATGTGGCGGTGGAAATGAAGGCCGACATCGCGAACCAGCCGCGCCAGGAACAGTTCCACAAGATCTACATCCAGAGATATGAAAACGTCAGGTATTTATTTAACTAGCTGTTGTGTAAAATTTTCCACGGGAACAGTTATTTTTCCGAGATGAAGGGTACCCCTATAACCTTCTCCACGTTTAAAATTACATATATACAAAATTTCAAGGAGATTGTTTTAGTAGATGGAACGTGAAGAGGCAACAAACAAAAAAAAATGCGTTTATAATATTCGTAAGGATTCTTGTGGGATCAGGTCACTAATAATAAAACAGATTTTGTAATTAATAGAAGCTACAGCTCCCACAATATTGTATTTTTTATTTAGCGCCTCTCTTGTTGTAACTCTTTGTATATGCAAATTGATTTTGTTATATAAGGAAGCGACTAAGGTTTGTCAGGGTCGTGGCAAGTGGAAGTCATAGTCTCTGCCTAATTCCACGGGAAATACACTTGATGTATACACATCAATAACGACGTAGACGAATATATACATATTGTGGCGACATGTCATGTAAAAAGCCGATCAAACGCAACGAATAACAAGCCACACAAGTGATCCACTACTCTATGGACAGATGATAAGGAACTTGCCATAGAACTTAAAACACAATGGAGAGCACATACAGTCCATTTCTGCCGTCAATATGATAATTGCAGTAAGAAGGATCTAGATGACTTCGAGAAAAACGCGGTTAAAGTTTTGGTACGAAAATCTTCAATAACTCCTATGTTTGTTATCACATCATGATGGTTGATACCTTAAATGAAAGAGAACCTCATTACCTATCTATTATTTGCATTGGAAACCAATTGTAGGTAATAAGAAGCAAAAAATACATTAATTTTGTTATACTAAGTATCTTCTAGAAGCATCTGTTAAGGAATACTCAGCATATACACAGGAAGTGGGTTCTTTACTGTATATATGCTAAGTTTCCATACAAGTTTTTCATTATTTAAAGTTTATTTTTTTATGAGCATACATGCAGTACCGCACCATACTGTTTTTCAGATCAGACCACCCATTTAGTAAATATTGACACTCTGCTTAGGGATAAAACAGTATAATATCTTCTTAGTGTTTATTTGCTCGGTCCATGCCCAATTTATGTATGTAAATTACTTAACATAGTAAGTGTTATAGACGTCATAGTGTACTTATGCCGAGAGACTATGAATAACAACTTTTGCCGTAAGTGTATCCACTGTAATCACGTTTTGTAATGTAAAAAAAATGCTTGACTTACTGCAAAATTTTAATTGTTAAATTTGGATCTAAAATACATACAAACAACGAATGGAGATCTCGTTATTGTGATCATGGCTGTATATATAACTCGGTTTTGGCAAAAATCCTACTTACTGCAATTATCCTATTGACGGCAGATATAGTACCGAGAGTTTTATCATCAACAGGGGTAATACCGAAATCACTTTCACAAAGCCTGAAAACATTAAATATCCCGATGTATATAGTTTACCTTTTACAGAAAGCCACCATTCGTAATACTTGCTGGATCACCAGAAAATTTCTATTGTCTTCCAGTGTTTCTGCTGGGTTTTCTATTTTGATTCTTGCTCCTATCGCTTGGCTAAGGCCCGCGTTAGTTGCTTATATTACCCTCTCTCAAGAGGAGAAAAATATACATAAAAATAATAATAAATATATTAGGACAAATCACACAGATTGAGCTAGCCCCAAAGTAAGTTCTATACTTGTGTTATAGGATACTAACTTAACGATACTATATTTTATATATATTGATGGCACGACGGTCGATTTACTATAAAAAGCTAACAAGCCTAGACCGCGCAGACAATGCGTTTTCGATTGGAAGCATAAATACAACCTCCGACACGACACCGTCTGTCGCGTGCGGTTCCCCAGGCGCAACACCTAGTCTGGCGGGAAGATCTTCCCTTTGTGGCGGTCGAGCATGATAACCTCGCTCCCGCTGCAATATAAAACACAAATAGATTTACAGAACAAAACTACGAAAATATCCGAAATCTAATTAAAATTACAATTGAAAAGTACATTACTTATTTGAAACATTACCATCAATATTTTTTATGTTATAAACATACATTATGTAAAACCGAACAAAAAATAATAATTTATAGTCTAACTCCAACATCAAACATACAAAGACACTAATTATATCACTATAAAGTTTATGCAACTCTCCAAAAATTTTACGCTTTTCGTTTTCCGCGTATGAATGCATTACACGATAGTATAAATTTTAAGAGGATTACAGGACGGGCAACGTCATTGCACCTGCATTTTGGAGCCCTAACGAGATTAATCTGTTAGTTTAAGCCCTTTGAGACTGGACATTGGTTGGACCAGACAGACATGCAATCAAGTTAATGCCAGTTTCAACTTTGTTTTAATCTGCCGGGTTTAATTGAATGCTTTCCCTTCAATCTTTTCAATGCTGTGCTGTGAGTTTGCAAAGCAATTATTTGAAACTATAAAATATGTGGTCTTAGCACAAACTTTTTTGTTTAATTTTGCTGATATTTCAACGACCTTGTAGTCGCCGTGGTCGCAACCAGACTGGAGTATTTGCGGTGTGAAGTCGATGCAGTTACGCACCAATTGCACTACCCGCACTAGTTTTTTTCTAGTCACATTATGGCCGGTGCACACTACACTCATACTATCCGATATATAAAATATGTTTTTCGACACAATTATTTTATTATTGTCAGATGTAGTAAGATGTTTTTGCTTTCAATGCATGACAAAAGATCATGTCCCTGCTGGTTTCTGGGAGCACTGTCAGGTTATACTTATCATAATAATGCATTGTCATCCAAACTGAACGTCTAGTACAAAATTTCATCGTAATTGGAAGATATCAAAATGGAGTTACAAGATTCCATCCGAATATATATATTTACTTATATACATTGGAAGTGATATATAAATGCTTTTAATATGAACTTCTGAAAGTCTATAAATAGTATCAATTGTTATATACGTACATACACCTGAAACAAGTTTTATTATAGGATTCCGTCCCTTTAAAGGGCTTCGTATTCAAAAAAGTTCGGGAAAGGTTAGACTGTAAAAAGTTACGCTCTTACATTTTTGATGCAAACCCTTAAAACGCACTAACCCAAATCACAAGCCCATCTCCACGAACAATATGAAAGTAACCCACCCGGAACTGACTAACTAGGATAAATTCACGTGAGCAATTTGAGGAATACTATACACATGCGCGATGGACAAGCTCCAATGTCGCCTGTGTAATATTTAGTTTGTCAATGGTATTATGTTAAACTTGTCTATGATCGTATGTCAGTCGACTCAGGGATGTAGCTAACGATAGCACCCAGAGGCTCAAAATATCTTGGATAACATCGCAACTAAGCTGCAAAGTCAAAGACAAAAAACACTAAAGACTGATATGTGCCTTGAGATAGAAATATTTCCATACAACTTCCTGGTCCGTCTCATACGAAGCTCTGCATATGGGCCTTGTAAAATCGGTCACCAGTGAGGGACAAAAGATATATTAGCACTCTGTCCAGATTTTTCTCATGTATTTCTACGCATTTCTCATTCTTGTAGAGGGTTAACAAAGATATGACGAAGACTAGACTTTTCTCTGTCTGCGAACGTAATCGTGACTGTGCGAGGCGAGACGTAGAGCTGGTGGACACCCTGAGCTTACGCTCCCAAATGCATACAACCTCAATTATGCGCGTTGGCGCGTGCATTTAAAGAACCAAGAAAAGGGTGAATTTTTATTAAAACGTTTATGGTTTTAAAATTCATCCTTTTGATACTCCTTCCGTGATATTCCATTATGAAGGCAAGGTACTCAAACGATTGTCCCGAAATGAACTAGAACCGCACTCCGAGTCCTGTAACCACTGTCTCTTACTAGGTTCACTGGGAAGTAAGGCCCAGTCAACCAAGAATAAAATCGCTCAATAAGGGCCATATTCTTAATTATATAACACATATTCGTATATACGTACGTATATAGTTGTAAATTTTATGTCTTCCGCGGTCCAATTTACAACACAAAAGAAATATTTCTATACCACTCCAAAACTGTGGGCCCAGTAAACCTATTCAAATACAATATTAGAGCAACTGGGACCGCGGTCCCAGTGTATTGCGGTGCCAATCACCCAAATACCCATGCAGTGGTGGGTTGCACGTCGGTATTTACTAAGATAATTCGCAAATGTTTGCGTATGTTTCAGTACCTGCGGCGATAGTTAGGGCCACCAGGCATGGCGCGTGCTTCGAATAGCTGTATGAATGTTTCTCGTACTCGATACGTACGAGATTAAATATTTATATAGCTTTTGACATAAAACCCGACCTAGCATGAGTTGGAGAGTGGAGATTTCCATGTCTGTCTATCCTCACTTATCCTATTGACCTCCGTGACAAGTCTCTTGCTTTCTTTTTTAATTCTCTATTTCATGTGTTTTGTGGTGTTACACAGTATTGTTAGTGTTCAGTCAGTAGTGTGTAGATTTTGAGAAATTACTATTTACAATTTGACGTGATAAATTGTCTGTGAAGGTCTAATTTCTGAATAATGTTAATTTTAATTTGAATGAGTGTTTCCCCGGTGAGAAGGTTCCTTATGGATGGATAAGGAGGGGTCCACCACGTGGTCCTATTTCGGATTGGCGGCTTACGAACCAACAGCTTAACTTGCCTTCGGAAGTTCGGACGAATTCATGATAATAACATTTTTGGTCACCCATCCAATGGCCGGACTTACCGGCACTATCAAGGTCGAACGCCAGAAAAATTATTATAGTTTCATGTTAATAAGGGAATATTTTAGGTAACAGTTATAAAATTGACCATAAAATAATAATGTTTGTTGCAGCATCCTGTTCGCGGATATCTGTGGTTTCACGTCTCTGTCCGACCAATGCACTGCCGAGGAACTGGTGCGACTCCTGAACGAACTCTTCGCCAGGTAAAGAATAGAACAGAAGCATGGATTCTCTAATTAACTACTTGACTGGGTATAAAATAAAATGCCTACAAATATCACTTTAACTATTTGTTCGCCGCGAACATAGAACCACGCGAACACAATACATTTTTGATGAGTTTTCACACAAAATTGTGAATATTTCAAAAACGACATACCGATCTTGTTGCGCACCACGAACTTAAAAATTCTATTAACAGATCATACATACCTTTTAAATTTCATCAAAATTAGACCAACGATTCCGAAGTTGTCGCGTTACAAACGTACGTACACATAAAAAAACGTATTTTTGCCCCAAGTTGATTTGTAGAAGTAATTACAAAGTTCTACAGTTTGCCCTTCCAGGCGACTCTTGGCCTTGTCTACTACTACGTAAAAACGTTTGCATCTATCCCTTGTGCTAAACAGCCAGTGTTTCACTCGTCACCGTCACATAGGCCGACGCGAATGCGTGAACATTGCGTGGTTAGTACGAGTGCTTTTGCCGCAATGAAAAAACCAGCAATATATATCGAATTTTCCGAAGTTTAGCAAACTGTTCGACGACAGTGTAGGACCGGCATAAAGGACAAGTAGCCACTCACCGGCGCTATATTGCACTTTCAATTTATAGCTTAGTAGAAAAGAGATTGGATACTTGCGTGATGGATTTATCGTAACTCCTGTATAGTCGACTGCAACTGCATTACCCTGTCGTCTTTGAAATACCATCACTCTAACAGGACTACTTAAGGCGCTATGTGCCCGCACACCGACGCCATCATTAATTTATCATCAATTTAATATATTTATTAGCGATTTTTTAAGCGATTTTTTGATATCGTATTCCAATGCTGGACAAAGATCTCTCCGTTAATTATCCACCAATCTCGGTCCAGGGTTGAGTGATGGCCATGCTCAAAAATAAAAGAATAAAAATATTTTACCGAAAAATAAAAATAAAAAAAATTAACATTATTATGCCACTCTATAAAATAATTTTATCAGAATATTATTATAGTTTCTCACCGAATATATTTTAGTTTCTCATTACATAATACAATGTTGTCCACAGTTGACTAAATCGAAAACGGTGACCACATTGTTTTGTAGAAGACTATAATATTTTTGTCTAGTGTGGCATAATCTGTTAAGATATTTTTTTTTATTTTTCGCTAAGATATAAAAGAGGCGCGATTACGGCGCTGGGGTACACGGCGCATTAAATAAAAACTTAAACGTAAAAATGGCAAACCATCAACCAGCAAAGTGCAACGTAAGATCCAGAGCGAGATTGACTTTTATTGGAAATGATGACGTATTTTATGGATTTAATAAAGCGCTGTGAATAATAAATAACGGAAATAGAATTACGACTTGCGAGCTTTGAAATAACTTGGAAATAAAAAAAAAAATCATTGGCGATTTTCTTTTTTATTATCACGGCTTTGTTGGGAATATTAAAAGGATTCCGAACGTAATTGCCAATAGATTAATATTACGATTCATTGTTCCTCTTTTGTTGTTTGTTTACCTTTATTTTTGTTTATGGCAACCGAATAGTTATAATTATAAATGGGCCTATGTTATTGTAATGTAACTTGTTGCCAGAAACAAGGGCATAAATAAAATAAAGCCTGTTCATAGCGAATACAATAAACATACAGTGATATGGTTTTAATAAAGAAGAAGTAAATAGTTGAATTTGGAGTGGTCATATTTGATTAACAAATTTTTGTGAGATTCATTATATAATCAAATTTACTTACTTGGTTAATTGGTAAAAAACTTATAATTTGTTTTATATCTCTTGTTTCTTACATTATTAAATAATAGTGTTATTAAAAATAAATACATATAAATACTTAAAGTGTTTAAAATGCCTAAAGTTCTTCAAAAAGGGAAGTGAAAAGATTTACATATTTAGGGACGGCAACGCGTGTGTGATGGACCCCAGCGGTGACCACTTCCCATCCGATGGCCACATGCCTGTTTGCTCGCTCAGAAGTTTAAAAAACCTCTTAATCCAACTGGCGAGCGGAGGTTCTCTAGTGACGGTCAAAACTAACTACTATACTTGCTACAAATCCAATCGTACTCATGACAATCGGAACAATAATCGTTCCAAGCCAACGTTTAATTCGTTATTACTATTTATATTAATTTGATTTGTCTAAATAAAGGTCGCATAATGAATAATGATTATCCTTACGTGTCTCTTCGCGATAAACTCGAAAACTAGTGCGCGAATTTTCACGAGGCCTTCACCGATTGTCACAGGTTTTGAGGGTGTAATTTAATATGTTTTTTACCCGAGCGAAGTCGCTAGTGGACTCAATAATAAAGATGTTCGCTCATGCTGTATGTCAACAGATTCGATCGACTCGCGGCCGAACACCACTGCCTCCGTATTAAGCTGCTGGGCGATTGCTACTACTGCGTATCTGGACTGCCCGAGGCGCGCGACGACCACGCCAAGTGCTGCGTCGAGATGGGTCTTGACATGATCGACGCAATTGCGTAAGCGTTTATATATATATGTAACGTTTATTTCCTAGTAATTACTACATAGGTATATATAGGCGACGAAATTTGATACAAGTTTTGCACAAAGATATTATAACCAAAAATAAAAATAAAAAGAAAACAGAGAAGAAAAATCTCTACGTAAGATACAAGAAGTCTGAAGGACTTCTGTGTGTTCGGCATTTGAAATGAATCTAAATGGCGCCTATTCAGAAGTTCTACCGACCTTTGTACCATGGTCTATGTACCTTGGTTATGTATTTCTGCCGCCAACAGCAGTACTTGTATCGTTGTTTTCTGGTTTGATGAATGAGAGAGGCAGTGTAATTACAGGATATGATAAGGGCTGGCTTCGTGGTATATAAAAAACAAGACGTGTAACGATGCTGTGTTGCAGATTGGTGCGCGAGGTGATGGCAGTGAACGTGAACATGCGCGTAGGTATTCACACCGGCCGCGTCCACTGCGTGGTGCTCGGCCTTCGCAAGTGGCAGTTCGATGTCTGGTCCAACGACGTAACCCTCGCCAATTACATGGAGAGCGGTGGCGTCGCCGGGTGAGATTAACTTTGGTCCGGTTGCACGGTCCAAAATCTAAATCATTTGTATTCAGAAAATAGACCGTCACATGCATTTTTTCACGTCATATTCTAAAGTCGTGGGCCGGGTCGTGAGGTTCCCTCTATTATGGTTGAGCTACGCGATGGCTGTCCCATGCGTCAACTCGTGAACGGGTGCTGCCAGAGGAAACTGGTCATCTCGTTTCTCATATATTTTCATGTAAGTTAATTGTGTTTCACATCGATATATATATATATATATATATATATATATATATATATATATATATATATATATATATATATATATATATTATAATCAGCACTCGGATCACAATCATAACCTGTTTTGATATACCTTTTGACTATGTACATTATGTACTTTTATATATTATTAGAAAGAAAAAAAAAATTGTAAGAAACAATAATGGTAAGCCGATCTGGCATGATAGGGACCAACACTGTTCAAATGAGTTTCTTTCGGCATTTCTTCTCAGCAGTGGTCGTTCCGAAATGCCAGTAGTTTGTAGCTTGTGAGAAATAACTATAAATAAAAAGATTGACGAGAAAAAGTGCCTGTGAAGGTCTAATTTCTGAATAAATTATTTGAATTTTGAATTTGAATTTGAATAAATTAAATTATGTTTACCAAAGCTACGTCAAAAAACTTTTAACCATGTATTTTATTGTGTAGTATACTCGGCAATCATAAATATTTCCGTAAGCCCTTCTGGCATGATAGGAAACAACACTGTTCACATGAGTTTATTCTCAGCAGTGGTCGTTCCGAAATGCCAGTATTTTGTAGCTTGTGAGAAATAACTATAAATATAAAAGTTGACGACAAAAAGTGTCTGTGAAGGTCTAATTTCTGAATTAATGATTTGAATTTGAATTTGAATTCGTATATTTTAACTCAAAATGTACGGAAATAATTATTGCATAGAGTGCTAATAAAATAAATATGATTGATCAACTGAAATATTTTAATAAGAGATCGAACTGATTTTGCTGATTTCAAACAAAATTTTAACTATTAAACTTCGCTCGCATTTTCACATCTTTGTAAGTGCTCGCACAGAACTAACACTCGTTCGTCGTTCCAACAGCCGCGTGCACATCACGAAGGAAACGTTGAGTTGCCTCGGTGAAGACTACAAGGTTGAGCCAGGGTATGGCGGACAGCGCAACACATACCTCAAAGACCATAACATTGAGACATACCTGATTGTACCAGACGACACTAGCCGAGTGGTGAGTGAATATATAATTATACTAGTCGTAGTATAATTGAAAACGGTCGTTCATAATCTGTATCGGGAGATTGTAAATTGTCCAAAAATTTCTGTCCTTCGAATTAGCATTACGGGAGCAATATCACTTGAATTTTGGTAATAAACGTTCTTTAACTCGTCCAATATCATTACTATTATCAAACTGTATTTTTTGGAGTAGTAATTTAATTTGACTAATGCTAAAGACAGATATTGAATATATTTTAATGACTCCGTACTTTAAGCATTGACTGTTACAGGATAAGAAACCCCAGCATTCATTTTCTTTGAATGGAAACGTCTCGAAGGAAATGCGTGTGATGGGTCACGGCTCACAACACGGGAAGCACTCCTCCAAGTTAGTACAATTATATCTTTACATAGTTTTGTTTTTCTATATGTATATTTGTCTATCACTTCTTCCCCCTTTACTATGGCGCCTGACTGATTTTCGTGGAATTTGGAATTGGAATTTGGAATATCTGTTCCAAATTCCAGTTCACCCAGACAGAGCTGAGCAAATATATACTACCGCGGACAGAGCTGCGGGCGTCAGCTAGTATACTATAAAATATGGAAGTTTTATAATTGAAGGTCAGACTAATCAATGGTTTGGATAACGTATCTCGCAACATTAACGCTTGCAACTTACGAAAATTAACCGACAAACTTTTTTATATGCATATTATGATATTAACCACAAATAATTAACGTCACAGCCACCAGCATTAGAAGTTAATTTGAAGTACATCCCTGTCCGTTGCATGCAGATTTCAACATGAAATAAACACCTTTCTCACGACTCTCCGCGTCAAATTCATTCGTTTCAATGCATTTCATTGTTGAAGGATCGGAGTGGACTCTAGCAATGAGAACAAGAAGCCAGAGGATGAAGTGAATGAGTATCTAATGAAGGCCATCGACGCACGCTCCATCGACCGTCTCCGAGCTGATCACTGCCAGCCCTTCACCCTCACCTTCCGTGACGTGACCCAAGAACGAAAGGTAAGTCGTTGCATAAAGTTAAATTTCCATACATTGTGCCGAAATAGATAAAGTTCTGTGCTGCATGACACCGCTCACGAAGTCAACTCCTACACAACTGGGGGACTGCAACTTGACCTGAAAAATACCTGTAAAGGTCTAATTTCTGAATAAATAATTTAAGATTTGATGGGTTTAAAGAAGACTTTACAGATAAGACGTATTTAAGTCTTCTTTAAACCCATATCTCAACGTTTGTTCGGTTTTCTATTTATAGATATGTCTTCTCTCATTACTTTCATATGATTTGAATTGTGTTAAGTGAAAAGCAAGGACTGTTCCATTGTCTCTTCACAATAAAACTAATTAAAACGTTTAACATCAGACAAAGGAGTTTTATTCATTTAATTTAGAATCCTTTCGTTCTCGCGAAGCAAGCTTTTAATTGGTCTTGACTACGGAAAATTAATTCTAAAGAATTTTATAATAATATCGGACGATGGAAGCAAACTGGAGCTGGTCACTATCAAAGAGGTCTAATTTACACAAAAAGTAGAACACCGATAGATTGTTTGCATTTGAGACGTAATGCTGGAGAAGGCTGGAGAAAAGTCGTCGATATATGTGTATAATTTTTTCTTCTTAGAGCACAGCTATAAATGATAAAGCACTGGCAAAAAAGAATAAGTTTGATGGAAAGAAAAAAAAAAGAAAGTGATGTAGTTGAGAGAAGCAGACATTAAATGAAGTTGCAATTAGAATGAATGAATGGTTGGGCACTAAACACGTCTCGACATGATTCCTTAATTAGAAAGATTCTTTACAACCACTGAAAGAGGAAGCAAGAGTATCTCAGAACCTAAAAATGATTGCAAGCTTCGTAGTAGACCAACAACACTATTCGACGGAAATCGACACACGTGTCCCGGCTTTAATGGTGTTCGTGGAGCAGACGGTCGACAGTTAGCGTGTGCTACAAATTTTCCAGTGTATATTTTCTATCTAACAGCTAAGAATGGAGTTGTGGTCAATGCTCCACCGACAAGAGAGCTAGCTTTAAGAAGAAGAGCTATGCACCACACGATACTGATTACACGAAATAAAACCAACATCCATGGACGTCGTCATTGCAGAAGACGAGTAACAGATTAAAGCGAAATGATTATTAACAAAAAGTCTGTAGCATCTCGCCTCAAACTACAAAGCACCTACTGTCTTCCCCCCTGTGCCCCAACGCTCGGACTGATCTATTTTAGACAAACTTATCTGGGAAATTCAAATTCTAGAGTTGTTCGAGAACGTCGACAGCAATGATGAAGAAGGACGGATTATGGATTTTCCATACAAATCTAATATCAACAATATGATATTTACGCTTAATTGAAGCCAACATTGAAAAGGCCTTTTTGTACTTTTTTATTCTAAAATGAGACAGATGCGGCCATCTCATTTTAGAACAAACTAACTATCCCTTGGTGTATTATTGAGAAACACCAACGCTTTATTATTTATATTATATTTCCTCGTATTTTTAATTTGGTTTTATATGAGAATGAAGGAAGTGTAATAAATTGTTTTTCCGTCAACAATCAATTAGAAAACAATCTGAATACTTCCTTCATTGTTACTAACAAAAAAATGGACTTATGGTCTGAATAAAGAAATTTTATTATTATTATTATAAACCGGAACGCCAATAGGAAGCGTTGACAAATTTACATCAAAATTCAATCAATGAGCCAAGTCGGATTTGCGCGAGTGATTCGTTACTCAATTAGCTCCGTCGTCGGACAGTTCCCATTCGCCACTGATTGATTGATTCGGAAAATTTCCGCCTGTTAGAGAATACGGTGCGATAATGTATTCCCAAATTCATCAATTAAACACATAGTCCGTATAATACAAAACATTTTCCTGTTAACTACTGAAGGCCTACCACGAACCATACGTAGCAAGTTTCTAACTTTCATATGCTGTCTACTTTTTCACGTATCGTGTACGTGTCGTGTAAAAAAATGAGATAATGTACTTAAATACATTTATATCTACATTAAAAATAGTAGCCCGCCTCCAACTTCTTGATCTGAGACCTTCTACGTAAACACCTGTGCAGAAAGTCTAAATACCTACCGCGTTGTCAGAAAGTTCCTCAAAATTAACTGACTTCGGACCGTAAAATAGATAATAACTCATCATATTACTCGATTGACGCTCGTAAATGATATGATTATATCGGCTCGTGCTGAAAAACAAACATAGAAATAGTAAATTCCACACTAAAGTTGCTGTCAGAAGATTTTACAATAAATATATTGTTATACACCTTGCACCCTTTTATTTTGCAGTACAATGCCGAGCGGGACCGAATGCTAAAGGCATACTTCTCTTGCACGCTAGCAGTGTACCTTGCGGTCATCATCATTCAGCTGCTCGCCTTCAACATGTAAGTAAACAGTATTTATTTCAACATAGAATACTTGGCATTCGTCAGCTATTTTAATATCCCTATTGGAGCACTGGCCTTCTTCCTGGCCGGTTGGAGTCTTCCTCTATTCCTGGTTCGTGGACTTATCTTGCTGGCTTGATACTAAATTGGTGAGTTTTGACTGCAAATACTGTACAAAATTTCCAATTAAAAGTGCTTTCAAATGGACGTGTAACGTCAGGCGCACCTGGATAGCTAGTGTTGATGATGATCTCGACACTTGTATTATTTTCAATCGTCTAATGCTTATAAAATTACATTTAGTTTTTCTATAGACTTTTCAAATAGACATACTTTTATTTTAGGAAAATACATTTAGTAACTATAACTAGTTGTTCGCCGCGAACTTAGACCTTGCGAAAACAATAGTTTTTATTAAAACGTGAATATTTCAAAAACGACTGACTATACCGATTTTGATGGTCCACGAACTTAAAAATTCTATTGACAGACTCTACATACCTTTTAAATTTCATCAAAATCAGACCAACGCTTCGAGAGTTATCGCGTATGTATGTATACATACAAAAAATGTATTTTTGCCTCAAGTTGAAACGTAAACGTCGCTCTCGTCGCTCGCTCGATCAATTATTTCAATGCATTGAGGAAAAACAGATTTAGTAAATATAATTATTTCAAAGCACATTAGATCTCGTATGTCATACTTATGCCTCTTCATGTGTTACAGCACGCTTGTGAGCCTTGTGATGATGGGACTGTGCTCCATGGTGCCACTTCTCATCGGCTACCTCGTTTTCTGCATCGACTTCAAGGTAACGATCCATTTTTATAGTGGCTGTGTCAGCCAGTTGTGATACGACTCTTGACGCAACAAGATGATCATTCCTCCCGCCATGTGCTAGGTTAGTTTCCCTTGTGGGTAAAATTACCTGGGAAAGTTGAGTAAAACTCCAACTTTGATCTGGCACCTGGCTTCATGCTATTGCGGCATCATACGATATATATCACATGATATATATAGTATCACAATATTTAAAAGGACAGTGGTGCACAGAATTTACGTTTTGCGTTGGGCCGACGACCTAAACCGTGGTAAAAACTTTTACACCTTTCGTTAAAGAAGTGATCATATTATATACCTATATTATCTGTTTCAGCATACCTCTGCATTTGTCCGACGAATCTCAAAAAAGGTCCACAACAACAGGAACCTGGCACAGGTCCTGTCCGGGCTGGTGGTCGGAGCTCTCATCCTGCAAATCCAAGTCATCATGGTACGTTGGCTGCCTTTTCTATTTATTTTCTTCTGTTATTTTCATCTGTCCCTATGTAAGTTTATTTGTAATCAAGTCTTGCAAGTTAAATCTCACGTCGCTTCAGTTTTCAGAACAATTCATTGTTTTCATAAGCATGTTCTGATGGTGACCAGAATTGGCTCCTGAGAACGGAAATCCTCGCTATCACTCTCACTCCTACTACTACTCACTTGATTGTGCATGATCACCGCAGCCACATATGGAAGCACACACCCTGAATTAATCTTATTTAGAATTCCATGATGAGGTTCCCAAGGAATACAATGGCAGTAGTTTATTCTACGACCACAGAGTACGTGGAAGCTTGTTCGAACACCGACATTTTAATATGTTTTTGATTAGGAATCTTCTTTTAAGTTCTCTCCCCCTCTTTTGTTTGATGTGTGCCAATAAAACCGACACGTGTCTCCTAAACTTATATGTGTATCTAACTCTCGGATCCAAAAAAAATAGTGTCGGTCTTTGATTTTTCAAAAAAATGTATTACATTATCGAATTTTTGATATATTTAAACTAATTTCGATTAGGTACCTAGTTGAAAGTTTCTGTCATCGATTTGTATTCTAATTTGTGTTCTCATAAACTTGAAAAAATAAAAAGGAACTGAATATATTCGAGTCACTAAACAATGAACAATTAAATGGTTGATTACAGGTGTACGCCATGTATTTCGAGGACCGACCGACGAAACAGTTCGAGGAGGGCATCATCTGTCTGTATGATATGAATGAGGTAAATAGAATGGTTCAACCAGCTAAAACTTTAGTATCAAGAGTCTTATAGTGCGAAGGGGATAAGATTGAGCGTGTGGTAACAACAATTCCCAAGGAGGCTTGACGTCAGGCAGGCTGCCGGATGTGAAATCACAGCTGAAACTTCCAATTTAAGATTGTTCTTTACACTGACCCCGGACTTCAGGGAGTCTCACCCCGAATGTAACTGGGACTATATGGAGATGACAGAGAGATTAATGTTACAGCACTACCTTCTGCTGACCTTGCTGGCAATGGCGCTGTGCGCTGTCCACCAGATCCTGATCACAATGGTCAAGACCACGTTCCTGATCATCATCGCGACCATGTATGTGGGCATCACTGTTCAGGAACACCTCTTCTACAAAGAGTTCTTCCAAGACTTCCAGTAAGCCTCTCATTTCTATAGATATAAAATTATATACCAATGTCAAAGCATTTGTTCAGAAATTAGTACTTAACAGTCTCTATTATGTGGGATTGCCACAATGTCGGATTTTATTCCTCATGGAGTAGACAGAGCCAAGAGTCTCGAATAGCCAAGACCGTCTAATATTATAAAGATATTCTTTTTTGGATGTTTGCCCTCATGTTTCTTTATATAGGTATAACTACTGGGCTGATTTGATGTGACACAGAGACAAAACCTTCAAGGTTTAACATAGGCAACTTTTTATTATGGTTTTACCGAGCGAAGCCGGGACTAGCTACTAGTAATCTATAAAACGGTTCAATTAATGTGGCATTTACCTATTCGATTTTTTCAATAATATGCCTTTTGTTTACCCATACAAGTAGCCAATTGTGATTTGTCCATTGCAGACACCACTGTGGTTTGGACTGGAACCAGCAGCTGACCAACATCGTCATCGCGCTGGCAGCCACCGTAGCGCTGATCCTCCATTCCCAGCAGACTGAGAGCACATACCGCCTCGATTTCATCTGGAAGCTGCAAGCCAACAGTCAGTTATTAATTTTTATTAATTTATTTATTTAAAACTTCATTTGCGTAAATACAAAATGCGAGAAGGCGGACTTATATAATAAAAAAAAACATTGTGTACCAGTCGATTTTTAGGATAAAAAGAAAATACAGTAAGGTTAATTATATTCATCACATTGACAAACTTGAGATGTGGTGCTAGACACGTATGTTACGCATATCTTGAACAGCTCGCAGGACCAACATATCCATCACGAAGGAACTCAATAGATCAAAGGTTCTCTCCAAAACTTCAATATTTTGGTCAATTAGTTATATAGTCCGAAAACCAGGCGATAATTTAGAAAAGCGGAAAGATGGAAGTAGATCCAGAGGACGATGGACGATGGTCCGAAAAAGTGAAAGATTTCCTCAAGGTTTCCGAAGCTCTAGAATAGAATGGAGAGGGATTGTGAAAAAGTCGGGTCGAGTACATCAGCGTTTACGACTGTTGAGTGATGCTCTTTTGTAGCATACGTCTTATTCTAGATATAATTATCATCTTCTGTAAATTTACATATTATGATACGAATACATTTATTTGTACGATTGCAGACGAGAAGGAGGAGATGGAGCACCTCGAGGCATACAACCGCAAGTTGCTGGCGAACATTCTACCAGAGCATGTCGCGCAACACTTCCTATGCAGCGACAAGAACATTGACGTAAGTACAATCCGAATCGTTTAGAATGGTGATGGCAGTTGGCATAAGCATAGTCATATCGTAATTAAACCGTTGGAAACCTTCGACACATCACAGACGAATAGTTTATTCCTAAATACCAGAGGTAGACCTTGGAACAAAAGTTGTATGCATGGGTAACTCACTCTTATCCGTTTTTGGATCTCGGTTTGAACGGCGAGAGGCCACGAAGTAGGCAACGCGCGTATGTTACCCACTGGTGTTGCAGGCTGGCTGCGGTGACCCTTTACCATCCCAGATGGGTCATATACCTGTTTACCTGCTTGTTAGAAAATAAAAAGTTCGTCATATCCACTGATCCTGCAGGAGCTGTACCATGAGCAATGCGATTCTGTGTGCGTCATGTTCGCATCCATCCCCAACTTCTCCGAGTTCTACGTGGAGCTGGAGGGCAACAATGAGGGTGTGGAGTGTCTCCGTCTCCTGAACGAAATCATCGCAGACTTTGACGAAATCCTCGCCGAAGACCAATTCAAATACATTGAGAAGATCAAGAGCACTGGCGCTACGTATATGGCTGCTTCAGGTACAGTTTCCATTCTGGCAGTAACGTATATTATGATTGTAATTAAAAAAAAATAACAAGATTCAAGTAGATACTGATAGTAGACAGTTCGTTAATTCTAAAAGGTTACCTACTTACATAAACAAATATTTTCTTGTTGTGAAGGGCGTAAAGCGCTATGCGTTTGTAAGGAATTCACACTTACATTTAACAAACAACATATTTTCTATAGACATATTTTCTGCACCGGGCTTAAACTTTGAATGTTTTCCATTTTTGCGATGTTTTACATGCAATATCACGTGATAGGTCTGACCGCGGCCACTCGCGACCTTCGCGGCTACCGGCACGTGACAGCGATGGCCGACTACGCTCTACGCCTTCGCGAACAGCTGCAATATGTCAACGAGCATTCCTTCAACAGCTTCCGCATCCGCATTGGTAAGCAGCCCCTTCGCACTCGGATGTCATCTCATCAGTCCATCGTAATACGCTTTTAGTACGAGAGAACAATGAGCACGTCACATACAGTCATGTCAAATTGCACGGATATTTATATCGCGGTATAGTAAAGAACTTGCCGTGATGATTTGATCTTTATGTCCTGTCAACTATGTATGAGCTCATTGTTTCTCACACTATAACGTAAGCATTACAGACTCTATTCTCGGATATATATGTGCGACGGTCTCCCTTATTATTTTCTTAACCAATGTTGCTTTGTTTATAATTCATGTAGCTCGTATGCGTATTATCTTGTGTACAATGATTGCATGCAAAGCGACGTCTAGCAAATGCGAATGTTATTAAATATTTTGAACTTCAGTCTTTGGCAATAATACATTTATAAAACTTGTTAAAATCTCTTCTGCCATTGACTCAATTGGCGAAGGGATATTTAGAGTTGAGTAAAGATTAGTTAGGCATGAGAATACTATTTCGCCAGGAATCAACATCGGACCCGTTGTTGCCGGTGTGATCGGTGCTCGGAAGCCGCAGTATGACATCTGGGGTAATGCTGTCAACGTCGCCTCACGCATGGACTCTACCGGCCTTCTGGACCACATTCAGGTATTAAGAAAAAAAAAACGAATTAGCTAGCCGTAGCCGTTTAGTAAATACTATATGATTGCTGATTGTGGGAGGGGGGAGTAGAGCGCGAGTGGAAGGACAGTCGTGGCCCTGCCGCCCGCACTCCTCACACTCTGACATGAGGTGGCACACACAAAGATGGCTTACATACTCGGTAACCCACCTTTACACACAAACCTGCCTAAAAGATAGGTTTTCGCAGGGCTTTTGGTTAGAAATTGGAAAATTGCTGTGTTTACACCCGAATACATGAATTAACTAATTCAAATGTCCAACTGCACCAAGACGATATTGTCATTCAGTCTTTTTCCTTTATCACCTAAAGTCGCCAGGGTTTATATCCATCTAAGAGTTACTTGTTTTGTTGTTGAGTTTATTCTTTTGAGTTAATATAATATAAATATTATTTTGGGGTAAAACGGATGGTAATCTGTATGTTTCTCCTTACATTTAGCTTGGTCGCTTGTCAAGGTCGACGTAAAGACCATCTGCAAGTAGGCTTCGATTTTAAAAATGAAATAGCCATTTTTACTGTCCTTTTGGATCATAATTGAGCAGAAATTACACATATTATAATATACTTGCATTAATAATTAAATATTTTCTGAATATAGGTATTACAGCTAGATTTTATAGACAGTAAAAAAATAATTTTCAATTTCCAATCTGTGATAAAAAACTATTAATTCATCATTTAAGAACATCGTTCTTGTCGGCGGAGTTTCTTCCATCACTATCCTCAGCCATTGTTTTGACCGCCCTGTACGACATCAATCTTGCTCCCTCCTTTATTTGGTCCATATAAGCCCTTTTTCTCGTTTAGCCTCTATTAGGTTTTTAATCAGATTATCATGTCGCACAAAGGAGGCCAAACATTTTTCCACGGCTCAACCTTTTAACAACGCTCTTTTTTCATTTACCAGGTCTAATACTTCTGCGTTTGTCTCCTTTTCTTTTCTGAACTGTGAACTAACGTGACCGTATACAGAGAAGGCTTATAGACTTCGTTATATCTTTCGTTTCACTCATACTAAATAGAGAAATACGTATTAGAAATACACGAGAAGAAATTGGACAGAGCGATAATACGACAATCTTTGGTCCATCGCATCGTGTACACGGTTTTACAACGCCAAATCTTCCGCTTTGTGTGAGATATACCGAAAAAAAGTATGTTCTGTCTCATTTGGCTACGCTAGCTCGTCGTCTTCAGTTTTCTTTGTCTTTGTAAATTACATTATATTTTATCTGTTCTTATAGTAAATTTGGCTGAGCGATTGTGGTACCACAATAAAATTTGAGGGGTTGTCTATCCTGACTTGGCAATAGCGACAGTGTAACCGCTTGCCTCGTGTTAACATGATCTTTTTACAGGTGACGCAAGAGGTGTATGACATTCTAGCAACTCGCGGATACAAGCTTCGATGCCGTGGGACCGTTGATGTGAAAGGGAAGGGTAATATGGTGACCTTCTTCTTGGATGGCGTCGGGGAGACGACTGAGCCTGGCGTCAGGGACATTTACAATGTTAGTATTATCATTTCCTTGTAGGTTCTCTCGTTTCACGTCTCGTTCGTCACTTTGGACTAACTAAACTAGAGGAGTGTGTGTACAAGTATATATAGGTATATTTCCATATGCTCACAAAGAAAAAAAATGCATATTTAACTGCGTTTTTGTTTACAAAGTGTTATTAATTCGTCTTCGTTTTATTGTATCATTATTTTAAATTCTAAATCCTGTTTTACTTGACTTGTGACCTTTGTCCTGCATGAATCCATACAGTCACGTGAGCCATTTTGCGAATAGATTTTTTGTTAAAAAGAAAAATAGATTTGATTAGTTGTTAAACCGTCACACACTGAAAACAAAGGCGAGTGGTACGAGTAGCTCAAATAACCCGTCTCAATTGTATTGAATGATTGTTTAAGAATCCTACGCCATCAACATCAACTGACGGGGACCTGGGCGGTGGCAATGATCCCAAAGGCCGTGACCACCGCCCGCTGGAGACCCTGTCTGAAGGCTACGCGGATGAAGACGCCGGTCCCTCACCACGTACCTCCATTCCAACAGGTAATGACTGACTACTGACGTGAGGCAGTGGGCAGGCTATAATTTCAAAAGCCGGTTTGCAAGGTTTGTATTTGACTTCAATCCCGCCCGGGATTCTCGGTATTTCAGCCCTGAATCCAGCTGGGGATAGGGGATACGCGAGGACGAGAGTGAATCAAATCACTGACGTGATCATTTTTTGTTACGAAAGATCTAAACATTTTTGCTTTATAGACTAATTATATTACCAATTATATTTGCCATATGTGGGCTCAAGTCCAAAACTTACGAGCTGGGAAATTGAAACCCTTTTGCAGAAAACCAGAATGGCTCAACGAGTCCGCGTGTGGCCAACGGAGCGAGTACATCACGCGAGAGCGTTGCGAGCGCGGTGCGAGCACGGGTTCGCCGCAAGCTCGAACGTCCGCATTCGTTCGCCGACGCCACCGACGTGCCACTGCCCGCCGTCCTCTCCATGATCCATGCCCGCGCCAGCTCCAGCGACCTCACTAAGGATGTAAGTACCTTTGGAGTCCTTGAGGGCAACTATGAAACAAAACACTACGTTGCGTCTACACTTTCTTTTTTACACGATGCATACACGACATGGGAAAGAGACAGCATGTGCTACCTGTTTGTATGTTTCATGGTATGTCTTCTGGACGATATTAGGTATATTATAATGGAGAAGACATTATTAAATGGCGTCCGGGGCTTAAACGATTAAATGCACGTCACTTTAGTTCTGTTATAGGATGACAAACGAGCGAGCTGGTAGCCAGATGATAAGTTATCACTGTCAAGAAGAAGTGTTGGTGGAGCTGGTCATTCAAGAAGTTCTTTGCTGCAGTAAAACGCTCGCATTAATAATAGACACAGGCGCGACGGCATTTATATAGGAAACCGCAAGTTTAACGGTTTAATGTTACTTTTATAGCATGGACAACGACGCAGCGTAGCAGAGTCGCGCAGCAGTGGCGAAATCGAAGCTCTGCTTGAGTACGGCGCTCCGCGGCGGGCTGCCAGCCTGGCGGACTTCCTCTTCCGCCGGAAACATGACAAATACAAGATGGCAATCAACGTCATCGAGAATCCCATGCACACCATGTACGACTCTGCGCAAGGGGGCGACGGCCCCGTTGTGTAAACAGTGGAAACACCCCTCGGAATTGACATTAACATTCTGACTTCCTACTTTAGCTCTTTTCTGTGGCGTTGCAAATGTCGCAAGCCACAGAAAGTGGCTCCACTCGGATTGGTCCCAACTCGAAGACTGAACATAAAATACAATGAAAATTACAACGGAACGTGTTGACACGCTTCTGAAATCGGATACGCTTACGAATTTATTGTTATTATGTAATATACTTATAGGTTAGTGGATGAATCCAAAAGTATAGCGTCTCGCGTCGCTATGGCGCACAGTTCGAATGTTAACCATGTAAATATATAAATAGCTTTGCACGTATTGTTCATGTATTTATTATGTTCAATTTTATCACTAGTTGTAAGTTTATTGCCTTGTGTTTATAGCATTATTTAGCAGATGTCTTATTACTGTCAAAATATTAGCTTGTTCCAGCAATGTTATTGGTGATTTTGTTTATTGTAGAGATTTTTACAATCTTCTATCTCAGAGTCTCAGTTCAGCAATCACTTTGCATCAAATAATTGTAATATGCCTTGAACAGTTGTAAAAAATGAATGTTAAATATAACCGTAAAATAAAACAAAAAAAAAAAACACAAAAAAAAAATATTCATGTCGTTTAACATTTTTGCTGACAAATCAAATTCGTCTATAGACGTTATTATCAGCGAAATTGTTTATGTAAATATAAATAGTATAGAACCAAGAGAAAGCCTGGATGACAGCAAGTACAAGTTTTATACTATAGTACTATCAGAGGTGTTGTGTTGTGTTGAGTCTCAGGATATGCGCTTATGTGGAAACAGCGTTTCGGCGTAATTAACAATCAACTTTGGGGGGACGAAGATGCGCAGGCGCAATAAGGCTGCGTTTCCACTGACGCCGAGCGGAAAGGAGCTTAGTATTAATTGACTAGTAAAAAGACGAAATTCTCCGCTGCGATTCAATGTAGACAGTATGAGCGGAGCGGTATTGTGTTAATTAGTGAGCCTCTACTACGTGTTTGTTATGAAGATCTTTATAATTATTTAAAAAGCGGAATTATTTCATCAAAAGCTGAAACAATATAAAAAAGAAACAATAGTAAAGTTTTTTATATGAATTTAAATTACTAATTTTATTGGTTTTCCTTTTGTGCAAATATAACGACGGCGCGTTAAATGGCGCCTGATTTCAAATTAAAAAAAGCGAGACAGATGCGTCTCCGTCCCTCTTTTTCATTTCACCGCTCTTCTCCGCTCCGCTTCTGTAGATAATCGGCTTGCTATTAATTATGTGTATTAAATACTATGTATTTTCGACAGAACGATATAGATCCAATATAAAATGTATGCATGACCGATATAAACCCTGTTTCTACGTAAAGCCTGATTGTTTGATCAACTGAAGTTGCGTATTGTATCAAGTATTAAGAAGCAGTATGTTTTAAACTCACAAAATAATCATTGTCAGATTAAGTATTCAAAAAGGACACCAAGTTTCATTGTAAACCTTTTAACTTTTCGATGACGGGTCCCACTGCTGGGACAAGGTTTCCTACTTATTTGTCCACTCATTTGACGACCTCGGTGACGCAGTGGTAAGGTTCTTGCCACTGAACCGAGAGGTCCCGGGTTCGAACCCCGGTCGGGTCATGATGGAAAATTATCTTTTTCTGATTGGCCCGGGTCTTGGATGTTTATCTATATATGTATTTGTTATAAAATATAGTGTCGTTGAGTCAGCATCCCATAACACAAGTCTCGAACTTACTATGGGGCTAGCTCAATCTGTGTGATTTGTCGTAATATATTTATTTATTTATTTATTATCTCTGACCGAAGCAAAGTCGTGAATCCGTTATGTTTTGCATGGAATTCAACCTATTTTCGAAAACATTTATAAAAATAGCACATTGCTCATATATTCTTGACAAAATTCCCTGGAACACTATACCACAAAGATTAAAAACCAAAAAAACGCAAATTTACTTCAGAACAGCCCGGCCTATATCACTCTTCACCCTACCAGGTGGTATCACCGCACAAAAATATTATTAAATGACTCCCATTTGAACTTCCATGCTGGTCTGGAAGTTAAATATAAACATAGAATGTGTCAGCTGTTCTCCCGCCCAGATTGCAAGGGAAACAACGTTATTCTAGATCCTCTCCAAAGGGCGGTAGGCAATTTGTCACCATTTGCCTCTATTCTACCATTGAGCCCACCATTACAGCTAACGTGCTCTCGCAAGTTTCGCTCTGTCTACCTCATAAGGGATAAAAACGTGATATAGTATCCGTTTCAACGTGAAAGAAGGACAAACAAACACACTTTCACATATTACAATGTAAATACGCTGTCTCTTTATACTTGATGCAAGATTAATAAAGAAAATGTTGTGAATATGATTGCATTTCTTAATTTTAAATAATGAATGTAAATATTTATTGTATAACAAATAATATAATATAAGACAGATGTATGACTGTGGCGTAGGTTTCCCATGAATATCATACTTAGATTTTGGTGTATTTTAAAATACCATGGACATTAAAATGTGTCTTTAAAATAATCGGTTAAACATTAGAGGTTAAAATCGGTCTAATTTCCCTATAATTTATTTAAGCTCATTTTAGAGGAGGCTATTTTGAAAAATATTTTTGTGTTCACAAATGGTGTTTAATGAAATATAACAATGTAACAAGTTATCACTTCGATACTATTTGTAATTTAAAAAAAAAAAAAACAAGAAATCCCCACCATTTAAATTTCCAATTCGTCGCCATAGTTTCAATATCCACGTCATTTTGGGACCAGTAACCGTCGAGCCTATTGTCACAGTTATATAAGGCTATAATTATATCTAGTATACGATTGTCGCTTTGGCCAGTTACTGGCAAATATTCTACTTAGTTGATAAAATCACCCGGTCTCAATGACTGTTCTGTATATAGCTCTATACATAAATATGTATTATATATAATTATGCCTATATTTGTAAAACCTGAGCTTACTACTGGATCTTCAAAAGATTGTTGTAATGTCGGGTAAATTTAGATAGGGTTGTTAACTTATTAACTATGATGTTTCGACCAAACATTGGCCTTTTTTGTATAGTTACTGCGAATATTTTCGAATTAATCTTTACGCAATGAATGGCACGCACCTAACCACGCGAGTCAAAAAAGGGTTTCTAAAAAATTGTATTAAATGATTGCGGGTTGTTCTCGTCCTCAATCACAAGCCCGCTGTGTGATTGGTTGGCTGTATTTCACTGCGAAACGTATCTCTTAAAGATAATTAGTATTTGATGTTAAACTTATTAGCAATTATTTGTTATTACTGAATTCGTTACTTTTAAGGTACTTACTATTCTGTACTGTCACATTTTAGCGAATAATTGAAAATACTACAAGTATTTTGATGGCCACCACTTTTGGTTTAGTCCTTGCATAATGGAAACCAAATTATACTAGGTATGTGATATAATTCGTCATTATCACTAAGCTATTTATTTTTCGCCAAGAAATTGATAAAATTCTAATGGCGGCGCTTGCGTGCGGCTAGATATCGCCATAACTCTACTAATATTACACCATTTACTCAAGCAGTGTCGGCCTGTCGGTGCCTCATCTCCTTTTGAAGTACCTAATTTCAAAGTATTTATTAATGTATTTACTACACTAAATTGTCTAGTTATACTTTTGTATATAGTTTAATGTGAAATAGGTTATAATGCGTCTTAAATCTGAATGTGATTTTCCCTTTTGACTTCCTATGCACTAAATAGTTACGTAAGATAATTTAAGTCGTTATGTTTACAGCATAGTATTGATTGTTTTTCTATATAGGTGGGCTACTCGAGCTAGATCAAAAAACAAACAACTATATACTTTATTTATATAATGTGGGTATCATAGGTACTAATTTAATATAATTTTGCATTTATAATTACATTGATTTTACCATATATTTACAAGTATTTATATTACAAGAAATCACAATTTTATAACCTACATAATACTACGTAGCAATCCTTTGCTTTTATCATTATTTTGTATTATAAATGTGAAAAATGCATAACTCCTCTAAAAACAATGTATATATTACGCCATACATTTTTCAGATCTTGAATTTCAGTCAGTTTGAGGTGCACATACGATTTTGTTAATCAATTCGTGAGATAATGAACAGACCGGAGTGTTGTTATTTAAGTCTTTCAATCTAGCTCGAGTGTCTCACCTAAGAAATGCAATAGTATCTAATCATAAAATTTTAAACGCGTTTGTTACCGTACAATCGAACAAAGATCCTACCAACAGATACTGAATAAAAGTTATACCAAATAATTTCATCCAAATATACGTACTTAGTTTGCTTCTAAGTTTAGAGTTATATCTATTTTATTTTTAATAATTTATCAGAATAGACACCTTAACAAAATTGTGTTATAATATCAAAATATGAAAGTAGATCTTAGCTGGTAAATATTTCATTTTATTCATCCCGCGATATAGAAAGCTAATTATTTATTGTCAAATGATTGCTGTTTATTGTTTATGTTTCCGAATAGAATCTTAGGTATGGTGTGCAAGATCGTTTTTAATAAATGTTCTTAATGAAAATTAAGCTGACACAGATGTCAAAAATCTATATAAAAATAATAATTACAGTTACTTTTGGATTTGTACGGTCCAAACAAAAAATATTATAACATAGTAAGTTATATGTGTATATTGAACGCTTTGGTTGCACATCATGGTCGATTGACCGCCCGGTCAATCGACCATTACGACGGCTACGACCATTACGACCCGCCGAGATAGGTGGTCAACCGATGACGCGCGCCTTGATTGGGTGACGAATTAAATATGCCTGATTGTTGTACTCAATAATTTATTATTTTAAGGTGTAAGGTCGATTGACCATTAAGGTCATCCCAATCGATCATGCACACCATGGTATCATCAACAGTGATTCCATCTTTATTTGACATCCTAGGAGTAATTCTGTTTTGGCTGCGTACTTACTCGAAATTGTATTACAAAAATTAAATTACAAAAGAATGTAAATAATCTTATTACAGAGAAGAAAAACATTAGAGTTTAATTAGGTCTATGTTTCCTGTTGGCAGCAACCCTATTGCTGTCTCCACGGAGCTACCGTGAGAGGTCGCCATTATGTAACCCTAGCTATAATATAAAACTAATCGTTTATCAATGTAATACCTGTACAAATATATTCAACAGAATCTAGATCTTCCACGAGTTAGAGCCGGTAAATATACGATTAGTCGCGATTGTTGTGCAAATCCACTGTATAGTTCGCCGAGCTGATAGTAACGCTGAATATTTGATGTTTATCTTTTAGCCTCAATTTAATATTGGATAATGTAAAAATTTATGTCCAAAAATCTGATTATTGACCTAGGTCCATAATCAGATTTTTGAGAGCCTAGGCTCCATAGTGAATGATTAGATAGGTGTTTCGTCCCTCAACATTACCACAGGACGAAACGCCTACTTTAAAATATCTTAATATCTGTTTGTTTTGCGATTCGTCAAAACAGTTTCTATTTGTAAAATCGATGTACTTTAGTGTTGTAATATATATAAACTGAGGTACAGTTTATATATTTGTCAAAGTGTAATATGTACGATAATTCGTGAAAGCATATCAAACTATTTTTGAACGGATCGCATACCAATTATTTGTGTTTCGATGAAACATACCGTGTGTATTATTTATTTTATCCAAGTTAGCATATTTTAAAGAATGAAAAACTCAGGCTACACAAAATGTGAAGTATCTTAGCGTTGAAATAGATAAGCCTTATGTGCTCCATGATAAAGTTTGCTCCCCTAAAAATATAGACAGGCGAGTAGCGATAGGCGATGACGCCAACATTACCCGATAAATTTTATAATGTTTTTAATTTGCCTAAAATTTGATTTAGAAAGTATTTTAAAACTTTTCCATTGTATTAACGTCATTTTTTGCATCAAAATGTCTTTATACGTAAATAGATAAGGTCTTCGGCTGTTTATTAAAGAAAGTTGGCCATGTTTATGCACGTTAACATAATAAGTAGATATTAAGTGCACCAGAATCAATGAATGTAAGTAGTGTTTAAACATTACTACCTGCTAGACTACATCAGACCCAGAATTTATTTTAGTTCCACTTAATAGGGCATTATTTTTGACAGATTCTGACAAATTTACTTAGTTACCTTCATCTAATTGAGGCCCAGTATTAAATTTGGTCCCACTTGGTGTATCATTTTTGACAGATTCTGATAAGCTTTCTTAAATGTTACCTTGCGTCTATTTCAGACCCAGAATTAAATTGGGTCCCACTAGTTTGATAGATTTGTTTTTTTTTTCATGCTAGCATTGTGCCCTTGAGTCATACAGACTTTTAAAATCTGTATTATGTTCCTAGTGTTATTGTTAGTGCTAAGTACACGTCGACGAATTATGAAGGTCGCGACGGTGGGCCGCGCAGTGAAACTTGGTAGAAAGACTTGGTAAAACCACAGTAGTCCTACCGGTGCCACTGACATATATCTCCAATTATATTTTGTCATGAATATCCAATTATATTTATTCTTGTGCAACAGTCATCCTATGTTATCGAGACACAAATCTTCCTATTTGAGCCCTTTTAAACTCTCGATTAAATCTTGTCGATGCCATTTGTAATAGTAATGTTGCCAGTGATGAAAAATGCTTGTCGTTTTTATGTGTAAATAGATAATTATTTGTCAAATTTATTTATCTTTAATTTTTAATTCAAATATTTGACAAGAAATGGGCTTGTGTGTTTATATTGAACATAAATTCCATTAGTTCCTTAATTTCATTGGCGCTTCTTTGTTTTCGTTCCACGCCAATCATTCCATAATGTTGCCAGTATTTTGCGATTATAGTTTGCTGTCTAATTACAATGAACGTCATGATTAATTAATTAGCCTCTAACCATCGTCGCCACTTTCGTTTCGTCACTGGTATTAATGTATTATTAGGATAAATTATAATTATAATGATCTCTATTTAAAATGAGAGATACTGAACTATTTCTATTTATTAAAATATTTGATATTTCAAATCCTTTTCGGCCTAATTACTTAAGTACATGTTTGGTTGCCGTATGTTAACCGTTATATCACTAAATCGAAAAATATTTGCCTTGTGAAAATGTACCTTATATTGTGGTAGTACCTAACGGCTTTACGATATCTTCCGAACCACGTACTATTGTTACATTAAGACGATACATATATAAAGGTATCAGGTAGAAGTTGTTTATAATAATATCTGTAAGATCTTGTCTGAGTACAGGTTTACATTTTGTGATATAACGGTTTTTGGATTTGTGACGGGCCTTGTGCAAACGGTACTAATTTGAGTTTGTGACGCTAAATGGAATCGGATATTTTGATGATGTCTTCAATGAAGTTTTTTCCGTAAAACACCTAATTCAGTCTAAAAGGCTTTTAGGTCTCTAGAATTATAGCCAAAAAGCTTCAAACCTTTAAAAGGCTCAAGGCTTTTGGATCAGAACTTTCCAAATTGTTGTAGATCAATAAAGAATCCGCGCGGTGCATATATATAACACTGGCTGCGTCTCGTCTCGCGGTGTTGCCCGCGGTTAACCATTTCTAAACAAACAGTCTCGCAAAACGTTGTGAGATCCATGTAATACCAAGTCGGTTAATTTAAAAAACACGTACGTTTTTAATATAATATTATATACAATAGCGCTTATTGACAAAATCCTACTAACCTGTGTGTGTTGAGACGAGATATCAGCTATATTAGCGAATATCGTGAAGATACTCCACGAACTTTCGCCTTTATAATATTAGCGAGATGGACTGTAGCTCAGATCATAACTAGACGTTTTTACAAGAACTATTTGATTTACTTCTGTGTGATCGACCATGTTTTGTATTATCACAATGTTTTCTACTGTTTACTAAAAGCCTAACCTAGCATAATTGTTCGAGCATTTCGGATTGTCTTGTTTTGCCTTGTTTTGTCCTTCTTTATACATTAAAATATAGAATATTTTACATGATTTGAAATTAATGTCTTCCTTAAACCACGAAGCTTTGTCTGTTTATCTGAGCTCAAACTCTCTGCTATCAACGGTTCGCCAATTTCAATTCTTCGATGAACTTAGTGTTATATTACATTGCGTGTTATATTACATTGCGTGTTATATTACATTGCAAGGCATCATCATTGTCCTCCCGGTTTAATCACTTTGTTTTAAAATTATTATAAGTAGCATTCACATGCCAATAGAAAGAACATTGTGTTTGAAGTAGGAAGATATGAAAAGGTGATATTTGTTTCAAGAACTTGGAAGAATTTGAAGCATAAGTCAATTAATTACAAGAGTGCCAGAAGTGAGTGGATTATTGCAAAAGATTGTATGAATGAGAGGGGAGGTGTGAGTGAAATGACAAGAAGAGTTAATATTTAAAAAAAGAAGCGCATCAGGAGGACAAGTTATATTAATACATACCTATTGGTTGTATTAATATAATCTGTTTAGTAGATACAGACTGTAATTAGTAGCACCAGCTGCAATTCCATAACCCACAACGGTACATTACGTATTCGGTCTGATTCTAGATTGTGGTGGCTTATGAAATGCTAAGGCAAAATGCTTACTTATAATAATGAGTTTAGTTACTGTCGTCAATGGCTTCTGTACCATTGTTAAATGTATCGATTTTATTATAGATTGTTACTGAAATATTTACCCATCTTCTTGTATGCCTTCGTTCTATAAATCTTGTAATAAATGGTGTTACGTGTGGTGATTGTTTTATTTCATACGTCATCATAGCTACTAAGTTTTTTCACACTCTTATTCCCACTTCTAGGAGCCCTTCTGGCATAATAGTGACCAATATACTATTAGAGTGTCTTTCGCAATTATTTCCCGTTAGCGTATAATGACATCGAAAAATACATCTAACTTTGAACACGTCGAATTTCAAAGAATTTGTAGAACTTTCCCAGCATTACAGGTATGTTTAAAATCATTTATTGAATAAAATATACTTATACAGTTGCTAGAAAACTTCATGGCAGTATCGAAAAGCATTCACCTAACTTTCTGCGTTCCGACTCTCTATCTGATCAAGATTGAACGCTTGCGGTTTATCTCTGAAAAACTCCTTCTTGAGCTCTTCCCGCAAAGAATAAAACAAATCTGGATAACTCCTCATCATCTGTCTGAATAGTACTTTCTCCAAAAGTAGAACCTGAAAGGTAATAGTATTATTTTACATCGAGGAAAGAAAGTAACAGCGAGAGCCGCGAACGCGAATTGTAAATCGTACTTTCTTTCCTGCTTTATACGACACCTGCCTAAGCAAATTAGTACTTCATGACGCATTTAAATACCCTAGATCTCTTTTTAAAACGTTCATTAATAATTACGTAGCCTGTATGTAGAGTTTTCGTAAAATCTAAACAAATACCACACCTACAAATACCATACTACTAAAAAGTATTGTTCACTTAAAGTGAGCGAAAGAACACTGAGTAATACTCATGTAATTACCATTATAATTCTATGATTCTCAATCAGTAATAATATCGAGGCGATTTTGGATATGGAAATAATTAAAGATCTGAAAAATTACAATTTATGACACCAGCGGAACAACAACTAGATAAAGCATACCTTGCATTTGGTAGCCGACACGATAGAGGATGTTCTAACCTCGCGGTCGGTCACCAGGGACAGTTCCCCGAAGTAGTCCCCATCAATGAGATGACCCTCCTCCTTGCCTTGTAGAGAGTATACCACCAGGACTCCAGTATCTACTAGCATCAGACCCTCACCTGGTGCACCCACCTGACCATATGTTTTGTCTATTTTAATAATCATATAATAATAAAAGAGAAGGCAGAGCTCGTGTCGTATAGGGAGATGAAATGGCGATGGCTGAGGACAGAATTAGATGGAAAATGCTCCACCGACAAGAACAAAGTTCTTAAATTAATTGATTGATTGATAACGACCACATCACATCATCATCTTCATAATATCCCGGTCTAAAAGTGTGGTCTCAAAGTGTGTGTTTTTGTACAAAAAATACATAGCAAAAGAAAAGCATGTGTCTCAAATATCATGCCCTATAAATCATATTTATCATTCAAATAAATATAAGTATATATATATATCTCTCATCTTTGAGTCTCTCCGGTAACTGGGAAATGTGTCAAAATTAGCATGCAATATTTGCCCCGCACTGAGATACTAATAAAAAGGCTCATAAAAATTTTAATTTTGAAAATCTCTCTTTCTTAATTCTATTGTTGCTTAATTCTATTGCTGCGCCGAACTAGAACAGATACCATTATTATTACCTCTGCTATAATATTTCTTTCCAAGTATATACGCTCTGTTATCAAGACAATCATATGTTCCACAACGGTTTTCGGCCAGTCGCTGAACCAAGGTATCCTTAGCAAAAGGCGACTATAGCTTTGCCAAGCGATTTCATCCCTCAAAACCTTTGGAAGAGACTTGTTTAGTCCATTTTTTATTTCCATTACTTTCATTTTCGTCGCTGGAAAGTCGAAACAATCTTTCATATCCGAATGAAATTTTTCAGTCAGCTGTTTCGCCTTCACCAGGTTAGACAAATATTGCTCGCTTTTTAGAATCTCGTCCTCGAAGTAGCTGAAGCGAGTCACGAAATAAATTATTTCCACCAGCAGCCAGCCCGTGCTTATCATTATCAAGCCGTATGCTATAAACATCATTAATGGATGTGGATATATTATTGCGTACTTCATTCTCGACGTAGCTATTATCGTGCCAAAGCTGGGACGACCTAAAAAGTTCACCACCCTCCAGAAATGCGCATTTAGGTACACCAATCCGGATATATTCGCTTTTTCTATATGTATCAACTCGAATATGTTGTCAAAAAAAGAATCGTTGTACGTTGGTGCCGATAATTTTTCAGTTTTCATCACCACGCAAAGGCTGATCGTATCACTATAGTGTAGAAACTGTATAACTATAAGATTGATGTTGACAATGATTCGTAGAATACGAAAGAATACTGTGGCTTTAAGCGACGTTCTGTCTCGCGTCCAGAACGAAGACAGCTCGTAAACTCTAAACAGGTTGATGATTGTGAGGAAGCTAATGAAGCAGTTGAAGTTATTGGCTTTACAAAGAGTACAGTTTATCTCATTCCCGTATCGCATAAACATTATGAACGCCAGGGGTATAGATGAAGCGGCATGAAAGAATAGCTTTTTCGAGCGGTAGTTTCGTACAATAAGCTTTTCGTCGAGTTCTATTTTCCTGCTCGACTTGTGTATGAATCCAGTCCGTGCATTCACAAAAATATCATAAAATATAAATACTTCAAGCACCATTGCACAATAACATGTATATTCAGATACACTTTGTAACAGGATGCTATTAATCAAGTAAATGAGTATTTGGTGCAATATAACAACGTGCAATATGAACATATCCCAGAAGTTCCTAAAATAATAGCAGAAGAATAAATAAAATAAAAAATAAATATATTAGGACAAATCACACAGATTGAGCTAGCCCCCAAGCAAGTTCGAGACTTGGTGGTGATATGGGATACTAACTCAATCAGACTATATTTTATAACAAATACATATATCGATAAAGATCCAAAACCCGAGTCAATCAGAAAAAGATCATTTTCCATCATGACCCGACCGGGGATCGAACCCGGGACCTCTCGGTTCAGAGGCAAGCACTTTACTACTGCGCCACCGAGTTCGTCGTCACCGAGAAGAAATTATTAGATAGGAATCGCTTTAGATTTTTACAATTTAGGGATCTTCAAGGCAAGAGTGAATCATTTGAACTTGCATATAACATCTTAGATCTAATTTCTGCTTCCCATCAGGCTACGTAGAGGTCAAACGCATTCAAATTTCTAACGAAAAGAAGCTTGGCCCTTAGGTATATTATACAGTACTGGGTACTGGCTGAACCCAGGGTTCGGTGCGATAGTAACAAAACATACTTTAGCTTAAATTAAGTATGATTTATCTAACAGGCTATATATATTTTGGTCAGAGTTCCTGAGACCACGTCTCCGTGTTCTAAACCCATCCCAAAAATATAGGACCTCTTACCGAAATTTACTCAGTGGGTGGATACTTCCCCTGTGCCTCTGAAAATGCCGTCTGCGAGCTTCCCTCATGCCATGAGTGCTGTGGTAATAGTCGCTAGCTCGCTCGTCAGTGTACGACAGCAGAAACAAATCGTACCATCGCCGCTGCAGCGAGGTCATAGCCGTGATTCCTGTGATATCGATGTCCAAAACGTCCCGCTCAGTTACCACCAGACATGCATGCTCGTAATATGACTCGTGAAATCCGTTTTTACGAGTGTTTAAGATCATATTGATATAAAAATAGCCAATTGTCAGCGATATACGTACGATATTATGAGATGGATTAACAATTGACATAATTGGGCAAATTGAAAACTTGATTTCTTTTCCCTGTCAAGCAAAGAGGCTATTCATAACACTGGACAATGAAAAATCTTTTTAAGAGTGTTTGTGTGTTCTCTTGAGTCCTTAGAAGTATTTTATAACAAAGGTGTGTATACAACAAAGGTAAAATATAGTATTGTTGTTATACTATTGTTTGTAGATGTTATCCCATAAAACAAACCTCGTCGAATGTGTTTTTGCCATGCAATTAGAAGGTGCCATATAACCGATGTACCTACCTACAAATGGTTGTTGCTAAAACTGGTGTCAAAGTCGCTTAAAGGCATCTAACATAACTTTTACAATCAACTACCAAACCGACGTGAACGTGGCAAGGAACTTAAACTGTCACCTGGTGTGATTTCCACACAATGTTTATTAACTCAACTCAGACATATAAGTATATATATATTGTTGACATTGTTAAATAAACCAAGTTATAGAGGCTAATCACACAGACATAATAAACCTAACATACTTATATATATATAATGTCGAAAGTATACAATGAATCAAATCAAATCATTTATTGCTTCCTTAATGTCATACAGGTCTTTGTTTACAATAAATAGTAACAATGAAGGACCCCGGCGGGCGCTGCAATGGGAGAAGGGCTATATATTTTCGTCAAGTTTATGTTATTTATTATTTATTTCAGATGTTGTCGCGTGTTTATTATATTTTATGTATGTTTATGTTTAGGTATATTATTATATTTATTTCGATATATGTGTCATAATAAGTCAGTTAATTAAAAATAATAAATGTCAAATTTTGTAAGTATAATTTTTTTTATTTACGGTGTAAATTTCATCATTTCCTTCAAAATGTCTTCATTCAAATGAATATTTAATTCATTGATTGTGTAGTAGCATTTATTAGTCAATAATTATTTAAGATGTTGCAGGAATAATTTAGTGTCTCCTATATATTTAACGGCGTTTGGGAGTTTGTTGTGAAGTTTTATAGACATGACTAGAGGGCTTGATGAATGGAGTTGGAGACACGAAACGGGAATTTGCAGCCTATTTTGGTGTCTGACTGTATATTTTGTTGCTATGTCTTTCCTTTCTTGAAAAATTCTGGATATTTCATAACATATTTGCATACTTGTAGGATGAATATATGTTAGAATTTTGTGCTTTTTAAAATAAGGTTTGCAGCTGTCTCTTTGTTTTATATTGGCTATTATTCACAGCAGTTTTTTTTTTGCAGGATGAAGACTCTCTCCCAGTCGGTAAATAAAACTACTGATTGGTTAACTAGCATGTATTAATTGCCAGGTTTCGTGCGGTTTTACAATCAGACAAGTTATGAGCTAAGGGTTAATACAACTTGAACACAGACAATAATATTCTTTTTTGTTTTTTTTTTTCATTTAATACACACAAATCTACTGTTATATAGTTATTTTTACATTAAATTACATTAATTTCAGGCCTCGGGCCCCCCTCCCGTAAAAATATATTTAGAGTGTATTCAAAGTGTTCATTTTCTAAAAGTCTATCAAAACTAAAGTATAAATTCGTAGAATAGGCATTAGAATACAATTCAAAATTAGTTTTTACAGCACTTTTAGGCCTTTATAATTTACTAAAATAATATTTATTACCTATACATACATAAAAAAATCTGAAAATATTTTATTGTTTAAATTGATTAACTAACTAACTAAGATTGTGAATGGGAAAGTAATTGTTTATTGTTTGTCCTTGAGGCTTAATCTACAGATCCAATGTTAAATTTGGCACAAAGATAATCATGTACCTCCATTCGTTTACACACTCGCTGGCGATTACTACCTACGTTTACAGAAATTTCAAATATTAATTTTACAACATTTAATATCTAACATACATAGTAAGAGGAACTTCGGAAAACAGATTTCAAAAATTATTTCACCAGCATGTAAAAAGGAATAGGCCATTTGTGTATAATATTATATATATATATATATATAATATTATATATAAATAAAAACACTATATATATATACATATATATATATAAGTGTACAGATATTGAGGAAACTTTAGTGTTGTGCACAAAGGGTCTAAAAAATTCGTCATGATCTCTTGAAGCGGATATTATCAATTACGCAGACATAACAGGAAAATAAATTAGACGTAGGTATTTAAAAAATAAATATCTTTGTGAATTGGAAATAACGTTTTATGAATTTGTGCCAGGGAAAATTATAATAAAAGGAACAATGGTTCTTAGAACATTTTATTTAAGAATATCAATTTACACTGACCCGGATTAACTCTAAACATTGAATTACATATACAATAGGACACGAAATGAGACACGGGGCGGGACGCGGAATGGATATACGAAAGGAGCGCAACATGGGACGGAACACCGGACCTAGAAACTAAATTATTTTCTCAGTCCAATGATTTAATAAAATGGTATTACGACTCTAGGGATTTGAACGAAAACAACGTGGTTCGTGATTACTACAACTTTTGCATTTACCAGAAGGACACGGGACGGAACACGGGAAGACACAGGTAGGGGGATAGTATAAGGTTGGACAGGTCCAGACACAAATTGTAGATACTATACTAGTTACTTACCAAAAGAATCTATTGATATGTTGTATCAATAAAACATTTTAAACGACATTTTAATATTTAAATCATATCTCTGATCTAAATAAAAGCTAAAACTAAAATCAGCCGAAGACAAGCAAGATAAGCCTACTTGTAACAGAGAATGGCAGCACCTAGAACTAACCGGGTAAAATTAAATGCAGTCGCGTTGAGACATATACAGAGTTACTGGTATCAAACGCAAAACCTCCTAAGGACTAAGGATTAAGGGTACATCAAAACAAGCAACCTTTTCTTCTTTTTTCATATAAAAAAAATACAATATAATTTGCTATTCTACACATATTAACTCTTTATGTATTAGCCACAAGTAACAAGAGACAGTACAGTAGCGTTATGTAGCGGAGTCGCACATAGAGTTAAGTTTTATAGAAACGACATTAAAACATTAAAACAAAAAAAAAAGGAATTTTTTTGTATTTATTACGTTTGGACAAAAGTCGTACAAAATAAAACAAAACGAAATCTTTTGTTCGTGTTGAACAAAAGATGCTTGTACGAGTATGGTTATGCGTTAGTTACCAGTAACCCTGTATATATCTATGTATATAGTTCTGAAATACCATTGAGAGCCATCAGTCAAACTAATTTCACTTTAGGAGATACGATACTTCGAGATAGTATAAAAAGTGACCATAACTCTTATTTTTTTTTTACTTTAGTAGCAGTAGTTGCTATCACTGCAAACAGACAGACAGAATACTCCACAACTCAAAAAAGTAAATCTAACCGTATATATGATCGTCACGAAAAATCCTATCATCACCTTTTACAGTATCTATAATATGAAGGTGCATATATAGATAAGTTCATCAATGGTGACAAAAATCGAAAAAAATATTTTTTTTTTTCAATTCTCTTGCACGATAAGTACTTAGGTACTTCATTTTGCTTGCATATAGCCGACATACAATTAGATTTCACACTCAAGAGCGTAAAGTAAAAATACTGGCTTTATAATAGCCATGAAGGTTAATACAAATTCATTTTTTTTTATTTGGTTTGTTTATTTGTTTTTAAATACTATATTGTCTGAATTTATAACATTAGGCCAATGTTAAGGATTATCGATATGGCATAATTTGTATCTTCTTTGCGTGAATATTAAAAAAATATAAAATGGCAGCGAAAAATTCGTGTGCTTTCTTTGTAAATTTGTTTGTTGCGGTTTGGAAACTGCGTTTGTATCTTAGTTTAATAACTCAGGAAAATGGAATAAGATTAAATTGCCAACAACAAAACTAAAAAAAGAGAAAATTTTACACAATAATATTATGTCATTTCATTTGAAACATTATTGTTTAATTTAGTGATGAAGTGAAAAGCAAGTATACACTAAGATTAGGTTGTCGTTATATATTCGAGGTGTAATCTACACTATCCCGGCGAGGGTGAAATGACGTTTTTAGTGTAATTAAATACTCTACTTTTCACTTCGATTGCGAAGAAATCTAGTATACTATTTTATGTTGCTGATAATATTATTTTATGGCGCTGCATATTATTATAGCTGCTATAACAGTGGTCCTTGAAGTTGTGCTGCGGAGCCCCGCAAGTCTCCGCTAAGCTATCTCCAGAAAATGGAGATGCTCGAAAATTTTTGTTACATTGAAAAACAGTAACATTAATATTATCACATGAAAAGCGTTCGAGAAAACATTTCAATTAAAAGCTTTACTTAATTTCTTAACGACATTTATGACATTTAAACATTTATTAAAAGTCTAATAGCCGTGTCATTAGGACACGTCAAACAAGTTTAAATTTAGGGATCCCTCGATTGCTTAGCTCACTAAAAGGGATCCACCTTCAAAAAGTTTGAGAAGTGATTTATACCATATTTAAACTGTTTCACAAATTATACTAAGTTATACACCACATATAAGTCTTACGCCTAAGTTTCAAGTTAAATAAGTTTAAAATTAAAACAAAATCCGGAATACTTTAAAAACAATAGTGATCTTGACCTTTTGCACGCGTCTTAGGCATCGCTATCACACAAATAAGTATAACTCTTCAGTTGACAACGGATAGACGAAAATGGTACTTTACACTACATAACAAGAAGGATACTATAATTTGGCAGTATGGCAGATAAAAATCCTTTTGTTATTGTCATTTAATATAAATAGTATTGACACACAACACAAAACTTATGAAATGGTATGTAACCAGACCACATATTATCAACTTTGGCACATGTATACCTTATAGGATAAGTTATTGTGATACGGCTATTTGAAGGACCTTATATTAATGTAAATATTCACGAAACAATTACTGTGGAATTGGCAATTAACACATTGCATGATATGTCAGAATTGAATCCAAGAGCGCTCTATAGATGATGTCACTCATATGGAACGTTCGAAAATAAAGTTATTTTGTTCGTAAAGTAAGTAATATAGACATGATTTATTGAAAAAACTTCTTACAAAACGTTTTTTTAAATAATTTAAATTTCTAAAATGGATTCTTCGAACAACTTTGAATAATTAGAGAGTATATTTATACATTCGCATAATTTCAGTCTATAACTTCTCAAAATGGTCTAAAATAAATAGGTTTACTTAACAATTTTATCTAGATTCATTTATCGTTTTCCAAGATAACGATGTCTTTAATTATATTGATGTCCATATTTTTTTTAGGCCTTGTTATAAGTTTTAGTCAGTCAGGTTGAGTGAAACGAAAGAATTAAGCTGAGACTCTAAGAACTTGAGTATCCAAGAGTAGCCTTGCTTGCACCCTTAGCCACAGTCGAATTCTCAAGTGAATTCGAACGGGCAGGCCCTTGCTACCAAATCGAACTTTGAAAATGATAAAAAGTTGGACTAGAATGCGAAATCTTAATCGCATTTTGACTCTGACGATCGAAATGGATGGGTATGGGAACAGACAGAGCGTTCGAAATTTAAAGCGTGTCAAAATTCTCGACTGCAGCAGCCTCAGCGTGCCGTGCCCGATCCAACGGTACGATCGATTTTCGTTCGGCATGTTATCGGACGGCGGATCAATTTTGGACGTTTCGTAAAAGCTAAAATTAAGTTAAAATATTCTTTGGTATTGAATTAACAATTGACTCGACTAAATCTCTCGACGCCCAAGCTTTGAAGATGTTTAAAAATATACTCGAAAACTGGAGTCGATTGTAACGGACCAGTCAGAATTTAGAAGTTCCACCTATTTAACGCCTGATAGGAGTAGTCAAACGGCTGATCATTGTTGTTAGACTCATTGTTGTTGTTGTTATTGTTCGCCTCGCTGCTGATGTGCTTGTAGATCTCGGTGGGGTCGTATATCGACGGGCTGTCCACGTAGCTGGAGGCCGACTGCGCTAACTTCGACGCTGAGAACGACGAAGTCGACGGATCGTAAAAAGAGGGCCGACTGGCTTTTGATTTTCTCGGATACGGATCTTCGAGTAAACTTGTGTTACTAGTAGACGGTAGGTTCCTGTCTTCTGGGTAGAATGAAGACAAGTACGGATTATGAGTATCGAGAGTCGGGAGTGGTGAGTGGGGGGAGAGCGGAGAGAGTGGAGAGAGAGGAGAGAGAGGTGGGAGTGGGGAGAGAGGAGGAAGCGGGGAGAGGGGCGGAAGTGGTACGGAAAAGGTGGGTGACACTGGAGATGGAAGAGTAAAGGTGGGCAGTAAAGGGAGAGGTGGTAGCGGTCCGAATGGTGGTACCGGTCGGGTTGACAGCAGCGGCGCCGACGGAGCCCTGGACGGGACCCTCGGCGGACGCTTCACCAGGGGTGACACTCGGGGTGTCTGGATGCTGCCGCTGGTAGCTGTCCTGGGTAAGGATGTATCGGCGCCAAGGGCTATATAATACTCGACCTTGAGTTTCGTTTCTGAAACAAAAAGTGGGGCCAAAGTATATTTATGAGTGATAATGACAAAATTTGCCATTACGAGCGCGGCCTCACTGCTGTGTTGCGTTGCTAGGGCTCCGCTACGCATGTTGCTGCTCCGTCATTTGACATTACGAGTATGTTTGCCTATGACGTATACACGTCGCGATATTACACGTGCGCGTATAGCTCACGATCAGTGAGGCCGCAATAAAACTCCAACTTATAAATATGTACACAAAATATAAATAAAAACAAAAAAGTTTTACATAACACTTACATTTATACTTTTACTCAATCTCTACTTATTATTATAAAGAAGTAAGTTTGAATGTTTAGAGGTTTTATGTTAAGAGGCGTTTGTGAGTTTGAATGTTTGAGGCGGGTAATCTCGGAAACTGCCATTAGAAAGGTACATTATCCAAGAATGCTATAGGCTATATTTTATCTCAAAATTCCCACCGGAGCGAAGCCCGGCCAACATCTAGTTGTATAAAAAAACTAAATTTAAAAAATAAGAAACCGACTTCAATGTTGTTAACTAATAACACACTCGATTGAATTATTTTTCAAATAAAAAAAAATAATCAAAATCGGTTCAGCCGCTTGGTTTCTATGATGGGACGGACAGACATACATATACACAGACGCGTTAAACTTATAACTCCTTCTAATCCTCCTCTCGTTAGGAGACCAAAAAAAATCACAATTGAAATTTAAACAACTCATATCAGATCAAATCTATATATATATATATATATATATATATATATATATATATATATATATATATATATATATATATATATATATATATATATATATATATATATATATATATATATATGTATATATATAAAACTCTTGCGTTACTGAGTGACTGACTGACTAATAGACAGACAACGTACAGCCGAAACTAGTGGGCGTAGGAAGCTGAAATTTGGCATGAAGATGTTCCCTGTATATGTATATATACATATATATATATATATATATATATATATATATATATATATATATATATATATATATATATATATATATATATATATATATGTATATATATAAAACTCTTGCGTTACTGAGTGACTGACTGACTAATAGACAGACAACGTACAGCCGAAACTAGTGGGCGTAGGAAGCTGAAATTTGGCATGAAGATGTTCCCTGGGGAGTGTAGGGGAGCACTAACAGAGGATAGGATTTCTGGGAATTTCATCAAGGAGGTGAAAGGGGTTTAAAAAACGTGCTACAACATTGAAGTTAGTAACTTGAAATTTTGGGTTTTAGTTGTTAGTTTACAACAAGTTAATGAATACGTGTTTCAGATTTTTCTGAAAATTAACCCTCAACCCTTTCAAAAGGCGGGTTTGTAAGGGACTTAATAAAATTTTCTAGATAAAAAGCTGAAAATTGATAAACATAATTTTCTTAAATAATGACCGAGATTTTACTATGCAATTCAAAAAAGCTACAAAAGCTAGTCTAATTATATTTGTTTAAATTGACATGGTGATATAAGTAAATCAATAACGAATATTTTTGTGTTTGTGTCGCTCATAGCGCCACCTAGTTTAAAGGGCTTCATTTACGCGCGTGGTAACTACTGGTAACATTTTCCACTGAGAGTTTTTAGTAAATATTCATAGATAGCGTTTGTTTGTATAAATGTCGCTCTGACAGCCCGCCAGATCTTTCCCAAGTAAAACTGTAACTTGATTCCAAAGAGAAATATTTATAACTAGCTGCGCCCCGGGCTTCGCTCTCGTGGGAATTTCGGAATAAAAGTACCCTATGTATTTATTATTCCAGGTTATATACTACCAGTGTATCAAATTTCATGACAATCCGTCCAGTAGATTCTGCGCGAAAGAGTAACAAATATACACACACATACACAGATACATCCTCACAAACTTTCGCATTTATAATATTGGTAGGATTTTAATTATTTATATTAATTTATTACAATTAAAAAGCTACGAACACTATATATAATAAACTATATACACTACCTAAACACACGCACACTGATTTATTTATTTAGCTAAATACAACGTTACACAATGTGTATCCTTTTCAAGTATTTAGTAAGAAATAATAGGCACTTACAAAAATTTCTCAATGAAACACAGTATTATCAGAGATGGACCTTCAAAAGACCTTGTTTACTGCGAAAAAGACATTGTTTATTTTACAGTCCTTTTTGTTTAGGCTTCGGTAATAGCTTGTTGACAGTAATCATTAGGGTTGAAGTGCTCTGTTAGGGTAAGTTTCGAATAACCAACTTTGTTTGTCAAAAGTACGATATTATTACTTGGATCAGTTATCACAACAACAGGACAGCTCCTGTCGAGTCCAGGCCCTTTGTGTCCAAGTGTCCTGCCTAATTTCCGAATTATTGCGTTTCCACTTTGAAATTCATTTAATTTATGATGATATTGTTGCGAGTTATACAAAATATCCACTTTTTTAATTATTGTTTATATTTATAAACAACCTAGCACTTTTTCTTTGTCTTTCGTACGTCTTTGTGTGTTCGGGGGGAGGGGGGTGGGGGGGAATTTCCCGAAATTCCCACGGAAATCCCACACAAAGACCTCACAGAGCTCACAATGAACGCATACGCACAAATTCGTCTGTGCCACCGCGGCTACCTAATCCCTAATCCAGCTATCACACCCAGCATCTCCCAATGTCCTACACAACTTCCTACCTTCACACACTATCTACCAGATAATATACCAGATAACCATATATACCAGATAATTTACACTAAATAAATGGATATGTTACATAATAACTATCGATCGATGTATTATCGATCTAAACGAAATATTGAAATATTTTTTTCTCGAATTAACTAAAGTTATATTTTACAATTACAACAAAACTATATTTGTAACCCTCATAACGAGCTCTTATATGCGATATAAAGGTTTGAAAATCTTTTAAATTTCGTATTTCACCCTCAAAAATCACCCTCGATTAATAATGTTATAATCGTCCTTTATCATAAAAGCATAATGTGAGTCTCCACAAGCACTTAAGAACAATGACACCATTGTAATAAAAAAAATATATCATGTGTGGCCTACATTTTATTTGTCTCTGTAGACAAAACCGTCCTTTGTAACAACTTATTCAAAGACGTCATTGAAAATAATCACCTAAAATCCGAGACAGGTATTGATTGATTCGCCACAAATGTGTTCACTTCACTTCAACTTCGAAATTTCAATCGAAATTTTTAATTTATGACCGATCGGTAATGGGACTGACTCGCGAATGCAGCCCTCAACAGGTAGTATGGCTATGTAGGACAATGCATTGCGCAAGTGCAGCTCTAGGAGCCTAGAACATGGAGCTCCATCGATTGCATGCCCTAAGTGCATCTTCAGGCCCGGTCGTACCTATTTTTAGAACGTATTATGTCATGTCTACATAACCTACAGACTTTAGCCTACTTTTTGGAAAACTGTATCAAATCCATACAAGACTACGTTTTGATGTACACTCAGATTAAAATGATTTAAATAAACAAATTAACATAGTAACTAAGAATGTTTAGATTAATCGACCGTTGTCATAATACGTATAATTAATTCTAACGCGAGCACTATATCACATAGACAAGGAAAATCGCAATGATAAGACAATCGCGGTGTTTCAATAAACAAATAAATAAAAAAGTCGCTGAAGCGTCGAAGTTGAAACGAAATTAGTTTAAAATTGATGGAAAATAAAACTCACCGATCATTTCCTTGGCAGCTAGCGGCAGATTATCAAAATCAGGATTTAGGCTATAACACGCTTCTTTCCATTTCTCTTGCGGACTCTGTTTGGGAACTCTATTTCTCTTTCGGTAAGGAAGTTTTTCATCGGCGATGCTTTTAGACGGGCCCGCATTGTTATTGTTGTTATTGTTGTTGTCATCGTAATTATAGCCAAGGGAGGAATACATTTCCCGATCCGTGCTAAGTGTCTATAGAACCAATATCAACTGAGTGCGGGTATGACAGTTACCCGTGTCTAATGCGCGCGCAGTCTTCCCCCATTCCAATACAGCTAACCAGAGACGTTTCATTTTTGCTTCGATTTTGAACCTTTGTTAGCTGTCTTAGAATGTTCTGTGTATGCAAAGCGTTAAAAGATCAGTATTTGGGCGAAGTCTCCTAGCAGGTAGCTCCTCACCTGTTGATTTCTGATTGTTTACAAATTTGCTTTCTTTTTCACGAACGTCAGCCGCCGGCGTGGCGGTAGTTTCAAATAGAACCGGTTGTAGTTGACATAACGACTGTAGTTTTTAAACTTGAAACAACAATAACACATGAAGATCTTGAACGACGTAACAGCCACACTAGTAATTAATTAAAATGAGCTTGACTTGACGTCGCGTTGAGTGTTGCGCCCGGCAACACAATATTTGGACGACAGTCGTCCCGCGGGCTCTATCGATTTCGGGGCTTTTAGTGGGCATGTCCGTCCAATGCATGTGTGTATCGGTTGCAGCGATAGACAAGGATGCACGCCGCTACAATTAAAGAATTTGCATGAGAGGGCAGGACACGCTCTCCAGCCGGCCCTCGCCTGCCCCTTCAGGGCCGGTTCAAATCAATTTATAGAATCAACGTTACAGTTGCTGTGGAAGACCAAAAGTTTGAATGCACTGTTTACTACATATAAAGGTTCAAACTAAGGTTTTTAAATATAAACACAAGGCACAATATAATCTGAGCTAACTACAGAGTGTTTCCTTGTGTTACACGATACTAACTTAGAAATATATGATCCTGGGAATATCCTATGAAAATCTAGTTTGACTTTAACATAGGCTCAATTATCCTGATTGAAAGTAACAAACAAAAGTATCTCGCAACTCTGGGCTCAATCAGAAACTGTTTAAATAACAGAACTCATGATAACATCCATTACTTTACTGTGAACTGTATTTAGGTACTAATTTATTATCGACTGGCGGGGCGTCCCGGCTACGCTCGATTTTTAAAAAACCATTAGAATTAACCTTTTTTAATTACTTAGGAAATATTAGGAACCGTATAATAATCCATCCGGTAGTTTTTGAGTTTATCGCGTTCATACGGGAAAGTTACTGGAATATGTACCCAATATTTCGCGTAACGTAATAGAGCTGTGAACTAAATAGTAAACAGGTCGAGATCTAACTACGATCATTCAAAAATATATGGTTAAAACTGGTTGTATTGTTCTTCTTAGAATTGTAAAGTGTAAAGTGCGTATCTAGATTAACAAATAATGACAATATTACTGTCTCTTTCTTCCTATATAATTTCAATTTTCTGTATCATTGTTCTTCAAAATCCCATTTTGATGGTATAGGTAAAAAGTGATTTTGGAGGTCCAGTGGGTATCGCATGACTATGATAGGAGGTCGAATGGATCCTTTTGTGTAGGTAATTATTTTTTGGGGGTCTACTGGACACTTTGACGAGGACGAATGGGCCCTATTTTTGAATGAGGTCTAATTTTTGAAGTCCAATGGGAAATTCATACAAACAAACACAAAAAGTTTAATGATATGTAAGGATCAGAATAATTACCTATAGTGTCTCGCGAATTTTTGTCAATGGGTAGCACAAAAAAAATGCGGCGTGTAGTTCCGCCGTAATATAAAACCACTCCATATCCTCCCGTGGTTTTCGAACAAGGCGAGTGAGGGACAAAACTTTTAATAAAATACTACCTATCTAAATGAACTCTAACCGACAATGAATTGTACTCAGGCATCGATATTAATCCTTGTGAATAATCACATCTCCCCCCGCGTCCTCATTGTGATAAAGTTCACGATATGATGGAAAACTTGACACGAAATTGGTCGCGTTTTAAATAGTTAAATCCTTACTGATATTATAAATTCGAAAGTAAGTTTGTTTGTTACCTCTTCACGCGTTTTCTACTCTAGCAATCTTCTTGAAATTTTGCATACATCTAGTTTGTAGTACGGTAAGGGACACAAGGTACCTTTCATCGCGGAAAAATAAATGTTCCCGTGGGAAAATCTCGCGGACGAAGTCGCGTGCGAAAGCTAGTAATATATTTTCATTCAAATGGCCAAAGATCACTACTATAATACTATTTTAGTAAATACTCCAAAATGAGAGGAGTGTGCTGTCAAACTGTGAAACGAGCCGGGACCCGTACACCCACCAACTTCTATTTATGGGTAAATGTGGTGGCATCCACTCCAACACTGTTACTAGGCTATTATTGGTACATATATATGTATAAGCGGTGGTGGTGTAATGGTTAAGATGCCCGCCAGTGGATCGAAAGGTCCCAGGTTCGAATCCTACTCGTGCCACATGAGTTTGTATACCGATCTGAGTAATATAGTAGTTTTCATCGTCCACCACTTGCTTCCGGTGAAGGAAAACATCGTGAGGAAACCCGCACACTGGTTGATTATTATTAACTTGTGTGTGAAATGGAGATGGCAATGGCAAATCACTCCATTAATAATGCCAAGAAAGTTGTTGTGTGTGTTTCATTCCACGTAACAAACACGACCCTCGTAATTTTTTAACAATTAAAAAAAATATCAACTCAAACTTTTATTTGAAACTAAATTCAAACAAAGTAATAAAATAAATCATTTTCTTTTAAATATAATAATATCTATAAAACATTTTGTACTGCAATGAGACGACGAAACTCACTGTTTCTAAATTAACATACAAGTAGCACAATAATAATGAGGTTGTTAAAATTTCCTACGAAAATACATAATATTTTATCTCAATATTTTCGTAGGAAATTTAGCGTAAATGTAGCATCTCGGTAATATCTACAAAAAAGTCTAACGATAATTTTGAGTCTGATACGCCTACGCTACGTGGGGCTTAATTTATCCTATCAATGTAGGATAACTGTGGGATATCAACTTAATATGCCAAAAAGAAAATTTATAGGTTAGAAATGCCATAGATTAGAAACTAGAAGCCACGGGAGGGAGTCCAATCATAAAATCAACTAGATACACGACGAAGTAAATAAGTCTTGAATAACACAATTTCAGGGTGGGTTGCACCGTCAACATTGACGTTAACTTTAACGTCGCAGAAAATAGCAATTTACGCCGTTTTGTCTAAACGTCAGCGGCTCGCCGGTTGAGGTCAAAGTCAAATTTGACGGTGCAACTTACCCTAAAATTGTGTTTTTCATTAGATCATTACAATCACATTTCTACGAAAATAACCAAATTATTATGAAATAAATAAACTATATACTCTTTGCACCACGCGTCCCTTGAGTTGCCCATTCTTCAGACCTCTGTATTGGCTGCCATGTTAGAAAAATACATGTTGGAACTTACTAACTTACTGGGCATAAATGAAACCAGTCCGCATAGGGACATGAAAATCTTGGTAGATAAAAATATTTTTATAATAAGGTAATTTGAAATGTGGATGTGGCATTCACAGACCAATTTCTTGACTGATCAGCGGGCCTATCAACTGTTACCAAACGACTTAAATGCACAGTTCAAATTAAGAGACTCACACGAGTCGCATTGTTTAGTTATAATTGATTCGATGTTACAAATTTTCGATACAGTCCAGTTTACGTCTTGGATTCGAATGAGATGATAGTAAGCCCCCTATAAGACAGGTCAGCGAACGAACGAAAAAAAAAAGTACTAAGTCCCATGAGAAGCGCGCTCTAAGCTACTACGGTTGCTGGCCTGGGTCCTCAACCTGTGGGCTGCAATCATCACGTTACCAGCTCTCTGGAACAAACAAATATATATGAACAGTTTCAAAATGACGAATTGACTTCCATACGATGCGAGCGAACAGAAAAATCGCGCGCGCGTTTATCAGCGCTAAACTTTATTGTTATCGATATGGTAACCATTTTTGCTTACAAAATAGAACATTACATCCTGACCGATTACTGTCTCCCTCGCTATTAGTAGACGGACATCTGCCTCCATAGATAAAATAAATATATTTAAAGGAGATTTGTCATTGCAACCCGGCTCGTGTGAACAAACGAACTTTACATAGTTGAGATTTCCATCGTCAGTCTAATTTACTAAGCGTCTGTGTCAACATCTTATCAATTTTTCACAAAATGCCGGCTTTTTCAGTGGTTATTTGTAATAATATGCGGCAAAGAGAACACGGTGAAAAATGGAATCTCATTTTATGTGTAAGTAATAAAATATATCCCTGCCCTTATTAATTTTATCTATGTCTGCTTCCAATCATTCAATCTCAAATCAAATTCAAATTCAAATCATTTATTCAGAAATTAGACCTTCACAGGCACTTTTTCACGTCAATCTTTATATTTATAGTTATTTCTCACAAGCTACAAACTACTGGCATTTCGGAACGACCACTGCTGAGAAGAAATGCCGAAAGAAACTCATTTGAACAGTGTTGGTCCCTATCATGCCAGATCGGCTTACCATTATTGTTTCTTACAATGTTTTTTTTTCTTTCTAAAAATATATAAAAGTACATAATGTACATAGTCAAAAGGTATATCAAAACAAGTTATGATCTCTATTTCCCCTATACAAGATTATACTAGCACCTTTTTCTGTAATTCATCAGGTTATATTTGTAGCATAAACAGTTACCACAACGTAACAAGAATGTTCGATGTGTGGCCTACAGTTGACGAATAATTCAAAGCACGAACCTGCCACCTAGCCCTATAATTAGCCAAATATGACTTAAGATTCTCCCTTGCCCTCTTCATATGGCCAGCTTTAGTGCCCTTTGGTGGTCCTTCGACTATCCATTTGTGGTTCAGGGCATCCGATGCAGTCATACGCTTCTCCCCTGACAGGACCAGAAGGTGGTCCACGAAATCCTTGGCCAGGTCAGAAATATCCTTGAACGCGGTCTCGTCGTAATTGTAATTGGCTCGGGTTATATTTGCTGATCTCTCCGGCCAGGAGTCTCCGGCGAACGGCATTACCCCTGATAACCTAAAATGTGTCAAATATTGTTCACAAAATTCGTGTTCAATTGTTAATATTTCATATAAAGCGGCTCCCGATAAAGGACCAGTAGTAAAATCCTAGGGGTTGTAGTTCTATTATACGATCATTTAATTCTTTATTCATTTAGTTTATTATATCACTGATACGCGGCCCACTGATGGGAAATGGTCGTCGCAGTCGGCGCCTGCGACATCGGAGGTTACATGCACTTGTATTCCTCTACTCCTCCTCCTCCTCCTCGAAGCGGTAGTGGCGTAATGGTTAAGACGCCCGCCTGTGGATCAAAAGGTCCCAGGTTCGAATCCTACTCGTGCCACATGAGTTTGTATACCAATCTGACTTATGTATAGTAGTTTTCATCGGCCACCATTTGCTTCCGGTGAAGGAAAACATCGTGAGGAACCTGCACACTAGTTGATTATTAACTTATGTGTGAAATGGTGAAGGCAATGGCAAACCACTCCATTACTAATGCCAAGAGAGTTTAATGTAATGACTACGACCCTCAGCCATGAGGAATACGACTATGAACAAGATTCCTCTACTATTTCTGACCTCTAAATACAATTCATTTTTTTCAACTAAATCTAGTTCAGGCAAATGATAAGAAGGAGCTCCAATGTAATTTGTACCGTTTGCTGAAACACTTACAGCATATACGTGACGACGCCCAGACTCCACATGTCAGAGGCGAGGGTCAGCTGCTCAAAGTTCAAAACTTCGGGCGCCACATAGTCCCTAGTCCCATATATGGCGCGGGTCACGTGACCCTCCTCCAGGATCCTGGCCAGGCCGAAGTCGACCAGCTTGACCTGCCTGGAATTGGGACTAAGACAGATAATGTTCTCCGGTTTGAGGTCGAGGTGGGCAATCTTGTGGTCGTGCAAATACTCCAGAGCTTCGCAGATCTGACGCACGTACGGGACTACATCTACTTCTTTAATGTGCTCCTCATCGACTATCCTGTCGAAGAGTTCTCCTCCCCAGAGGCTGAAACGATATCATAAGAATTGATTCCAAACACATACAGATTCTATCATTATAACGGTGAACGTTTTTCTCTATTTGACATTAAATTGAAGCCGTGTTGTGCCAAGGGTTATATAACAATGTTCTAATTTCAAAAGTGTACAAATTTTTTAACTTAAGTAATCAATGTATGATAAACCTACCAAAAGTAATGAATAAACTAATAAATTTATTCAATTTACTCACTACAGCCAAATCTGACATGCTGTATTTCCATCGATTTTTTTTAGTCTCGTCGTATTCTCGAGATATCAGAGACCTTGGTTTGTCTTATTATGTCGAGTACTCGTGCTCTTACAATGGACAAATCTATACTTTATTTCTATATCTAAAGACAAATTACCAAGATTTGAATATTTGTATATATATGTTACCGGCCAGACCCGATTCCAGGATAAACTAGTTTTGCCTAGGCTAAACTAATTCTTCCTACATGCGATAGGATAAACTAGGCTAGGCTAAACCAGTTCGTCCTAAGCCCGATAGGATAAACCAGTTTAGCCTGGGCCAAACTAGGTTATCCTAATAGAAATACACACTCTCAGGATAAACTGGCATGGCCTAGTCTAAACATTATAGAATATCTAGGAAGACAAAACAAATAGGTAAATTTAATAAAATACTATTTAATGAAGCTTGTTGGACTAGGCAAAATTAATTTAGACCAGGTCATTCCTGTGCTGAGTGTGTTTATTTCTATCAGGAGAAACTAGGATAAACTCATTTTTCTTACATGCGATAGGGTGAACTAGTATAGCCTAGGCTAAACCAGTTTATCCTATCGCATGTAAGAAGAATTAGTTGGGCCTAGGCAAAACTAGTTTATCCCGAAATCGGATTTAGCCGGTAACATAGTCCTTCTCACAGTATACTTACAAATCCATGACAAGAACAAATGACTCCTTAGTGAAAAATGCATCGACCAATTCGACGAGTTTCGGGTGACGTAGAGCTTTCATCATGTCATACTCCCGCTGTGCCGTGTCCCTTTTCTTTTGGGTCCTGGTTTTCAAGAACTTGGCTGCGAAGAACTCCCCCGCAGAGTCGTGAACGAGCATGACACTACCGAAAGCCCCGCTTCCAATGACTACACCAGTATTTGTGAAGCAGGAATCGAAATCTTTCATGTCTTTTAATGGACGGATTTTAGCTGCTGGCTGGTTGGATGGTGCTGTATTCAAAAATGGCATATGTAACTAAATTCTAATTTATGTAATGAAACGTGTTGCGTAAACACTTTCGTGACGTTGAATAATTTCATCAACAATAAAGGAATATGACACAAATTTTTTTCATACTACAAATAAATGTTATTTACGAGGCAAATTTAATTTAGAAAACATGAAAACAATACAATGTATAAAATTGTCTTGACTCGTGTAATTTCCGACGAAATTTCACATCACGGAGCCATTTCCACAACAAGATGTTGCCCATACAACATTGGGAGTTCTATATATAGTTACAATATATAGAACTTCTAAAGTTATCACGTCACAATGTTAAGTCAAAAAGTTTGGAGTAAAGATTTTTGTGTATGCAAATGGCGCGGGTATTTACATAGCATGGAACTGATGTGACAGGTTTTTTATATGAGTAAATAGTACTTAGATGGGTGTTTACTATAGTGATGGTCTACTGAGAGTATATATGAGTCTAAGTTAAAAAAATCAATAAGTTCAAACCTGGGACCTTTTAATCCTGTCCTTGTCTATTTTCCATTATAGCATCAAAATTCTCATCTTGATTCATCTGATCGACTGAAGGCTCATAAATAATGTGAATTGAATTAAAATTAATATAAACTCACCAATGCTAATGAGGACTTCGCTGTCCCCGGCCAAGGGTTCCGCGGCCCTGACGCGGAACTCCAACAGTTTGCCAACAGGTGGGTCCCGTATCTCGAACGAGCAGGAACTGGTCACACCAGCTTCCAAGTATTCTTGGTGTTTGAGATCTATTGCGTACCACGTCTGAAGATGTGGATTTGTCCTAAAATCACACAATACTGTTTTTGTCATCAAGGAAAATCAGTTATTTTTGTCGTTTAGTGTCCAGGCATTTTGAGAAACTGACGATTTCATAAATATGTTTCATTAACTTGACCTATGCTTCATGGGCGATTAGACGGGCAGATTGCTCATTAGACTTGTCGCGTTGTGATACATAATAATAATAAATAATAAATATATAAGGACAAATCACACAGATTGAGCTAGCCCCAAAGTAAGTTCTATACTTGTATTATGGGATACTAACTCAACGATACTATATTTTATAACAAATACATATATAGATAAACATCCAAGACCCGGGCCAATCAGAAAAAGATCATTTTCCATCATGACCCGACCGGGGATCGAACCCGGAACCTCTCGGTTCAGAGGCAAGCACTTTACCACTTCGCCACCGAGGTCGTCATACATAGACTTTATAATCAGAATTCCAAATAATTCATGAGGCTTGTCATGACAGTGGGCACAAGTGACGTCACAAATGTTGGAATCAAAATGTGTTTCAATTATTATTACACTTTAATGAGAAAATACTAATAAAAATAATACTAAATGTTATATATAAAATTGATCATTTTCAATGGCATTTGATTATCGTGTTTCATTATGTCATTTACACAGGAAACTATTCTTTATTTCCACTTCTACAAGACATTTTCCATTTCAATTTGGATCAAAAATGTTTTCTCTTTATTACATACGATCTTTATTTATCATTTCCTGGACACCAACATTAAATCACGGGACAACACGCAGACATTCAAGGTGGTCATATGACAATTTAAAAACCCTATTGCTATTGTAGGTAGAGTACATACCATTCTACCAGCTCAACCCTTCTTTGGCTCGTCTTCAAAGACTCAGTAATTTTATTTCTGACGCTGACTTGCACATCCCTCATCAGTTCAGACTTCACAACGTGCAAATAATAAAAATTATCGTCTTCCAATCTGCAAAAAAAATACACACCTATATACTAAAACTGAGTCACTATGTCTACATATCTCCCCGCAATCGATGGCTCATCTTCTCGTCTGTCCTGAGTGCCCAAACACCTGTACTCGGGTCGACCTGATGGCAGCTTCCGCTGAAGCCATCGAAGTGGCTCGGTTCTGGCAAGAATATACAGGGTTACTGGTATCTAACGCATAAACTTCCAAACCAACCGAGACTAACCTTTTATTCTAAGACTTTCGTCTAAACGTAGTAAATAATATTTTTTCCCTTTTTCTATAAAACGTTAACTCTTTGTTCGATTCCTCTACATAACGCTACTGTACTGTCTCGTGTTGCTTGGCTATTACATAGAGTTAAGACGTGTAGAATCACAAATTGGATTGTATTTTTTTGATATGAAAAAAGAAACTACGAATCACGTTAAGTCGTCGAATAAAAGTTGCTTGTTTTGATGTACCCAAGTAGTCTTTAGGAGGTTTTGCGTTTGATACCGGTAACCCTGTATATATAGCACCCAGCGTTGTAGATTTGCCATCGACACGCAAAGAAGAAGATTAATCTACACAACTATATTATTCCTTAATTCGATATTACTTACGTATAGTGTTTATCTTTATAATTCTTACATATTAAAACATAGTCCTCTGCAGCGTATGTCTGTCTGTTCACGATAAACTCAAAAACTATACACGGATTCTCACACGGTTTTCAGTCATCATAAACAAAGAGTGATTTACTGGACGGATTGTTATGAAATTAGTCACATGGGTAACATAACCAACTCCCCCAGGAGCGACGTCCTGGCGACGCCCCTAGCTTCTATATGTATTATAAAAGTATGTTTTATATTTTATATACTTCACAGTTTATTTGTATGTATTAAGTATTAGATAAGTTTTCTATTTATTATGCACTTCATCGCAACACAATGCTATAACAGTTTGGTCTTACGGTTGACTTGTTGTTGTTAACATTTGTTTGTAAATTTTGTAAAATTAAGTACTTATTCAATAAATATACGTAACGTACGTAAATTCCGTATGCTGTCTTCCGTAAATATGTATATTTTATTTTATTTATTTTATTCATAGGGCACACAAACAGATTACAGACAAAATAAGAACATAATTAAAATTCCAAATATAAGAATTTGCGTATTTCTAATTTGCGCACTAAAAGCCAATCTATTCTACATTATATATTATCTATAAGTAATATTATTATAAAGAGGTAAGCGTTTGTGAGTGAAACATACAAAATTTTTGAGGCGGGGAATCTCCGAAACCAACGAAACCGATTTCAAAAATTATTTCACCACTATAAGAAGTGTACTTCTTATAGTCGTAGTATATCTTCCAAGATTGCTATAGGCTAAATATTATTTCAAAATTCCCATAGGAGTGAACCTCCGGGCAACATCTCGTAATATATATATATATATATATATATATATATATATATATATACTAAATACCTACTAAAGTTCCATTGGAAAACAATAAAATAAAATATAAAAAAAAAACACAAACCTGCAGTATTTTATTTCCATTAAAAATTCACCGGAAGAACACTTTTCCATGTGGCCATTCCCATTTGAGCCAATTAAATATTTCTAAAACAAAAAATAAATCAAAAGCACTCAATTTTGCCCAGCCAATTATTACTTTTTGGCTGATAAAATTTACTTCATATCAAAAATAAATTAAACACGGAAAACGACGTAATATATTAGTAACGCCTTCTATCATAATGCCCCTACAATGCCAACACTGAATAAATTCGTTTATTTCGGCATTTCTTCTCAACAGTGTTCCAATGCTAGTAGTGTATCGAAACATATTATATAATTACAAACATTCATGTCAAAAATTACATGTGAAGGTACAATTCTAAATCTATACTATTATTATAAAGAGGTAAGCGTATTGTGAGTTTGTATGTTGGAGGCGGGTAATCTCCCAAACTACCGAACCGATTTCGAAAATTTTTTCACCATTAGAAAGGTACATTATCGAAGATTGCTATAGGCTATATTTTATCTCAAATCTCTCCCGGGAGCGAAGCCCCGGGCAACATCTAATTCTAAATAAAACACAACAGAAAGAATGATATTTTAACTAAAGGTTTTCTCATAATTTTATTATCTAAAGTATTCTTAGAAAGGCACCCTTTGTTCTAATAACAAATGAGTCAGTATCACTATCACTGAAAACAATGCCTGTCAAAGGTTAAAATAATGATCCTTATCTATTATCCTATTGTTAGTACCTAGACTATACCCGCGACTTCGTCGGGACTTCGGCTTAAATAAAATTTATTTAGCTACAACAAGGTTCTTATAATAAATAATCAGTTTACAAAAAATTGAAATTTTAGCCACAAGCTTTTATTGTTGTCAGTGAGATCTTATTGCATTTAATGCCTCACAAAAAACCCATGTCCGTGCAGTAAACGGTTGATGAGTTCCCTCCGTTTGGAGCCGATCCGAATAATAATGCATTGTTATAGAAACTGAAGCGGCTCGGGAAATTTCAATTCTGTAGGTCAACTGGAAGTAGGAGAAATCTAACTTGCAAGATTTGATTACAGACGACGGGGCAGGTGAAACTATATAAAAGCTTGTAATAATTATTTTATTTATTACAAATTAAAAACCTCTGTCTTTCAATATTCATTTCGCTACAAATTTTGAACGTCTGAACCGATATTCATTAAACATGGCTAAGAACACTCGGGATAAAATCATCTATGACACAAAAAACTAAACGAAAATCAGTTCATCCGTTTGGGAGCTACGATGACACAGACAAAAATTGCGCGATTGTAGGTGTATTAGTCATCTCAATAAATCGAATTTTATTTCATCTGAATCCGTGTATATAGTATATAGCACAACCAGTATATATACTATACATAGCTAAGCATATGTTTGCTGTTTATGATTGCAAGGTAAAAAAAACCTAAACGAAGTCGCAGGCAGACCTAGTTTAGAATATATTAGTTAGAATTTCGGGTCGGATTGGAAATAAGGCATTATATTATAGTTAATTTGGAAATATAAGCAATAAGCCAACAAGCGTCAGGAACTTATCGGTAAGTATAGCTGAAAATCAACCGGTTTTCAATTCACACAGCTCGCTCTAGCCAGCACAGCAACGCACAGCATAGGGGCCCTAGTTTGCAAACGCATTGCGTTCGACCCGCACTGCACAACACACATTTAGTGGATCTCTGGATCTTAAGCTCTCTCTTATCCACGCTTATTTCTTGTTTCATTCACAGCTGTGACGCTTTTAAACCTGAGATCGATGTAGAAAGTGATGCCATCAAAAACATGCTGTAAAAAACCCAAGTCGCGCAGCTCAGTTCTTCTATCGTAAAAAGTTGTGAGGTCCATGTAATACCAAGTCGATTAATTTATTTAGTCCCTACTTAAGGGACCTTCTGTCTTAAGTTATTACGTAAGTTATTATCGTATCAATATTAAAAATCTTTTAGGTTTTAAATAAATAGATATTTAAATGTTAAAGACCGACGCTCAAGACGTCACCATCCTTGTGAACGCTATATTTTCCTATAACTGTCAACGCTATATCGGCGGCGTCTTATTGATCTTCACTAAGCCATCCGCCGATTCGACACGTTAAACTCTTTGTAGTACAACATCCACGTGAGGATAAAGAATGCTCCTATCCTAGGGCGGAAACCTCACGCCATATTATATTACTAATTTAATGGTCTTCACCAGCGGTTTGCGTTCAATTGGTCACATCACAGCATCTATCCTAATCCTAACTAATATTACAAATGCGAAAGTAAGTTTGTTTGTTTGTCACCTCTTCAAGCACCATTTACTTAACAATTCTCCTTGAAATTTAGCATACATATAGTTTGAAAAACGGAGAAGGACATAGGGTGTTTTTCATGCCAGAAAAATAAATCGTACCGTGGGAAATCACGCGGGCCAAGTCGCAGGCAAAAGCTAGTAGACTATAATTCCACATTAATCTACTAGAGACTTCAAAAATAACTTTTCAAAGATATTATTATGTCAAGACTTGAGGAGTTTAGTCTGTTACCACAGTAACGTGAAGACGACTTCGCGCAAAAATCTGTCTCGACGAAAAAAGTCACAGGCCGCAGATTGCCGATCGCTGGATTCTAATCCAATGGCTTGATGGATTAGAAGGGTAAAATTTCCCTATGAGAGGAACCCAGGTAGTTTTCTAGCAAGGCTTGTCTTTGTTAAATACTAGGTATTTCACATGTAAATCACTTACATATAACATTTCTTACACAAACGGACGTACAAGTATCTCACAATTACAATCAGTATTCTGAGATCATGACGTGATGTAATCTACATATCAACGGAGATAGTTCACAATTTGTCTTTGTTACTAGCAAAACATGTGGTGATTTTATTGTTTTCGACTTTATGACTGTTATATACTATTGAGAAATATACTTATACATATATGTAAGAAACAATCATCGTAAGCATAAAAATGATCAACAATGTTTAAATGAGTTTATTTCGGCGTTTCTTCACGAAATGCAAGTAGTATGTAGCTTTTGGGAAATTACAATCCTTACAATCCAAACTAAAAACTACGGCACGAATTTTCCTGCGATTTTCACCAAAAGATAGTAGTGATTCCCGAGGAAATTTTAGATGTATGTTTTATTACGTTTTTACCCGAGCGAAGCCGCTAGTAGAGCTAGTATAGTTAACATAAAATTTAACGTGAAAAAGTGCCTGTGAAGGTCTAATTTCTGAGTAAATGATTTGATTTTTTTTTGCTGTTTAGCTGCACGTAAATAAATGTTTATACTAAAATTTGACCTCTGCTATATAACTAATAATAATAATGGGCATGTCAACTGCTACTCATGAAGTCCAGAGTTCGATGCCCGGGCAGTTCCAGATGGAAAATTATCGTGTCAATGGCGTGACTACTAAGGATGCCAAAGACCATTCGAATAGGAGAAAAGCGATCCCTGGGCTCTGACGGTTGAGGAAGAAACCGGCATAATGCTTAGAAGAAAGAGACAAAATATTTTCGCTGACAGCATATAACAAAATCACTGAAACTTACCTTACCAGGGACTGTCAAATAGGCGTCCAATTTCATACATCGAATGTTGTGCGCCGGCTTCCGCTCCGGATAGAACTTTCTCACTTCACGGAGAACGGGCGGGGAGACCACGGCTAGATGCGCAGACGCACTGTTAATGAATACTGATCTCTGATTGGGCAGGACCCTGCGCAACTCGCAAAGCACCTCACCAGCCATGGATGGTTCCAACTTCATAATGTTTAGGAAATACTCGCCGTCTTTGCAGATCACCTAGGACATTTCAAAATTGTTATACAAATTTATTTTTAAACGCTCTGCTCTCATATTTTCACAGTAGAAAACTTACTTAAGTACTTGTAAACTATTAATAAAAGTAATTTGTAATTGGTATCAAATTATAAAACAAACTATAAAACAATATTCTGCATTATATTCAAAACGTCATCTGTCAACAAACAACACATACCTAAATTGACAAATCACGATTTTTTTAAAATCAATTACGTATTTTTAACCGACATAGATAAGGAATGAGGTTCTCAATCCATCATATTTTTTTTTTCCAACGTGATTAATGTTAACCCATGACGTAAAAAGAGATTTAAAATATAACTGACATTTCCAATACATTACAAGCATGGAATTAGTAGTTACTCCGACGAAGTACCTACTAATTCCATGATTACTAGATTATTTATTTATTTTTAGGTTACTCACTGAACGTCAGCCTGCATCAGATGAAAACCGTGTCACAATATTGATATTATAACATTTAAGTATTATTCTAAATCCTTTTCACTATAACGAAAATGCATCATCGGCAAAATCATCGACTTATCGAACGATGGAGCCGTAACACAAGAAAATAAGTTAAATATAAATAAATAAATATATTAGGACAAATCACACAGATTGAGCTAGCCCCAAAGGAAGTTCGAGACTTTTGTTAAGAACTTATACAACAGTATATGTAACTAAAATTTTTTTAGCAATGTCCGTGCAGTAAACCGTTGAGGAGCTCCCTCGGAAGCCATTCATGGATGCACCATCAGGTCATGCTTATCATACCCAATAATGCAATGTCATCAAAATTAAACGTGTACACAAAACTTCAGCCCAAACGTTTGAAGATTGCTCACACAAATTACGAACATACTTACATTGCAAGAACAAAAAGCATCTACAAATCTACTGTTCTCGTAAATAAATTACGCAGACGATGCTGCGAGCTAAACTAGTTTCAAATTAAACAGAATACTTACATCAAATTGAGAATTGGTACGTTCTATTCGAAAATGGCCGACGTACCATACGACGTAATAGTATTTGGAGTCTTGCAACTCAAAGCTGCAGTCGAAGCTGACTTGGCTGCCGCAGCAGGCCACGGCTGACAGCAGCGGCGTCTTCAGCAATACTATAGGTGGGTTTAGCATGGGGCTGGCTGGAAAAATAATACGTGTTTTACCAAAATATACTTTTGATTCATGTTTGTATTGTCTTGTTACTTGTAAGATTTAATTACAGATAAACATACGAACATCAAGATTTTCACAAGATTTTATAATATGTAAGTAAATATATATAAATATATATGTAGGATTTTTTTTTGTTAATTAATTTCTGAACGCTAAGAAAGGCTAATTCGGAAGTTGATGGTTTCCGAACGAGCGGATGTAGCTATCTCGCTCTAAAAAAAGATAACACTGTAAGACATTGTGGAGTCGCGTAAGATTTTTTTTGTTATTAAATAATAAAAGAGTACAAAGTTAACCCAAAATATTATTTTATTTAGACCCTCCCACATATATATTGGGACAAATCACACAGATTGAGCTAGTAAGTTCTAGACTTGTGTTATGGGATACTAACTCAACGATACTATATTTTATAACATATACATATATAGATATATAGATAAACTTCCAAGACGCGGGCCAATCAGAAAAAGATCAATTTCCATCATGACCCGACCGGGGATCCAACCCGGGACCTCTCAGTTCAGAGGCAAGCACTTTACCACTGCGCCACCGAGGTCATCAAATAAAATAAAAACTTTGTGAAAATCTTTTTTATCCCTCGGCATAATACATAGACACGTTTTTTTAAAACAACCAAGCAGGCAAACAAGCATGTGGCCCACCTGAAAGTAAGTGGTCATCATTGCTTATCAACACCAGGGGTAACAAAGGCACGCCTACGTTGTGGCCTAGGATCTTTTGCCACAGTACCCTGTAACTACACAGCTTCTCACCTTTCAATCCGGAACTAAACAATGCAAGCACTGTTGTTTTGCAGCAGATATAGATGAGAGTGAGATACCCATGCAGACGACCTATGTACCAAAGTCTACTTCTGATAAAATGTACGTTTTACCTTAATGAAATCGGTGGTTAGTACTGAAGATAACCCCTCTGCACAAACTTATAAAAACTTTCTATACCATAATAGTGTAGGTAGATTAAGTACATAGGTACTTACGATTAACATTCACAAAACACGATGTTGAATCAGTGCGCCCACTAAGCACGTTCTCCAATACTACTGAGTATTCAGCCGTATCTGATCTAGTAGCTTGAAGTATTCTTAAACCTATATAATCTCCAATGTATTCCTCTGCTACTAGTCTATTATTGCAATCAATTAAAGCACCATTTTTGAACCATTTTATCACCGTGTTCGTGTCATAACGGACCTTGCATATTAGCCTCACGTCTTCATCTTCATTAACCTCAACCTCGTCAGTTAAATGTTCTTCGACTACTGGTATTTCATTATTATATGACTTCAGATCTATATCTAGTATACAAACGTGGGCTGAGGAAGATGTCACACCAAATTTAGTTTTAGCTACTACCGTGTAAATTCCTGTGTCGTTCAATCTAGCGCAAAGAACAGATAACACTGATGAACTACTATTGTCCAGAATTATTTTCCGTTCATTTGGTGTCAAAACTGTGTCACCTTTGAGCCATTGGAATTCTATGACATCAGAATTAAATTCTACTTCTAATTCTATTCTCTCTCCTAGATTAACTGTAACATTTTTAAGTTGTTTAGTAACAGAAAGACTTTGCTTAGGACAGGGACACGTGTGAATACACTGAATTCTATCAGATGCTACTTGCAGATTAGCCTTGGAGAATATTGCGCTAGAACTGTTTTTGAGTAATATAATATACAGTCCATTATCTTCTTCGGTAACTGATTCTATTTCGATTCTTCTCCATTTTCGATCAGATATCATATTAATTCTGCCGCTGGGGTTTATCTGTCTTCCATCTTTGTACCAGAAAGCCGTTGGTTGGTACCCGTTTATTTTACATTCAAGTTCGATTGTACTTCCTTCTGTGACGACTGTACCTTCCAAATGTTGTTCTATTTCAAGTGGTATAACAAGATTTACTGCTTCTGTAAAGTCAAAATCATATTATTCACAAAAGGGTCCGATAAACGGATAACGTAGTGATCCTGCTCGGCTTCCGCTTTTAAGTACGATACATTTTATAAATGCAATACACTAAAAAGTATTCAGTTAGGTATATACTTAAATTTATCCTTTTCGAAGATTAATTTAAGAAAGAACTTATTGTAAACATCTGTCATGTGCTTTTAATATTATTTTAATTATAAACGGATATTTTATAAACAGACTCGCGACTTCATCCGCCGAACGAAAGATAGCCTATATTACTCCATCTATGACAAATTTGATCAAAGCCTAGGTTCAGTAATACAGTTACAAAAAAAAAATAAACAAAAAGTTTCAAATATTTTCTCTCTATGCTGGTTAGTATGGAAAATCATTAGATTTTACTTCTTACGTGTTTTTATTATTTCACACTGTACTTTTTGCGTAATAGCCTCCATTCCAGTCCACCTTGCCTTCACTATTTCACGCCCTTTTCCACTATTTATCTGCAACAATTAATTAACAACTACTCAATTATTTTTTACACAAATGGTAATGACAATAAAAAAAATATGCTAAACATATATGTGACTAGGCAGCTTTTTACCGGCGGCTTCACCTGCTTGAAACGCCCTCGGGCACAATTTTTTCTTCGTGTTAAAATGGTATTGGGGTAGTTATAATAATATCCATAGCGCATTGAAAATGTACCTATTTCATACCAACTATTAGACTTATCCTAAATGCAGTAAATAATATTTATTAGACCTTAAAAACTTAAAATAATTAGTAAATATGAAGGAACATTTTCATCTTGTATATTGGAATCACAACCAGTCGAAGAATAAATAGAAAATAAACAATGGATATCGGGTTCCGGCGACCTGTGGATGAGGAAAATAACAGAAAATTCACAGGTGAGGTGAAATTAAACTAACTTAAAACCGGACATACGCTATACGTTGCTTAGAACTCGAGATATTAAGAATAATAATAAAAGCCCGTAATAAACATTGCCGAAGATCTAGAAGAATCTAGTTATGGATATATAATTGTAAATGAACATAACGCATTAATAGTGCTTTACCAAGTGAAGGTTTCACACAATCATCTAAATAAGTTGTTTTGTTAAAATCTACAAGGTAACTCGTTCAGATACATTTGCTTCTATATATGCAAGCAAGTATCTGTGAGTCACGCGACTCATATGGAGTCACAAGGCGACATGTTGACGTCGGGCAATACCAAAAACAAGAAGGAGCGTCGGGCCGAACTGGATGCGGCCATTCCGCCTCGGACAACAGTTCGTAGATTACTTCTATAACTAATATTTCGGCCCTATTAAACCGTATTGTCCTATTAAATTGATTTATATCAAAATTCATTTCTACCTTTTTCATTATTTAAGATTAGAAGTAAAAACTAAATAACTTTTCTAAACTTAAAAAACTTTACTATTGTAACCAACTTTATTTACTGTTTACTCTTTCTCTAATATGAGCGTTTCCCCGGTTTCTTTCGCGGCCGTTGAGCGTCGAAGCCCAGAAGCATTCCTACGTTTACGCGGTACCCACTTCGCACGGTCGTCGGCATCCCTAGTTGTCAGACCATTGTCACGCTTGTCGTCCTTGACGACATCAAGCCAGCACTTCTTAGGTTCTCCTTCTGCTCCTTCTATTCTTAGGTGCTCCTTCTGCCAAGCGGGAGCGTCATAGCCTATCCTTGACAACCTCGGTGGCGCAGTGGTAAAGTGCTTGCCTCTGAACCGAGTGGTCCAGGGTTCGATCCCCGGTCGGGTCATGATGGAAAATGATCTTTTTCTGATTGGCCCGCATCTTGGATGTTTATCTATATATGTATTTGTTATAAAATATAGTATCGTTGAGTTAGTATAAGTCTCGAACTTACTTTGGGGTTAGCTCAATCTGTGTGTTTTGTCCTAAGGCAAAAATATTTTATTTATTACTTATTTTGCCCTAAGGCAAAAATAGTCAAATACACGTTTAATTCTAAAGACAGCATACTCACGAAAGATATACAGAATTATTAATATTGATCTGGTAACTACAATACTAAATTATAATTATTTTTATTGACAATAATATATATTTTTCTATTTCAACATGATCACACAAATATATTCCGCAACAGGCTTTGTTGAAAAGATATGCCAAGCACCGAATGCCACATGCATAGACAAATGTTCATCTAACAAAACAATCCACAATTATAATGCTCTATAACCCCTATTTATTTTTAATATTTTATTTAATGTAATTTTTCATAGGTATGCAAAATTACATACCTCTTGCGGAGGTAAGTCTAGGTCCGCAAGAGGTAAAATGTATAAGGGACATATAATTATGATCTAAATCTTTTGTACCTACATTTTATGCATATAAATTGATTGATTGATTGATACTTTCGGTCAAAACGTGTATGTGAAATCTTGGTATAGGTTTTCTAGGCAGATTTTGATGTATTTGATTGAATCAAATACATAATGTGAATGGACATAAAAACAAATTGCCGTGGAGTTCCTTATCAATGTTATCATAGAACGAGCATTGTATGCACTCCTTGGAGCGACGCGTATTTGCATTTTTACGCGAAAATTTACGAACGTAATGATCTTTTCAAACGGACTTCTATACAAATAGAGGCTATTATAATGTTTTACGGTATATTTTACGATACATTTTATATGGAACTTAACTGATTATAACCTCATTAAATAGCTAAATAATCACATTTATATAATCATAATCTAAATATATAAAAGAACAAACTGAATACCTGACTGACTGACATATCAACGTACAGCCTGAACCGCTGGGCGTAGAAACTTCAAATTTGGCACGTAGGTTCCTTATGTGGCCTAGGGATGCACTAAGAAAGGATTTTTCAAAATTCACCCTCTAAGGGGGTGAAAGGGGGGTTCAAAGTTCGTATGGGGAAACCAGATTAGTTAATTTGTTTTGTTTGAAACTTTACAGGATTACTTCTATCAATAAATGAGTAAATACGGGTCTCCGGATTTTTCAAAAATTTACCCCTAAACGGGGGAAAAGGGGCTAAAAAAGTCAAATATCAACATGGGTATTGTATGTACGGTTTTTCGGGTCGCTGATTACGAATAACACAACGTATTTGAAAACTAACGTGGTGGAAGTGAAATACCATCATCCCTATTAGGGTGGAATGGGGTTGTTATGATTATATTTTGATATAATCATAAAACGTGATGGCACATAATATGTAGGAAACGGTACGGGATATCTACAATTCTACATTACATAGCAGGAAGCGGACAAGTTGGACAAGTTTGCGGGACGAGACACACAGCGGGAAACGGGAAATTGAACTAAAGATGAGAAAAAATGCGAATTTGAATCATATATGTTTACCAGTCTAACAAAGTACGCGATAAAATTACTGAGATTTTGCTATGAAATAAACGCGGGCGAAGCCGCGGGCAAAAGCTAGTATTTCATAAATTGTAGCGACTTTCAAAATAGGAAGATAGTATAGTATCAAAGCTGTACATGGAATAACTTTAAAATGTATAAAATACTGTTTAAAACATACTCTGCGTGTCTGTAATGGTTGGCACATTACAGACAGGCATTACCTATCAGTTCTATCTCTTTTAGATTCACTGCCATCCCAGTCAGTACGTGTACAGTCAACAGCACGTCAAGCTAACCAGATTCATTACAAATTCGCCTCTTATCGCGGCGCGGCATAAGATAAGATCTTTGCGAGGTAACTTGATATGTGATGAAACTAGTAGACTATACTGCGCAAAACACCACTTACTAATTTTTATGTACTGATTAAGTTTGCGCGACAAAATATTACTTCATACTAAGGAATTTAATTAAACCTAAAGGGCCAACGAATATTAGTTTTTAAATTCTAGAACAGAGTTAAATATTTTTATAATTTTCAACGTCGAATTTAAAATTAGTTTTTTATTTAACTTGTATAAAACGAAAACGGAACCTAAAACTTCAGACAAATGAAAAGTTTATTTCGAAAGTGACTTTTTTTTTTGCGAACCTGCGAGTTTCGAGAAAAACTAAATGTCACCTAGGTACATAAACCATAAAGTTTATGACCGAAGATGAGGACAGAGCCGATGGTCCACGTGACCCCGGTAACCGCATTCACACAGGTTTCGATATCTATAGGTGACACCCGGCCTAACTTCGTAACCAGTCGAAGAATTCAAGCAATGTTGCTGGTCTCAACTAGTATTCCCGTTATCTACGTCCGAGACAAACAATTTTTAATCACCGACCACAGTAAAAAGGGTTATAAGTTTAACGTGTCTGTGTATTTGTATGTCAGTCCGCATAATAGCCAAACGACTGAAAATTTTTGATCTAGTCTTTTTGTTTGAAAGAGAATTTAATCAAGAATGTTCATTAAATGCTTTGAGAATTTAATGATAACTATGATTGTGAACGGGCTATCATCCGTTTGGAAACAGTCAGCCATGGAATTAATTGGTACTCCGGAAGTACTTGCTAAATCCGTACCGTCAGCTCATTTCTAACCGATTCTAGCGACTGAACCGAGAGGTCCCGGGTTCGATCCCCGGTCGGGTCATGATGGAAAATGATCTTTTTCTGATTGGCCCGGGTCTTGGATGTTTATCTATATATGTATTTGTTATAAAATATAGTATCGTTGAGTTAGTATCCCATAACACAAGTCTCGAACTTACTTTGGGGCTAGCTCAATCTGTGTGATTTGTCCTAATATATTTATTTATATTTATTTATTTATATTTTATTTATGAGACGATGCCAGCAAATTCTGAGTCTTGATGACCCTCGCGGTAGCTTTCTCGCACAGCGAATTTCCATTGCAATCAACGCGGGAATGCTGCCTGTGTGATGGGCACCTCCTTACTTAGGGGGGGCTTCTTCAGATATTTTTAATTTATAAATCATTTTTAAGATAGATAGTTTGAGATGGAAATTGATATATTTAGGATTGACCTGGGTTGTGAATGTTTGTCTATATTATGTACCTATCGAAATCCACGGGGGGACGTGGAGTGCTCCTATTCTAGGGCGGAACCACACACCACAAATAGGTCATTGTACATGTACCTACTTATTACTTTCATGCCATAGATTTATTCCATTGACACTTGAAAAGGAAGAAGAATGACAGAATGACATAACAATCAGTTTGATTTTTAAAACAAAAAAAGTTAACACCTAAATCTGATTCCATCTTTTAACAATGGGCAAAATCTTCAAGTAACAACTTCCCAATTACGGATTACGTAAATAAAAAGCAGAAAAATAAAACAATAAAAATGGCTCTAGTTTTGAGAAAGGCTGTGCTACCGAGAAACGTGTCGCTGTTCAAAAATATGAAGGGCCGGTCTCTCGCCACTACGTCCAAGAAGAATCAAGCTACACTGCCAAAGGCACCGGCGAGCCGAGGCATAAAGGATAAAAGAGTGATGCCGCTTGGTCGCAGACGGTTCAGCAGGACAAAACATCTGTTTGAAGCGACCAACCAGCGCGGCGAAGTGTCGAGGTCTCAAGAAGTCAGATTCTGCGTGTCGTGCCCTGACCTCGTGCCGGAATCCCGCACCAAGACACACGTCTCCGTCAGGCATCTCAGTCCTCCCAGATTTAAGCTCATCTTCACAGACCCTAGTTACAAAAAGTCTTCGCCCGTCTTATTCTGCGTTCGTTCTCCTTTGACCGGTGTGACTTCGAAACGGCATTATTCCAAATGCCCTGCGCCATGTGGACCCTGCTGTGGACCTTGTGGTTGTAGCGGCCTCCCACCTCCTTGCAACGTACCTCCGCGCTGCCTTCAATTTATGACCGGTTATTATTATTACCCCTATGGTACATGGTTTTGCGGACCTTACCACGTGGCAAAAACTTGTCCGATCGGGCCTTGTGGCTGTGGTCCCTGCCCACCATGCGGCCCTTGCTGTGGCCCTTGCGGCCCCTGTGGGCCTTGTGGACCCTGTTGTATTTGCCCAGATTGCTGTGCCCCTCCGGCTTTCACTACGTCAATCATTGACGCCGTTCCAAAGGAAAATCTAACGGGCGTTTTTCCTGGAAATCAGATCAGCGCCACACCAAAGGAGTTTATCGAGACCAGGCAGCAGCGTGAGACTAGAAAACCACGTCAGCAAGCTTCACAAAGGTCGAGTCTAAAGTCCAAACATCCATTTGCTGTTGAATCTCCGATGACTTATGATAAACCGATGCCACCACCAAGTATCAAAAAGGTAACTCCAGTGAACACCACGGGGTCTAAAAATATGGCCCGTGTCGTCCCGCCAGTGATGTCCGCGACATACGCCACCAGATCGGGTTGCCGCTTCCATGGTTACAGCTTAAACAGAAACATGAGCACTGATGTTAAGAAGCCCCTTGTCACCACAGCGTGGCCTTTAAATGATATAAAGCCAAGTGACTACTCACACGATCCGTTAAAATCGGTATCGACTCCAATTTCAGAAGAATCGTTCACGAAGGCCGAACACCCCTTCGAACTTTCCTCTAAGTCCGAAGCCCGCAAAGAAAAGAGTAATTTTCAACATAAAATAAAACCGAAGTCTTCTCCCGTGATTCCTTACGAGAACCCCAAAATTCGTTCTCCTCCGTCACCAACAGAGATAGAATGTTATTCGACTTCTAAATATTACACCCGGTCAACTTCCTCTATCGATCGGGTCTTTGCAAAAGCTATACCCGGCAAATTGAATTAATAACAAGGCTAATCCAGCTTAATATAAAGATTTATTATGCTCAATTGAATATATCATCATTAAAACGAATATATTGAATATTGCATTTTTATTTTAATCTCTATACTGATGACCTGAATTAATGTTGATTGCGCAAATTACAAAGCAATACTTTTCCTAAATCCAGTGTTTCCTTCCGCGTTAACTGAATCTCTACCACGAAACATACAAACTCATACTAACGTTACTAACTTCCGCACACGCTGTCTATTTTATACATATCGTATAAAAAAATATGTGGACGCAATGTCGTTTTGTATGTTTCAAGGTAGCCCCCTGAGCTTTGAATCGAGGTGATTTGGTGTTAAGATACTAATGATGAATAACATACTCGTAAGCTACTTTTGCCGCGGACCAATCGACGGTACACAGAACTAAGTTTTTCTTATCGAACGTCTAACGTTAGATTTTATTCTAGTCGCCTAAAGCATCTGACACGAGTTGCCAATCGACATCTATTGTAATTTTGGACTCTGCTGTTATAGGTACCTAGTTACCATGGGAATAATAGTCCTTAAGTTACTATCTAGGTATATATCAAGGGACAGGTATTAGGTATATTAGCGAGCAGGATTGCCAACTAGTATCTTTTTATTTACATTTTAGATAAAAAAATAGTACATAAAATACCAGTTTGGTTCGCTTATTATTTATATCCCTGTATTAGTAATTAGGGGCGGATATTTTCATTAGTTACATTGCATTGTACGTTTATTAGCAGTTCGATCGGTGTAGTAACAGTCATAATTGACGATAATTCCTATTTTAATTTCTGCATGGAATTAGTAGGTACTCCGTGGACTTACTAAATCCATGCATTTCAGTGTCAAAACCTAATAGAAAACAAAGGAGCACAACGGCCGTGGTGCGTTGTCGCAAATCTTCCACATGCAGTCTCGCGCTGTTCACTATCTGCAGTCATGTAACGCCAAAAGGCATGTCATTATCACATTACCGTAATGATGTTTTAATATTTCGAGCCGAAGATATTGCAAATGCATTTTTAACCGACTTAAAAAAGGGGATTACGCTCTCAATTCGAAATTTCGTTTTGTATCCTGTCAAATTATAATATCTGTCAGCATTTTACGCCCAGCAGAAATGTCGACATTGTTTTTGTTTTCTTTTTTGTTCTGTGGTAGAATTATTAATTTAACGACCTGCGTGGTGTATGGGTTCGATTCCGAACGCGAGAAAATATTAGTACCTTTTTTTAACAAAAATATTTGTCTGCGGTTCTGGGTGTGTTGCACCCGTTTCTATCTTTGTGTCCATTGGACACGGGATACATACTATTAAAATGTATTTTAACCGAAATGTTAAAATCCATTGAAAGAAATTATTTCAAAAGAAACATTGATTTAATAAAACATTCAATAATTTGTTAACTTTGCAATAAGAAATTAACGTGAAAGTAAATTCTATAGAACACCACAATACACGACTAAACTGACGTTAATGGTACGGAATGTAACCAACAAAAGGTTGGAAAGATTCTCTCTTAGTCAGCCGTTGTGCAACTGATTGCATAATATATCCTTTTTGGCATCGGCTGATTCAGAGGTAAAGAACTTAAGTGACATTATTGTATTACGTTAACTCTTTCAAAAAAATTATTCGCGGCCCGTGGCCTGGGCTTTTGAGACTTGCATAGGGACATGGGGCCAACGGTTCCCTATTTTTATGCAAACAATTTTATATCATAATTTAACATGGCATACTTATTGTGATAATAGTTACGCACAATATTAATTCGGCCATACCATAAACATAACAATTTTAAGCATAATCTTCTAAAGCATATTGGCGGCTTATGGGTGGACCAAGGGCCACCCCGCCGCATTACCTACTGCTATGCATATCAAAATTATGGTAAAATAATATTAGCCTAAACTATAATCATACTTATATTGAAAAGGTATGCCTAAAAACAAGCACGTCAAAACATTATTACGTCAAACAAATAACTTCTAACTCGTTATGCTAAATTAAATTAGGATAAATGAATTATGCGAAAAATGGGAACCCGGGGCCAGCATGTACGTATAGGCCTTTGTTCTGAACTGATATGGAGCACGATCATGGCCGCAAGCACTCCATTGAAATGTACATACAACCGATTTTCAGAAAGGACTAGCCGCTCGTCCCGACCTCGCTCGGGTAAAAAATTATAAATTATTCACCTAAACCTTCCTCAGGAATCAAATACAAAAGACAAATACAAAAAATCTTTAACTCCGCAAGTTTCAATAATCAATCACATTGGTGAAAAGCGCTTGAAAATCCGTGCAGTAGTTTTTGAGTTTATCGCAAACAGACAGACAGACGCAACAGGGGACTTTTATAATATGTAAGGATACTAGTATATGGGGCTTTATTGTTGGATGGGCTAGTGCTTGAGTATCCGGGTCCATGGTAGAAACAATGGTGTTTCCCTGACACAACACGGATAAAATAGACAGGTAACTCGCCATAGCTTTGTCAATGGGCTTCCCAAAAAGCCTACATGTTATTATATTATTTTATAACACACTTACAGCTAATTAAACTGACGCGTGTGTACTTATCTCCCTTTGTTCTCAGCTGTTACCTGGCGGTGGTCAAGATGCCTTTGATTGAAAGATGCTAAGTTCGAAACCGAAGTGTCACATAAATTTGTATGCCAATCTGACTCAAGTAAAGAAGTTTTCCACCACCAATTGCTTCTGGTGAAGAAAACTTCGTGAGGAAACCTGCTCACAGGTTGACTGTTTAGCGTAATAGCCAGTAAGTACATGGTGGTAGGTAGTAGTAACAACCATATCAGATGCCTTTAGGCGGATTTGAGTTAAATCTGACGCCAGTGTAGGTATTTATTAAAACACCCAAAATGAAGTACCTAATTCCTTAAGACATGAACGCTTAACATCGTCTTTTTAAAAGACGTTATCATATTTCATTGAAATCCTACGAACAGAATTTTCTAGGAGGTACGTCATAGCGAAGGGCCACCCGGCCAGCCCCCTAGCCTGGCCCCAGAGCCTCCCTAAAATTCTAGGAAAAGCCCAAGTATTGATTTGCTTAACCGGGTGCGCAAACAACGTCATCTTTCATCTCCTCCAGGTATATTATTGTTTTGCTTGCACAAATTATTGAATCGTTGGTGCAACGGGGCACCACGCAAGCGCAAATTTTATCTTATGTTATGTAACAGCTGAGCCTCCAGGCACAAGCATATTTACACGATTCGATGCGTCTATACGATCCCCCAAAACGTATTGTAATTGTGAACGACCCTTGCATTTTTTACAGATTATGTTAATTAAGACTATCGACTGAAACTCTTCCGTTTCGGCGCTGGTCCACATTCTCTATTCCTAATCATGCCAAATTTGTTGTGTACAATTCAGTTGGATGTCGTACAAGGCGATTAAGAGACATAGCCTTGACAGCTGATAGGCAATAATATCAATTACAATTACAGGCAGCCGGCGAATGTAAAATCATAGCCGAATCTTCTCATAACATAGCTAACGTTTCAAAGACTTTGCAGTCGCCGTGGTCGCAGCCCGAGTGGAGTATTGCAGTGAAGTAATTTGGTCAAATGAAGACCAATTATAGTATTTAAGTAGATCCGGTTAGCTGCGAATTTTTGGTAATTTCTTTGGCCATTTTATCTTTAAAACAACGATAGGGTTGTGGTACACTACATCCAATAGAGATGATGCACTGGAGTTTCTTATTCCTCATGGATGAGGGTCGTGATAGTTACGTGGAATGAAACACAGATAACGATTTTGGCACTACTTGGCCTACTCAATTTCACACACAAGTTGATAATCAGTGTGCAGGTTTCCACACGATGTTCTCCTTAACCGGAAGCATGTGCTGGTCGATTAAAACTGCATACACGAGTCAGATTGATATATGAATCACGAGTAGGATCGAACCTGGGACCTTTCGGTCCACAGGGCGTCTTAACCATTACACCACCACTAGTCACTAAAACTTTTAAATCGTCGGCGTCAATTTGAACTGTCGTCGACATTGTAATGTACATTCTGTTAGCCCAACAAAAACCACAGCCGAAAACAGGTAGAGATAACGCGATAGCTTCACATTGTAATTGTAACATGATATGTCTACCGAAAAGGTATGAGTTATTTGGTTTTTCATTATAAACAGAGTCGATGAAGCATGACTTGAATGAAGAACCTAACAGGTAAAGCGATTTTGGTACCTCTTTTTTTTTTAATGTTTGTGTAAATAAAAAATATTGGATTTTATTTATTTACTCGTGTTTGGCAGTCGTTCTATGATATATATATTTTCATGGATTAAATTCTACATTCATAGTATTCTTTTCATAATGATATTCAAATAATAATAATTTATATAACATATTATGTATTACAATTAAAACCGGGACGTCCCGCCAAAATGGGGAAGACTGGCAACGCTGCTATATTACCTATAAATGTATACTTATAGCTGAAAATTGTTTGTGATCAGATTTCACAGTCACGGCAATAACTACTCAAGGCCAAAGAATATATATATATATATACATAATGGCACAATGCACATATATTTTATTTAGGCGCATATTTTTTAGTCATCACATTTGCCGATTTTATTATTTTTGATTTGTAGTATACTCATGGTGTCACTATTAATAGAAGCCAGATCATGGATATAATAATTACTATACGGAGTACCTACTAATTCCATAAGCCAGATATTAGACAGTGACAGATTTTGATTTGTTATGAAACAACAAAAAAATATGAAAGATCACTATCACTGTCTAATAATTTATCTCGCTCATGGAATTAGTAGGAACTATAACAAAACATGGAATGTTTCATCTCATCGTATCTCTCGATTTGTTTCCTTTTTCCTACTGAGAACTGCTGTGGTCAGGAATTCTCTCTATATCATCTATATGTCCCTGTTCTACTTCAAGGCAAGAGTGAATAGGCATTGTTTGAGCTTGCGTGTAACATCTTAAACCTCATCTCTGCTTCCCATCAGGCTAGAAGGAGGTCAAACGCACTCAAACTTCTATTAAAAAAAGACTTGTGTTGTATAAGTATGTATAACATATTTTAAAAATTCTTTCCTTCTGGCAAAATTAATAACTCACCCAATTTCGTCATGTATGCTACAAAAATTATAATTCAAGTTAATGGTGACAACATTACGATATCGACCTTTCAAATATATTCCCTAAAAGTACATAGGTCCCAACATTCATACAAGGTAATAAAAGTTGAGTTTTGTAAAATGTAAAAATCCACCCACTATAAACAAATAGTTTTTTTACTTACTGTACCTCGGAACATGCTCTGAATTACTTTTTTTTTACTCTGTTGTCAGGTAGAGACCCTAGGAGCCCGACAATAAATTTATCCGGATTGTTGGATTTTTTTTTTGCATAAATTTTAAGATTAGATAGGTACTTTGTTACAAAGGTTTTCAATTTCTGTGCGCAGGATAATAGAAAGAAATTTATTCATAGCATACTAATATACATCGCAGAAAATGAACAAATTTTTAATATTACAACGGTACATTAAATATGCTACAAAAGGGTACCACTCATGATATCACACTAGTTCAGATATTTGTCAGAACCTATGTTTAAAAACTATTGTGTACTTAATATAATAACTAAACAAACTTAACTAAATATAATATATGTGTTGTATACACTTCCGAAATGATGCGTTCTTGAGAAAATAAAAACTGATTTGTTTTTTTTTTACTTTTAACAGTTTAGCGTTTTTTCGCAGACTGAGAGATTTTTATAAATTTTACCGCGAATATCCGTTTCTTACTATAATTGTTTAATTTTTGTGTGATTTTAAATTTCATTTGTTTATATAGAAATAAATACTTTTGCTCGTTCCTGTGGGATCGATGTACTGATGTAAATGCCTTTTCTTATGTGTATTTATAATATATGCGTTTACAAATATAAATTAACAGTTATACAAAAACCTGATATCAGGTACTTACCGTTTATCGTCTCGTCAAACTCGTATGCGCACACGCATGCTCACCGACTCTCACTAGGTCACTAACTAACTACGAGCAACCAGGGATGCCACTACGATATATCGAGCTAACAATATCGACATTATTGTAGATTCTTATACCAATATATTTTTTAATATGCATTGGTAACATGGCTTACATCAGTCGTTTACACAAATAATAACCTAAAATATAAGTAGGTATATTTTAAATTCCATTGTTAAAGATTATTAAATATTTTTTAATAGTATAGAGGGCAAACGAGCATGCCGGTGATAATCAAACACCACAGGACAACGTCAACCCGAGACGGGTCACCGGTGCGTTGGTGACTTTTGGAGAATGCGATGACTCTTTTATTGAAAGCCCCAATGTCGAAACTATTGGGGAACACCGCCGAGTGGATTTTATTGCATAGTTTACAGTACAACACAGGAAGAAGTTACGTGAAAAACTGACTGTAGTTGAACGCCAACCATACAATATCCACAATAATATCGCTAAAATCGTTGCCATCTGAACTATCGATAGTTTCAACTACCCGCAACCCTAGCTGCGCACGAGTGGTGGGGGTGTAGCGGTCCTGTGACCGCCATTACAATACCAACATTTACTTCAACTTCGAATTTCCCACCTTAACTGGTATACATTGCGCGCAGTTCCATTAAAAACGTCTGGAAGGGATCTAAGTGCAGTATGTTAAGTGCAATGGAGTCTACATACATAAATGTAGTCGTTACCAAATTACAAAATTTACAAGTAACACATGTGATGGTTCTGGACTTGCGCTTGTTACTTACTATCATACATCAGGGTGTTCCTTACAAGGAACCTGGGTTCAAAACTCGACTCACGTGGTGCTAATAACAAAAATTGGTATCGATTAATGCAAATTGCCTTAACTACGGGCAAAATTAGAGTTGTAGATATATTATTATTTATATAGCATAGAATACCACCGCGTGTCGTGAGTGCTTGTTGCGAGTGTGAGCACTGGTCACATACTAGTCCTAGGGAACTGTTTGAGAAATATTTTAAATGGTAAAGTAGTTTTTTTTTAACTAGACACCGTTAGAGAAATTTTAAAGTCATCCACTTTAAAATTTGCTCAAAATTGCAATGCAAAATGTACTTATGCCGCCGGCGAATGAACACAATGTTGCGTAGTTTGTGAGTTTTTTTATAACCGCAAGAGAAAACCAGCAATGAAATTTAAATAAATATATAGGAACAAATCACACAGATCGAGTTAGCCCTAAAGTAAGTTCGAAACTTGTGTTATGGGATACTAACTCAACGATACTATATTCTATAACATATACATATATAGGTAAACATCAATGATCCTGGTCAATCTGAAAAAGATCCTTTTCCATGTTGACTTGACCGGGAACCCGGGATCTCCATTGTAGCAGTCCGGCATGATTACCATTAGGTCACGGAAATGTACATCGAAATCGCAAAGTTCGGTGAACTATTTGGCGATAGTAAATGACTTTACAAATTCGATTTTTTTTTACTCTAAAAACAAAAATAAAAACATCAAAACAAAGAAATCGTCGTTGCTATGCAAGCGCTTTGTCGTCCACGCCATTATTCAATCGTCCAATCAGATGCAACGGTGCCCTATTGATCTCTCCCAGGACTTTGATGCACCCTCCTGTCAGCGGGGCGCGGTGCATTCTTATAAATCAATACTAAGAGCATCACTCCGTGTAAGCTCTATGTTGCATAATATAATTATTTTTAGATGATCAACTTCCAAATGAATTTAGTTTACAGGGGGGTTCCATCATCATCGTCAGCCTACCCTTATCCCACTTTATGTAGGGTTTTTACGTTTCCTATATTTAAATATAAATAATTAAACAAGTATTCTAAATTGGTTTTTAAAATAAACTGACGTAATGCTGAAAACATTACATTTCTATTCAGCCATTCGTGCAAAAATCTTCACCTCAGATCTGGCATATAAGAAATCCATCTTGCACATGTCAAATTAGGTAGACGTCAAGATCAGAACAATTTGAATCATGACTGTGTAACATTTGCTCAAACGTCCGACAAAACTGAATAAAATTGTAAGTGTTTTAAAGAAATGGAGACTTTAAATCGTATCGCATCTACCTTCGAGAACGTTAGGATAGCCATCAAGAAAAAGAATTCTACCGAGAGAATCCAAAGCCTGAAGAAAGATATTCAAAGCATCAGTACGGAGCTTAAAGTACTCGGGAAGGAGAACCACGACAATCATGTAAGGTCTATAGCCATGGAGGGCTATCTCGCTCTACTTTCTGCTAAAACGATCCCAGTGTCTATAGTAGAGAAGAGAAACATTCTCCTCGCGGCCTTTGAAAAGATAAAACATTTCGCTCTCCGCGACGAATGTCTATTTATCACACTTAGAATCCAAAATCTCCTCTGTTACTATTTTATACAGCTAGACATGATCACAAATGCCAGGGATATCCTAGAAAGCATGGAGGACCTTTACGACAAAGTCAGCAAGTCTCAACCTGACAAATTTCTTGACGCAGAAGACTTGTTCACCTCTGAACCAATAGGAAAAATCAAGCGTGTGAACCCTGAGAAAATTGACAAGGTCATAACGAACAACGTGCAGATGCAGGCTTTTATTTACAACAAGTTGAATATGCCGGAGAAGTACACTCTTTACAACCACACTGCCTTGAGGCGACAGCTGGAGATGAAGGAGGGAACTCCGCAGGACTGGGCCCTGAGAGCAGCTCGCCTCGGGAACTACTTCACTTACCTGAACCAACTCGGCAACGCTCGCCATCATCTGTGCGCCGCATACCACGTACTTAGGACTTGCCACGACAATTGTAAACTCATGCCCGAAGAGTTTGTGCTGCAAAAGGCAGATTTTGAGATGCATTTCTTGGAATTAAGCCATCATTGGGTGAAATACGGATTGACTTTACTCAAATTGTCCAAGAAGAAGATTCTGAACCGTTACTTCTCGCAACCCACGTCACGCTCGGACCTATGGAAAACTGTAGATTTGCTCGAGGAGCAGGAAGAGGGTGCAGAAAAATTAGACGAAGAAAATGAAAAGGACCAGGGCGCTGAGAAAAATGGAAAAGGTGACTGTGTCCCAGAAAAGTTGTATACATTTCCTTCGTTAGATTTGAAAGAAATGGAAAATAGAGTGCCGCTAGAAGTGGTATGCTCAGTCGAGGATGCTAGAAAGCTATTCGCTTTTACCCACAAGTGGTTGATGAGGGCGAAGCATTATTACGATTTCGAGCATCACTCTGCTCAGTATATATCTTGTTCTCTACAGTTGGCCGAACTGTATGAGCACTTGGCGTTCTTCGAGAGGAGCATAGACAACCAGTACAGCATTCAGAAGCGAAGAGCTGACGTGTTGGAGACTCTGAACGCGTTGCTGAAGACCTGCGACAACGTGATGTCTGTTCAGATAGACGTGATCAGGGAGCTGTCGCAGGTGCAATTGGAACTGATGGCGTTAAACCTCCAGAAGCTGTGGCGCGAAGAGTCGCAGACCAATATATTCAATTTCGACGCTGACGCAGATTCGATTATAAATTCGTTGGATTCCGAGTCAAATAGAACTCTGACAGAGAAAAATTTGAACACCTCTTGCAAAAACATGTTCTTGAGGAAAATGGAAGCCGCGACTTCAATCAACGGGAAACTGTTCCGTCTCAGCGGGCAGCTGGGAGCGCGGACGCCTTCTCAGCTCAGCCTGAGCTTGGGTTCTTTGAAAAACTAAAACGGTAGCGCCGAAAGTGTTCAAACGAAACACGCGATGAATTAAATGGAAGTGACTGAAAAATAAATATTTGTAAAACAGCATTAAAAATACTGTATAATTTTTAAATAAAAAGTAAAATGCGAAAGCCAGTTTTCTTTATTACTTTTGTAAAGAATACCCAATCACATTAAAGACAGGATTTTTAATATATGTGGCCAATTGTCCATCCGGCTGTTACGCCATTAAAGACCAAGTGCCATTAAAGTGCCAGCTGTCGAGTCCCTTTTGATTTGGACGGCCACATTATGAACCTTTTCAAATACCTATCAATATTTTTAGAATATGTTTTTGTATGCCCCACAATAAAACGAGTTGGCTATTATTGTTGCCTAATATATCATGCAAATGTATTAATGGATTATTTTCAAGCGATCGTGCCAATACTTCCGTTAAAAAATACAAATTTTCGCTCTATAAACGATCATTCATAAAATTCAAAATTATTCATTATCAGTAGGGTAACAAAGGTAGGTTGTAGGGCGAGCCCCGCTACCTCGATACAATGACCTTATAGTAAAGAATAAAAACTAACTTAAGCTATAATTACAAAAGAACTAAGTCATAGTTTTCAGAAAATTCTGTGGGTTTTCAAAATAATACTACGTCTTTGGTTTTATTCGTTTATTTACTCACAATTTTAACAAAATACTATTGTGTCGACAAATCCATCGTCGATAAACACCTTAATTAATAATTTTATACATGTTCTTTTTAATGTCAGTATATTTATTACTTAAATGCACAATATTGGTCCATGTACAGTTAGCGCCATAAAGGTGTGAATTATTATTATGCCAGGTACCCCTATGATTCGTGCTTTCAAAAAACAGGTACTTACGAACTAAAATAGAAACGTTTAATTTTAAATATTTACATAAAATAACAAAAAAAAAAACAACAAATCTTGTAACAAAGTAAAAGTGTCAGTAAAAAAATCTATGTTTTGTAAATTGTAGTTAAAACTCTAGCTCGTATGAGTCAAAAGAAAAATCAATACCTAATAGTGGCCAACATAATTTTTTGCCGTTAATTTATGAATTTGCGTTCTCATATATCTCTTTATAGATATTTAAACAAAAAGATATATTATATTACATCGGAATTTTAAAGCAATTTTATCAGAAATGGGATAAATTATATATAGAAACAAAAAAAAATCATCAATATAAAAAACTTTGAATTTGACGATTTCGGTGTATAAAAAAACTATTTTTCATTAGTGTACCTGACTGTACCAACAAAAATAAAACTGATATTACTACCTAGCCTTCACGAAATGTAGCTGTAAAACTTCTATTCGTTAAGAATGCCATTTTAATAAAATATTGAATAAAAACATTTATTGAATGACAGTCGCTTAACACTACTCAAATACCAAGAAAACATATAGACACAAATTTAACAATTATAGCAGCGAGTTGCCACATGAGACAGACCATTCAATAACTCCTCAACCTCGTCAACGCTGCCCTTATGAGACAGATGATATACTTACACGTCCTGTCCCATTTCTCCTCGTGTACTTCCTTTAGGGGTATCTCTTCCTTGTGAACATAATGAAAAATACGATAATGTATACGGTTCACGGAAATATTTTCTCAAAAAATGAGGCCTTTAAAGAGATTTCATAACAGTATGACAAAATATCGCTTGTAGTCAATGGCAAAATTATATTATGATACAGTGAGTAAAGTTGACCTCTATACTAATATTAAACATGGCTTGATATCTGTGACAGATGACAAATCGTATGAAATTAAAACATCTGTATCTGTAGCTCACGTTTCGAATGTTTCCGTTCATCCTGTCAAGAGGGATCAAGCTATATTTTACAATGAATAAAACGTGTACACACGAGGCGGTCTTGTCATTTTTTATTGACCAGTACACTCATTAAGGGTCTGTTAATCATTTCTTTATGATGAAAATAATTGTACAATTTATGACGGTCAACCATGAAATTCGTAGGTTCTCCGGTTGTACAAAGTACCAAATTCTATGCGATGAAAACAGCTTGAGTAGTTTCTCTTTTGTTATGACTACATCGTTCGCCAAAATGATGATATTGCCAACGTGAAACTCATCAAAATATGTGTAGAAAAATCTAAATTGTCTTTGTCAATTGTCACTTGTCACTTGTCAATCAACTGATGGACAATGACAACTGTTTACACTTGGGAGTTCGGTGGAAACGGTCAAGTAGTGTCTGTTGGCGCTTGAAGCCGTTGCGGTTTTATTATAGTTTTTCAGATCTTTTGACTCACTATTACATATTATCATGTACAATTTACAAAAATATAATAATATTTTTATCATTATTTAGCTTGACGTTGGAATTCAAAGGGAATGCTAATTTATATGCCGATATATGTACATTAAATGCGAAAAAAACTTACAATTATATTACATATTATTACATCCATAATATTCAATCACAATGATTCTCTTATAAAACTTGTACCTATTATAGAAATTCTAAATGTTCCGCTATGTATGTATAAAAAGGTCAGGAACATTATAAGGCCATTCCGAAGGATATGAATTTTTGTGTTTATAAATTACAATTTAAATGTTGCAATACTTGTTCAGCCCGCAACTTCGCCCGCGTGGGTTTACATGTAAGGTAAATTCACGCCACAAGGACTTGACACAGATATTATCTGTGTTAAGTCCTTGTGTCGTGCGGGTTTGGAAAGGTTTACTTAGATATAACACTTTCACCTTCAGTAGATCACCATGGACAAGATCAAGAATATGTCGAGGTACAGTCTGACAAGAATATGGTGTCTCCTGTTGGCTGGCAACATTGGATATTTATCCAACCATCTTGACCATTCTATATGGTATTGAAATGAGACTTTAAAATGTAGTTCATTAAAAAAATCAGTTTAATACACTTTTTGGCAGACTGTACCAATACAGTCTATTAATACAAGAAAATAAATAAAGGCACTGTTCCGTCTCGGTGGCTGGCAACACACCCAGTGTTTACCCACCATGAGGGAACCCATCGGTTTACTGCGCGGACACGATTTGTGTCACAAATGTCATTTTTGTATAAAAATAACTTACCATTCAGTAAATATTACTAATTATACACAATATTTGTTCTCTTTCCTTCAAATATCGATCGAATACTAGTGTATGTGCAAATAAAGTATTATAAAAAAAATCATTTAAGACAAGCTTTTATTTAAATACCCGAAAAATATAAAAATAAAATTTAAATACTCACATTAAGCCTATTAAATTAAATATCTATTACTTTAGAGAATTTAAATAACAATAAAAGCTTGTCGCGACATCAATTTTATGGGGTTTTTCAACAAAGCGATTTCTATACTTAATCAATTCATAAGATCTTCAATTGCGATACAATATACCTTATTGCACACAGAAGCATTAATTCCTTGTCTAGGAGTGTAAATATTTATAATATTTATTTATGTTAATATCGCAACATAATAAGCTTAATGTAAGTATTTAAATTGTATTTTATATAAAAGCTTTTCTTAAACATTTTTTTTATAATATTTTATTGATCGATAGATTTATAAGCACACAAATTCTATTAAAAAGAAAGTTATTAATATAGGTTAGTGCCAGACTTGTCAGTGGTACTAGTACTAATTTAATTAGTCGTATGACGGTCAATAGAAAACGGGGTGTGTGGTTCCGCCCTAAAATAGAACCACTCCATATCCACCCGTGGATATCCTAGGATCCTATCCTGGAGTTGACGCAGGAGAAGCCGCGGGTAAAAGCTAGTAATATATAATGATATCTACTGATACCGAAACTTTCCGCTTAAGTGCAGACGCAGCACACGAGCACGGTACGCACTCGAGTAAGTTAATTTATGTACAAAAAATAACAGTGGGCGAAGTGCGGGTTTGCATTTTACATCTCACCACCGAATCGATTCGATGGTGAGAGGTTATATGCAAACCCGCACTAACCCCTCAGTTTATTTTAAAATATGTCGTTAAAAAGTGCCCGTGAAGGTCGAATTTCTGTATAAATGATTCGATTTTCACTCTTCTTAGCAGTGGTCATTCGTATGACTGCTAGTTCAGTAGCTTATATCTGAAAATGCATGAAATAACATGTGTCTATGCTATATTCAGTAGAACGGAACGCAGCGTGTGTATACAAGTTTAAGATACAAATATTTGGACTATTTTATATCAGTATATACATGTCACACTAAGCTAAATTTTAAAAATTGATCATAAGTATAACTTGAGGTATTTTGATTCAATAGCAGATCAACAGCACATCAACCTACCCAAATACATTGAAAACTCGCCCCTATTACCGCGCCACAGAGGCTGGTGAGGGGTAACTTGATGTGATGCTTGACTGTACATTAATGTTCTCTAATGAAATATTGTGTAGTGAGACTAACGTTCAATATCGACCGTCGAAAGATTTATAAGTGAGACGCGGCGAACCAATCAGATCGCGGTGTGGTTGTCGTCGCGTGATTGGTTAGCCGCATCTCACTGCGAATCGACATGATAGTGCGATGTGAACAGCACAGTCGCACCACGCAAACATTATGATGCCAAAATCGTAGCAGATTGGTCGTAGCAGAGCAGATAATAGTAGTTCGAATGTGATTTAATTCTAACTCTTATTGTTAATGATACTGCCGGCTTAATTTTCATGTGTTCCTCTTTGCGTGTCGTTGGCAAATCTATAAACTCTACAACATTGAATCCTAAATATTTTCATGTGTTGTTTCATTCATACAAACTTCCACACTCATAGCAACCTCAAATTTATTTAATACAGCTTAAGTTTGACCTAGTTTCTTAAGCTTTATCCTCACTAAACGTTATCAAGATCGGCCCAGCGAAATTAACAAATCGTGACTGACAGACAGATATTCTCGTTAAATATTAATGTGTTAATGAATCAGAATGTCGGTTCAACGCAGAATCCTTACTTAAAATCCCGCCTCTGAATTATTTCGTGTAGCACCGTGTTCGTGTCGGCGTCGCTGTCGTCGCTGGTCGGCCATTTTGTGTCCGGTTCGAGGAGCGGTTCCGATTTGCTATCTCCATTCGCCCTGTTCCTGATAACTTCGAAATTCTCGTCCACTGCGCTCACGGTCCCAGCTACGGCTTTTATCACTAAAACCTGAAAAAGTATCATTAGAATAGACTTCACTTTTTAATGACTTAGTAAGTAATTAGAATAGACTTAGTTCAAGTAATGTTTTGACGTCAATAAGTATACATAGAAGATATACATCACTTATTGACGTCAAATTCCTAAATTGAGTCAACGTCCTAAATTGTATAAAGAATTTTAAATTTGTATTTGACTGCAGACCTACCATCAACTTTTATGGATGAATTGTGAAACTCAGTCGCCATAGCGGCGAAAGATTCGAATGCAAAAGATGGTTCAATTTAGAAACCTGAAATTTAATATTCATTTAATGTTATTTTAAAAACGAAAATCGCATTAACATTTTCAAATAGTAAAGTAGGTAGCCGTAAAGGTCGATGTCAGGTGCGTTTAGGCGACTTGAATAAAATTTGATGACATTTTGAATTAGGCTTGTATGCACTAACACACATACACACAGTAAGACACCCCCGCGTGCAGGGTGGAGTTGCAAAAGCAGACACTACCCCAAGAATTTAAAAATATATTCTAATTCAAAAAATATGTTTAAAACTAAGATATCTGAAGATCTCAGTCATTGAACACTGTCGTGCTCACTCAAATGGTCAATCTGGTAGTGGCGTCGTGGGCCGGGTCGTGAGGTTCCCTCTATTATGGTTGAGCTACGTGATGGCGCATATATACTATATATTTTATCTGCACTCTGGTCACAATCATTATGTACTTTAATATATTAAAAAATGCAAGAAGCAGTAATAATGGTAAGCCCTTCTGGCATGATAGGGGCCAACATTGTTCAAATGAGATTCAGTGCAGAAATGCCAGTAGTTTGTAGCTTGTGAGAAATTACTATATAAAAATTGGCGTGAATGAAAAGTGACTGTGAAGGTCTAATTTCTGAACAAACTATTGAATTTGAATTTTGACCTGTTTTGACTGTTGTACTTAGGTGTTATTTTGTATTGCAAGACTATTGTTGGTAAGAGAGATTAATTGAAATTATTAATAATTGTGAAGTATTATTAATAATTGCCGAAAGTCGTGATAAATGTGAGAAATCAATCAGAAATGTCGGTGATTATGAATAATTTAACCATAGTACCGGTAAATATAATAAATGAGTTTTAATTGGTTCCCCTAATATAATATTTTAATAATTTGAAGCTCCGCTTTGTTTGGTCACAATACTAACCTAACCGACACAGCTAGGTTTGAGCAGGAGAGCTGCGCCCCCCTGCACCCCCTGCTGTCCGACTATGTTTGAACCTGTTGTACTAAAACCTTGGGTCTTACTTTATTTATTACTATTACCAACCAGTGTAGCGAATTATTAATAACTAATAAAAGTAATTAATTTCAATTATTAATATTTTCCAAAATCACGTGGTTATTATTAATAATGTTGTAAAAGTTATTAATAATTTTCAATTAATCAAACTTACCGCGACGTAAACAGTAGATGGCGCTGTGTGTATTTTAAATTGTTATATTTTAATGTAGTACGGAGAAAAAAAAACCATTCCCGTGGGAATTTTACGCGGGCGAAGCCGCGTGTAAACAGCTACTTGGGAAATAAAGATCTCTGAACTGGGTATACTCGTTCCAATTTCACAAAGGCATGTAATGTCGAAATATGGATTTACGGACGGAGACTGTACCTTGTGAACTATGTGGCCGATGATGCCCAGCAAGCAGAGTGCCAAACCGATCAGGTTGATGGAGCTCAGTTTATCGCCGCCCACTTTAATTGCTAAGACTAGAATGCACATTTCCTGAAAACAAAAATACACAAATTTAAAATTTGATCGAAAATATGTTACGCTTTCCCGTTCACACCGCTGAGCTGATTTTGATATTCTATTTTAAATAAATATAGGTGATGACCCGGAATCTTTAGGTATTCATGCAAATCGCAGTAAATCAACTATGTTGAATTAAATATATAATTAAATATATATTATATCGCAAAGAAGAGAAAAAGTGTGTGCTTAAGTTACTGCGGACGGAACTGCGGACAACGTAAATGCGGAACTCGCTATTGCTTGAGCCGTAAGAGAGGCTTAATTTGCATAATAATGCAATCAAATAATATGAAAAAAAAAATAGGGGAGGCAATTACGTAACAGCGGGACTTAAACAGCCGGTTGATAATAAACCTAAACAAGAAACACGAATGAGAAAAGGACGTTATGAGAAAAGGACATTATGAGAAAAGTACATTATGAGAAAATGACATTATGAGAAATGGACATTTTGAGAAAAGGACATTATGAGAAAAGGACATTATGAGAAAAGTACATTATGAGAAATTGACATTATGAGAAATTGACATTATGAGAAATTGTCATTTTGAGAAAAGGACATTATGAGAAAAGGACATTATGAGAAAAGTACATTATGAGAAAAGGACATTATGAGAAAAGGACATTATGAGAAAAGGACATTATGAGAAAAGGACATTATGAGAAATGAACATTTTGAGAAAAGGACATTTTGAGAAAAGACATTTAGAGAAAAGGACATTATGAGAAAGGACATTGTAAGAAAAGGACATTTTGCGACAAGACGAAATTTTTAAATACAACAGAAGGAAACCAAAAACCTAAGGTTCAGTTTCACCTGAATCAGTTTCGGTCGGTCGCAAAATTTGCAACACCCATGGACAAAAACCAGAAAAGCACCTGGTACACTCAAACTGCCACTAACAGTGTTCCAGGCATTTATAGTTTTTGTCTGCAATGTCACGGACACATACAAAAATAAAATAATAATATATTTACATCTCATATCAATCCCAACTAATGTTATAAATGCAAAAGTAAGTTAGTTTATTACCTCTTCACGCATTATCTACTGGAGCGATTGTTACGAAATTTGGTACACGGGTAAAAAATAACCTGGAATCGGGAATAACCTGGAACGGGAGCGAAGCCACGGGGCGCAGCTAGTATATTGAATAAATGTCTGCGTCCTTGCCGCTCCCGCCCGGCCCTGGCATAAGAGGCAAACCCAAAAAGTTCTGGCTTGTTGACGTCATCAAGGATGATATGCGACCGTACGAAGTAGAGACGAAAAAGTAGGAAAGCGGACACTGGGCTCCAACGCTCAGTGGAGACAGAAGAAACCGAAAATACGTTCAGATTAGCGAGATATGCTATAATCTGGCACTCACCTTAAAGATACCAGCTATGGAGAGTGTAAGACTAGACGTGTAGGTGACAACTAGGAACTCGCTGATCTCCATCGCGAAGGCGATAGTGGCGCCAACGGTCACCTTCAAAATCGTTGGCAGGAGCTCACCGTTCTCCAAACTACCCAAGTAGTAGAAGCAACTCATACCTGAAATAAATAGAAAAACTAACAATAACCGGTGTTTAATTACATCAAGCACAGCTGACCGACATATATATTTGGTTACTACAGTGCGTAGGGCAATTGCCGGCGCTGACAGTTGCAGGGACTCGTGCCGCCACTCCAGCCACCACTCCACAACAACTCTCAACGCACTATTTGATGCGTTGGGAGCTAAAAGAACTTGGAAAATAAAATTAATTGATACAGACACTATATGCAGCATCTGTATAATTTATTTTGTGTTATGGCTCCATCACTCTCCAAAACGATGATTTTGCCAACGTCAAGGTTGAGATTAGTTAACACAAATTTGACTACGGATTATAAAAGTCATAGATGAATTTCCAAAAATCCTAGTTCCCGGATCCCGAATTTCGCAGCGTCGCAGACCCGATGACATGGGGGACGACAATAAAATATATGTTTCAGCATCTATTAAAAGGAAATAATATTTTTTGATCTGCCCGCCATACTATTTGTCGCTTGCAGGCCGAGAACGATCCCAATAAGATTGTCTACACGAGCCACATCCGGCGGCCACGTGCGAGCGAAGCGACTTCAAAATCGTTGAAGTTATCGCCATGACCCAAATTTGGTCGGATACCCTATAGCTCGCAAGCTCCGCCCGCGATCTATTCCCAATTTTATTAAAATCGACCTACCGATTGAGCCGTGAAAGCGTACAAAGCGGACAAAGATAAATCTATATTAATCTCAATTTATTACAACATGGAGCAAATAGGAAGCAAGACTGATTTAAGGTTAAAAATGATGGCTGAGGATAGACAGAGACGGAAAGAACTCCATCGACAAGAACTATAATATGTTCCTAACGTTTAAGAACATAGTTCTTGTCGAATTCGAACTTTCTTCGGATTATCATACCGTACTATATGTATACCATCAAAACCAATGAACCGGCGAATAATGTGGATTGAATAATGTATAAACAAACATACATTTTAATATATTTTGATATGTTTATGAACACGTCAAGGAGCTCATGTGCAAATAATGGAAACTGAAGCTTGAACAACTTGTTACATAGAAATACAAAGCTCGCTTCAATAGGTATGAAAAATATTAGGCCTGATTTTATTATGTTCGGTATATCCACATACACAATACAGGGCTACTGGTATCAAACGCAAAACCTCCTAAAGACTACTTAGGTACATCAAAACAAGCAACTTTTATTCTAAGACTTTTCGGGATTCGTAGCTTTATTTAATATTTAAAAAAAAAACAATCTAATTTACGATTCTACACATCTTAACTCTATGTAACAAGCCAAGCAACACGAGACAGTACAGTAGCGTTATGTAGCGGTATAGAGTTAACGTGTTATAGAAATGACATTTTAAAAAATGTTTTTTTTTTAATGTATCAAGTCGAGACAAAGGTCGTAGAACAAAGATCTCTATGTACCTTATGCGCCATTGGAAGGTTATGCGTTAGACACCAGTAACCCTGTATATTTGGCTGTCTAATAATGTTGCTTATTTGTTTTGAAAATTTCATCCCTGCGCAGATTATGGAGTAGTCATTTTACAAGGTTCTTTTTCATGAAATTTTCCATGTCGCTTCAGTTTCTATAACAATACATTATTATGATAAGCAAAGCCTGACGGCGCAACAAGGATCGGCTCCCGACGAGGGAACTCGTCAGCGGTTTACGGCACGGACAAAATTTTTTTGTCGAGCGTTGAATGCAACTAGATCTCTCTGGCAACAATAAAATCCTGTGGCTGCATCAGGCCATATATCCTAGTCCTTTGCCGCGTCTGCCTGTCTGTCTGTACGCGATAAACACAAAAACTACTGCACGGATTTTCATGCGGTTTTTTACCAATGGATAGAGTGATTCCCGAGGAAGGTTTAGGGGTATAATTTATTATGACTTTATACGAGCGAAACTAAAAATTTTAGCACAATTACAACATATTTGTGGCATTCGCAGTTGAGGTTAACGGATCGTTGGGGGCGGAAGCAAAAACTTTTGTGCGACAGATTGTTGGGCACCTAATAAACAGGAGTGTTGACTAACGCGCCGAATATCTGATGCAACGCATATCACCCGCGATACAGCGGGAAAATGCAGCTAGTTTAATGGGCACTTTTGCGTCAGGTACGATACGGGGCGGCCTTTTTGACTAAATTAAAGATCTATAAATAATGATTATACATATATTGACCTTATTGAATTATATTACTAGACCAAATTAAATAATTTTAGCACAATATAGTTGGAAGAGATGAAACACAGGGTGATTTTCACCCTAGTTTAGGCAACATTTATTTTTGTACTTTTTTTGCTATACATGTACTATTGTAACATAGCTATTAAGATACTTGAATGAAGATTTTATTTATTTAGATATCTGCTTCAAAATTGATTTGCAATATTCCACCCGAGCGTAATTGCAATGTAAATATATCGTAAAAAGCCTTACCTTCAAACATTACCATAAAAGGTATGAGTGAGAAGAACATCCACGGCTGCACATGGAACACCATGTCGACAGGGTTGTGGAGCCCCAGCTTGGACTTCTGCATGAGGAGCTGGGCAAAGGTCCACCGGAGGCCGGCCGCGAACGACGCGAACAGCAGGAAGTTGAAGCCGTGCAGGTCGAACTGCGTCGCCTTGTATGTGAACATTATGAGCCCCGAGGCTATCATGAACACTATACCGACCAGGGACCACGACTGGAAAAAAAAATTGTGGCATATGGGACAAATTCACTGATATTCCTATCTTGACATACAGGTTGATTTCTTATACGTTGGCATTATTTTATCTACAGGCTCAGTCGATGGTACTGAACAACTTTTCGTATGGAAGCAACATTGAAATCGCGAAAAAAAGATCACCTGATCCATACTTTTCCACAATTAGGTAGTTATTTAATTTTGTATAGAACGCAGCTGATTTTTGTTACGCGATTTCAGAGTTACTCCCGTACTAACAGTTGTTCAGAATCATGGACTGAGCATGTAGACAAAATATTGCGAATGAATAAAAAATCACCCTGTTATTTTTTTTTTTATTTCTTCTTGATCTTTTTCCATGATGCATACACTATACGGGGAAAGGGACAGATCGCTGTCCCTTGATATATCCATGATGCATGCACTATATAGTATATAGTATATATGCATCATGTAAAAAGATCAAGAAGAAATAAAAAAAAAATAATAGGGTGATTTTTTATACATTCGCAATATTTTGTACATATCGATGTGTTTGTAACATACAAACACAGACATGGTTGATAGCTTAAAAAATCGTGGTAGATAACGAAATAAAACCATTTAGGCTGACAATGTCAGTATACTATAACGTCCACTATCAAAACATCTAGTGTCTTAAAAAGTCCAGTGTCAAAAATCCTTTCTTAGATTAAATAAATAAATAAATATATATATTAGGACAAATCACACAGATTGAGCTAGCCCCAAAGTAAGTTCGAGACATGTGTTATGGGATACTAACTCAACGATACTATATTTTATAACAAATACATATATATTTTATAACAAATACATATATATAGATAAACATCCAAGACCCGGGCCAATCAGAAAAAGATCATTTTCCATCATGACCCGACCGGGGATCGAACCCGGGACCTCTCAGTTCAGTGGCTAGAACCTTATCACTACGCCACGGAGGTCGTCAGATTAATGGAGACAATTATTTATTTAAACATACAAAATTTGGTTAAATGCTAGCGTCGATAACGATGGATATGCTTGAAACCACAAAATTTGTAATAGTAGTATACTCGTACTACTACTAATAAAGACATTTTCCTAATCGAAGCTTGTGACATACATACAACAAAAAACATACAAAATAGTACGTCTGTCTGTTTAGAAGACAGTCAAAAACATCTGGCATTTGACGCAATACCGTGATGATTCACTGAATCACCGTAACGAATTGGTAAATAAAAAATTTATCAGTCGCACCACGCTTGATTTCTGAAGACAAAACGCAAGGTCGAATAATATGAACGATGAATCTTTCACAATACATACGTGGAAATAAAACATGAATTCGCTTAGCTGACATTAGTGAAAGAATTCGCTGGCAAAATGTTTTCTTAGTCCAGTCAACCCTCATACCCAACCCTCGCGACCATTAAAGAATATTCGTTCATTGATGTAAACTTAATCGAAGCATTGTTCATACTCAATCTTAAAGGTTTGAGATTATCATTATTACATAATATAAAACGACGCTTCCCGCTGTCTGTCTTCCCTCCCGCTGTCTGTCTTCCCTATGTACCTATGCTCAGATATATAAAACTAAACAATGGATTTTGATGCGGAGTTTATTAAAAAATAAATGATTCTAGAGGAAGGTTTATAAAAACTTCCATTATAATATTATAAAGAGAAAAGATTTGTGTCGATTTGCTTTTTTGTTTGTAATGTACCTACTCAACAACTACTGGACGGATTTTGATGAAATTTGGTTTTATCCAAGCGAAGCGGGGACGAATCGCTACATTACATGCATAATTTTGCACCCGTGCTAACCGGGTTGTTAGTACTTTAATAAGAAATAATAGTTAAGATCGAGTTACTTTAAAAAAAAACACAGTATACATTCGCTTCAGCACAGCGGGCGAAGTGCTAGTTTGCGTTTCACTTCTCACCATCGAATCGATTCGAAGTGAGACGCAGCGAACCAATCACATTGAGCCATTGTGGCGCAACGACAACCACACTGCAATGTGATTAGTTCGCTGCGTCCCACTTCGAATGGATTCAAAGAGTTCGGCCACTTTATGCAGCACTGATTCGGAAACAAGCATGGAAATATGCATTTTTCAGCTCAAAACTGAAATAAAAAAAGCATTTATGGGCATATTCTTACAATTTTCAATTGGAGCTTGTATTATTTCAGTATTACAGCTACTTTATCAAAGCAACAACAGCATTTCAGACGCAAGTAAAATATCAGAACCTATAATATTCATACGTATACATAATAATACCTATATATAATAATATAATATATCAGGACAAATCACACAGATTGAGCTAGCCCCAAGGTAAGTTCGAGACTTGTGGTATGGGATCCTAACTCAACAATACTATATTTTATAACAAATACATATATACAAACATCCAAGACCCGGGCCAATCAGAAAAAGATCATTTTCCATCATGACCCGACCGGGGATCGAACCCGGGACCTCTCGGTTCAGAGGCAAGCACTTTACCACTGCGCCACCGAGGTCGTCAAAACTGCAAGTCTATACAACGTATCATAACAAGAAATACCTTGTCGCGTCTGTATGAACGCGATAAACTCAACCACTAATTTTTAAATAAATTTCAGCAGAGTCCACCTCATTGCAAAAATAAATAAATAATTATTCTTAGCCGTTGCTGTATACGGAAATTGTATTTTAACGTCACCATATCGAATGTATTGCGGATGGATGGTAATGTTTTGTCAGGAATTGTTTGCTGTTTTGTGAGAACGAACGAGATGCGACCGGCTTGTGATGACAATATGCTTTTCAACACACTTGCATCGATCATAGCACATGTATTCACAATGTAAACACACGTACATATGTACACAGTATAGGTTTACCTAGGAGCATTTGTACCGTTCTTTACGCAAAGCTTACTAAATAGCTGTTTGTTATTATAACGCTACAGTTATACCTATAAAAGTGTGGGTGCTACCCAGAATACGACCACCTCCCCTGCACGTAGTACTAGACAAGTATTCTACCTATTCGTTCAGATTTTAACCCTCAATGGTAATGTACAGTCAGTAAAAGCATTTCTGAGGAGAGTTGAAGCAGGTGGCCGCTTTTATATTCATAGCTGACACTTCAACAAAGTATTTTTTTAATCCGCGGACTTCGCTGCCCATGAACGGACCCGGGAAAATTCGGAATGAGAAATAGTTACAGCTTTTGTGAATTGACTAAGGGAGTACATACTCGTATGGAAAACGAGTGTTTAAGAATATCATTAGATCTCGAATTCAGTTAAATGTAAGACTTCCAGGAAAACAAAAGGCTTTGTACGCCTCGCTCCACTCAACTGGTCAAGGTCTTTTCCTACTATTGCCGCTGTGATACTGAAACTCGAACACGAATCGATTTCACTAAATATTACATTTATTCCCAGACTTTATTTTGTTTTCGGTCTTCACAAATATGATTCACTAAGACAATGTTGACATATTTGGTGTCTGATTATGTTTTGTTGTTTACAAAAAATATATTTTTTGTGATTGATGTGTTTACTGTATCAGATTACCAATTTCTTTCTCTTAGAAACCTAAACATATTGACATGTGTCAATATGTTTAGGTTTGTATGATAGCCATCAAGTCGTCTTTGGTCGTTTTTTCAACATTATTTTCATATATTGTAAACATCATTTAATTTAGATTATGACGTGAAAAAGTGCCTGTGAAGGCCTAATTTCTGAATAAATGATTTGATTTTGATTTTGATTTTGATTTTATAGCCACTTAATTGTTGTTGAATATCTTCAAGTATTATTTACAACTTTTTCAGATGCGCAACTCTAAACAAACTTACTTTCTTTTCGAGTCCAAGTAGAATAGCGAAACCGAGAATGAATATAATTGTGGTTGACTTCGTCATGGTATACAAGGATATCGTGACCAGCTGCAGGCCCCAGTTTGAGAAGCCGACGTCGATGCCGCTAGCCAGTCCCGTCGGAGCCACAGCCCGGACGCTGGTCAAGAAGGACAGCATAAGTTGAGGAGTCCCCGTTATCACATGGAGCACCACCCGAACCAACACTGAGAGCAACCATTTCACGACCAGATGGTACATCACCACGGTCAACGGGTATGAAAACTCCTAGAAAAGGAAATAAATTGGTGTGTAATTTACTATTGTGAAAAGTTTTATTTCATAACTAGCTGCGCCCCGGGGCTTCACTCCCATGGGAATTTCGCAATAAAAAGTATCCTATGTGATATTCCAGGTTATTTTATACCCAAGTACCAAATTTAATAACAATTAGGTCCAGTAGATAATGTGTGAATAAAGTTACTTTCACATTTATAATATTGGTTGGAATAAACTTGATTATATGAAATTACATAGAAATTATGGACAATTGGGACTTATTGCCATATGGCATTCTCTACAAGGTACATATACTCTAAATTTCATTAAAATTGCTTTAGACAGACAGATAATTATAAAATAAGTATAATAATAAAGATAAATGTTGTTACTAGTTATCAATATATTCAAACAGTGGTTTAATAATAAAGTGGTTGAATTTTTATCAACAAACTGAGATACATGTACTTATTTGATAAGATGGTGTCATAATTCAAATGCATATCTAAATTCTTGACTATATAATAAAATATAATCTATTTATACTTCGAACAAAATAATCTGAAAAAAATAAATATTTTAAAACTTTGTGTCGGAAGTTGGTCTTATTTCTCTAATTTCTGTAGACATTTTGGGATACAAAAATAACATTACCGTGTACTAAATATTAGTAAAATCCATCCAACGAATGCTAGAAGATCTAATCTTGACAATTGAGTCTTTTAATTGTATTCTGATGGACCCATCAAGAGTAACAACAACAAATACAAAATCAGTTCAACTTCATTATTGTTTCTCAATTATCTTTAAATCAATTATCATGTGATAAAAATTACATTATGTTGTACGACTTTCACCAAACATTGGTCATAAATTATTATTTGTTAAATTAAATTACTGGTAAATTCGATTATTCATTACATTAACTAATTATAGCAATTTGTATTAATATATAGATTAATATTAATAATTTCCTGTTCGGAAATTATTAATATTAATCGGTATATAACATATAGATAAACATTATCCAAGACCAAGGTCAATCTGAAAAAGATAATTTTCCATATTGACTGGACCGGGATTCGAAACCGAGGCCTCCAGTGTGGAAGTGTATTATGATAAACAACTAACCGATTAACGACACAATAAAACATGCAAAACACGTAGCATGTACACTGATAAGGTTTCCTTACCTTTAGAAGCCATCCCTGGTAAAATGTCAGCCCGATAGACAGTGAGAAGTATAGGAGTATCAATCCTAGTGATATTAAGCTCTTCTGCACACAAATTTCGGACCATTTTCCTCTTGTTTTAGTTGTAAATACATCGTCGTCAGCTTCCCCACTGAGCGGCAGCTGCTCATATTTTGCGCCTGGCATGGCGAACGCTGGGCGATCGTACTCCTTTAATAAAGTCACTCTGGTGCATAGCAGCTTCCAACAAAGTCGTATGTATTATAAACGGCCACAAATTAATTTATTTTTGTTATTTCTATTGAGGCGACCTGACCGAAAAGTCCCATCTACACTACACGCTGCTGCATTTGACTGTGTGTGAATCTATCTTGTTTGCTTGAACTTGAATGTGTGAGTTAATTTTATGACAGCAGGTCTGTCACCGCGCTGTCACTTCAAAAGACAGTTGCTCAATGCTACCAACCAAACAAATTAAATATAATTATTTTTCGATAAAGTACCTAGGTATCCACTGGTGAGTAAATCTGTGGCTTTATGGCTCGTTGTTAAAAACTTCTGCATGTTTGCTTATGTTTTTACGATTTAATATTTTTTCTAAATGCTTCATATTAACCACCTAAATATAAAATGTATGTGACAAGATGAGAAGAACCCTTTCACTCATAAAAAAGCATAATTTAAACTAAAGTTCATTATTTTAGTAGTTGGTAGGTACAGGGCAAAGGAAAAGGGGAATTGATTTTTAAAAAACAGTATTATTTCGTAAACATTTATTTTTTACTCTTAAAAACAAGTACATATATTTCTTCTGTCATTTTATGACAAAAATATATTGTACTAAATTCATAATAGGTATAATATTCATTGGATGAACGAAGAGAGTTTATTTGGCACTACATACAATTTTTTACCTTATAAACTAAGAAATATTTTCCTCATAAAATAGAACACATTAATATATAATTAACAGTTGTTAATAATATATTGCCTCCATGGAAGCGAATGAAATGCAATACATGCAAAATAACGCAATGCTTTTCTCATGGAATTAGTAGGTACTCCGACGAAGTACTTATTAAATCCATGACTTTTCTATATTATAGACATAATAACTTTTTCTGTAATACCTTTAATTAGGTATAGTAAAAGTCGATGAAGGAAATGAGTTAATGTGGCCTGTATTTTGCCCACCTCTTTGTTATATTCTATATAGTACGATATATACAAATATTATACACAAAAAAAAGATATACACAAGTGTACAGTGAAATACCATATAGCTAAACCTGACCATCGAGTTTCGCGACACTTTCCACACCTCATAAGGAAAAATGACGTGATACAGTATCAGTATTTGTGTACTAGTTATTAATTAATTAATTAGATTTTAATAGTACTAATAATTACAATTAAATACCAAACCGAATTTAAATCTGGCTGAATGTAAAGCGGCGCCGCCATTTTGAATTGTGGCGCGCTTGGTAAGACCGCGAATTCTAAAACATACGTAAAATTAATTGAAACAAAACAATTAACAATAATTTGTATGTTATATGTTAGTAATTTTTTTCAAGTATCTAACATTAAAAAAGATTCTCGCAGTATTTTAATTAATTTCTTCGCAAAAAGTCCGGACCTTTTGGGAAGAAACTACGAATACACAGAGAGAATTCTGGGCATATTTTATATTCCCAATAGCTGATGTAGAACATGCTTTCGGCTGCTTCGGGCTGTCATATTCTGTAAAATAGAAATATTGCAATTATTAATTTATGTCCACATTGGAAACAGGCGTAATAATTTATTTATAAATTTATGTGAAATGTCTTTGTGAAAACTTATTTCAAATAATATTACGTACTTATAAAACGCGGTGGTGTTCCAATGGTGGAAACGCCCGCTTGCGATCCAAAAGATACCAGATTCCAATCATACTTATGCCACAGAAGTTTATATTTGAATAGAGCTTAAATCAAAGTAAAAGTAGTTTTCATCGACCACCCCTTCCTTTCGGTGAACGAAAACTATCTGAAATCTAGTTTGTGCAATGAAGGTAATGGCAAACGACTCCATTAATATTGTTTTTATGCGTATTTCATTTCATTTAATGACCACCACCTTCAGCCATGAGGAATACAACTGTCTACTACATAGTCGTATTCCTCATGGCTGAGGGTCGTGGTTATTACGTGGAATGAAACACACACAACAACTTTATTGACATTATTAATGGAGTGGTTTTCCATTGCCTTCTCCATTTTACACACAAGTTAATAAGAATCTACCAGTTTGCAGGTTTCCTCAAGATGTTTTCCTTCACCGGAAGCAAGTGGTGGACGATGAAAACTACTATACATGAGTCAGATTGGTATACAAACTCATGTGGCACGAGTAGGATTCGAACTTGGGACCTTTCGATCCACAGGCGGGCGGGTTTTAACCATTACACCACCACAGCTACTTATGATACGACTGTAAGTCGACAGCAAAGCCAAAAACATACATTTTAACAAACGCGCGACATCAATGTAGAATATAACGCGGGAAAATCCAAACCAATGTCCAGAATGATGTATCTGCAGCGTGTGGTGCTGTTTGGTGGCGCGGACACCTCACACCTCACCACAACCAGCTCAGGATAATCTGCAATCATATCACATTTTGTTATTGAAACATTAAAATGGTTTATCTAGTAAACCGTAGATATATTTGTTCTTGTTCATAAGCAATTATAATAGAAGACAGTTCGTACTTGGTCTAGAGGTTACATATCAGGCGCAAGACGTTTATATGTGCATCCAAAGCATTCAAATTCAATTCAAATTCAAAATTCTTTATTCAATTTAGGATGATATACATCACTTATTGACGTCAAAAATTACTTCAACTAAGTCTACTGCCGGCTTCCAAAGCGCAGGTGAAGAAGAAGCGGCGCAACAAACTTCACCGCAGCCTTTTCTCCAAGGACGTCAATTAACAAATATAGGTCTTATACATATATTAAAAATTAGGAGGACGAATTTACATTATTATTAAAAATGTCAAAATTTGAATGAATAAATAAAAGTTGAATTTCCAATAAAATTATTGAAAATTGTCACACAAAATTATTTTTATTATTTTTCTTGTTCCTTACCATATCCTAATTTAAATGTCGGTCGGCCCACCATACCTCCATTCACCTAAAATGAAAGGAAATTTTACGTTACTTTCCGATTCGTCTAATAAATATAGTTTTGACAAATAATAGTTGCTGGTCAGTCAATCATAATTCTCGGATATTTTATAAAAATATTGCTGTCCAAATGTCAAATTAAATAATTATTTTGCTGTTGAAAATTATGTAAAATTCAAACCCATGAATTTAGTAATTCGTTGTACGGAGTACCTACTAATTCCATGTTCAGACCAATTTAAATAATTTGCTGACAGTTGACAGTGACATAAGTTACTGTTCAATTAGGTAGGTAGTTAATTCGCTGTCCAATTGTTCTGCTTCTCAATATGAAAGATTTTTTGCAAACTTATTTAGAAATACTTACTGAACATAACCAAACCAACACATAGTTAACCAAATATATTATTTTGCTCGCCAAAATACGAATACTTCGCTGACCTTTTAAATAATACTCATAATTTGATTTGATTTGAAATAATATGCGCTAACAGCTTAAAATGAAATAGAATATCGTTTATTGCCAAAATGAAAAAAACACCACAACTGAATGAAGTGCGCCCTGTGTATGATGTACCTTGTGCTCGCTGTGTCGATATCCGCGCCGTCGTGGTACTCATGGAAGCAGGGCACGATGCACAGATTCGTTCGACATTCTGGGCAATGGTATTGGGTTTTCCTGCGTAATATCCTGCCGGTCTCGTCCACCGTGTTCCAACAGAAGTTGCACCTAAGGGGCGGTCCACTCCGGACTGCGGGCGTGTGAGCAGAGCGTTGCGCATGCGCGGGTGGTTGATATGAAAGATCAGTTACTTGCAGTTCTTCTTTCGGCTGTAAATGTTAAATGAGTGCACGGTAAAAGTTAGGTATATCCAATATTACGTGTATCATCCTGTATTTATGGCGTGTGGTCTCGTCCATATACTTGTGGATGTTGTAAACGGTGTTTATCGGAAACATAATCTTCGCTGTTGGTTTCAAATATAGCATTATTGGTTGCAAATATAGCATTACCAAGGGTTGACATCAGGCTGACGGCCGGTCGTAAATTCACAGCCGAAACTTTAGGATTTTTTTTTAGTGTAACTCCGTGCCATTCGTCAATGGGGACGTGCCTTCAACCGCCCGGATGTCGCACTTTAAAGACGCTTATTTAAGAAGTTAAAAAGGAACTCTTACGTGTCTATGATCGTATGGCGGGAACGAGGCTTGTTTCGGTAGGGCCGTGGTGTCGATGGGGGGCGAGGTGTCGGAGGGTCCAGGCTCAGACTGCACGCGACTCTGTCGCCGATACGTCCGTCGTAAGCTGAGCCGAGATTTGATGCTAACTGCAACATATCATAACATGTTTATGTACATGACGAATACATTGATAAAGTGGGACAAATAAAAATGTTAAAATAATGGCAAAACCTTTTTGTGTCATAGGGACTAATACTGTTTAAATGAGGTTTTCGGTGTTTCTTTTCACCCATTAAATACTTTGACTAATAGAATTATTACCATTTAGTAAAACCTGGCAGCTGAGGCCAGGAATTTCATTAAAATTAGTGCACCTAAAGATCCCGCATTGTAACCTAGGTGCTTTAACTCCTGCCTGACATTCAAGAACATGGCCTCAGGTGCTTGTACTTTTTGTGCAATAAAGTATTATTGTATTTTACACCAAAAAGGTATTGCATCTTGGTGCTTTAAGTGGAATGAATTCTAGTTATCATTACATCGATACACCCAAAAATATTGCAAATTCTCATACCATTGCGTAGTTTAATGTATTGGTGAAATGCAGCTAGCACTTAACTGTACTTTTTAGTTGCATTTTTAACATAACGCATATACGTATTATATACCTACGATGAAATTGTAGCACGATGTTTACTATCGCCTTTTGTCCACTTTAAAACGCCGTGGTGTCTTAGCTCACCTAATAATCATCACATCATGTCAAACTTCCAGGACCGACCGAAACTGGAGATCGGTTCCGTCCCGGCCAGGTCGACACAGATGACCTTTTATTCAGTTTGTCTTAGATGTATATGTTATCGACATGTATAAAATATATCGTACATAGGTATCTTTGACTTAACTAACTCAAAGTTATATCTATTTTTTGAAATGGAATTACTATGGAGATCCTGGTATGACTATGCTGTATTTGTTTCTATATGACTATATTTTATCCATATCAATGTAGTTATTTATGAATAATAATCACAATAATAAGTTATAGTTGCAATGCTAGACGGCTCAGTCCAATCTACTGCCTAAAATAGTGAGATTTATAGTATAGAGAACTCGGGTTGTGAAAGGAAACCAAATGCGTTCAACTGACAAATTTAATGAAATAAATTCTTATCATCCATCCCAATGTGTTCTACCTGAAGCTGTGTGACGTCACAAAAAGTGCAATTACGGCGGCGTTGTATTGGTCCTCCCAAATTTAGCTGAGCCGATTAAATAAATATAAAAAATGAAATAAATTTAAACAGTAAAGGTCGTGAATATCGAGTTGTCACTTTATGCTTTGAGCGGTGGCATTGCGAACGCATGACGATGGTAAGTCCTGGTGGTCGGCGATGGTACGGTTCAGTGCCAAGCAGCGTTGACTGGTTCTTTTACAAAACCCATATCAAGGACCCTATAACAATGGTATCGTTCAAGCATCAAGAATAAGCACAAGCTTAAGTATAGCAGCACTGGAAAGATAACAAGCGCTCAGCGCCTTTTAAGCTTTAAATGTGGAGGGTGCAATCTGAATAAAGAAATATAAGAATCCTATTTGTATTACTGTGACACACGGGTGACCGTGAAGACTGTGAAGTCTTGATTTAAATTTATATGATTTTTTTTTGTATTGTGTGTGTCTTTTGCACCATGCAAATAAATGAATTTGTCTAAGAAAAAAATATTCAAGATGTTATGATGCTGCGCCTTTTTGTGGTGCAAAATCAATTGAACACAAAATAATGATTGTAAATTGATTTGTCAAGCACAATGGAAATGTAGAATTTAATGAGATATACGAGTAGGTACATAAAGCAAATATATGCAATAATTAGCGTAGCTAAAAAACATTTTGTTTTATAAACTTACCCAATTCAGGGTAATAAAAATCCTAATTGGATTTGAAGTATCAGACAGCCAGCTTTATTAGGCAAAACTGTTTTTTTTTAATTATGTTTCTGCCTTTTCTGGGCCTCCAACTTTTTGTCTAGGTTTCTTTTTGGGCCATTTGTTGTCAAGCGCACTAAAACATGTCTAGATCTTGCCGCTATCTTGATCAAGTTCTACACATACGTCACCGCACTTCGGAAACCCAAGCAGTGGTGACCACAGTATTTGGAATACTTTCACGGCGCTGGCAACATGTGAGTGAGGTGTACGCGCTTGGAGAATTTCGCGTTACTCTTGGACACACTTCGACGGAGTATCGATAGATTTTGAGATAAACAGCGGACAGACACACGGTGAGACTGGTCCGCTATTGACTACGGAACTCCACAAGAGGGTATTAGAAAAGTAAAAGCAATTAAGTACAAAATAACCAAGTTTATTATTATCACCTATTTTGGTAGAGATAGAACATGTTATTATTTAGTGCTACGCACAAATTCTCGTAATTTACACTGGTTTATCTCACTGGCACATCACTCCGGGTCCAATTTAGGCGTGAGTCGACGAACAATCAATAAACCGACTGCACCTGTACCAGCCAAACCTTGGTCTAGCCGCAGTTCGCGGTTTAGCCCTAACATATATAAAATACAATAAATGCTTATTTTTTTTATTGGAGCCCGGTAAATGCACAGTGAGAACGATGTACACTATTTCCAAATTATTAAGTAAAATATTTTATATACAAATACTTCTTTCATACATTATCAAATTTCAGATACGGCACATTTTTATACAAATACAAAACACTTCTTGTACAAAGAAATGCCTTTTTAAAAATAGTTCATATTCATATTAAAGTTGACATCAATATACATAATACAAATTTATAATTGCTTTGTCAGCTGTATGGGTGTTAGTACTATTTGTGATATAGTGAAAGCAACGATCCAGTGCTAATATTAGAATTTGGCCAAAGTTATAGCTAAACGTATACACGTAGTTGCCTGTGTATAAAATAAACACAATCAATGCATTTGCATAATTCAACACAATGAAATGTCAATATTATTGATCGATTTTATTTTTAGTACACATTTATTATTTTTTAGTTCTCATTAACGTCAACATTTGTGACGTCACTTGTGCCCGTTGATAAAAACATATTCTTTGCTTATGACACATGCAAACAAGTGTCTAATTCGACTTAATGGCAACTACCCTATTTAATATCAATCAACATCTAAGCTAATGGCGGATTTATACGACACAAACGAAAACCAATTTATTGATAGCCTTAATAAAATATATATACTGAATTTACCGCTACATTCAGAAATCAACTAACAACGACACATTTTGCTTACCATTTAGCGCATAACTATAACCAGGCCACCATTCCACCAAAGCCAATATCAATAGTCGACATTATACTCAGTTACTGGGCCATATTGACAAAAGAGTAGTGTCGAGAAGAAGATATCGCTGTCACTTTTCAACATCCTTTAAGATCATTATTTCGACATTGATATTGAAACTAAAACACAGCTCCAAACGGAATCACATACTTTACATATTCATCAATTTAAGTACACTTCACATTTCTTAGTTTTATGCACAAAGAGATCTCTAAGAAATATTATGTAAAAAAAAATTACACATTGTATTATAAGGGGACACAACTGACAACGTTCCAAAACAATCGCATTACATATAATATTCTTTTCACAACCCACGCACTAAACTTAAAATATACTAGAGGGAAAATATTTAGGGCATAAACCTTCATTGCCCCTACGATATGCATAAGATTCTATAAGTAGATCTCGGCTAAAATTGCTTTCAGCAATGAAATATATTCCTTTATCATATCTATAGGGACGGTTCGCAGAGAGTTTCGACCGCTACGGCTGCGATGGCATTACAATCCGTCAATATACTTGAAGAATCATTTCCAAAATCAATCATTCATAAAATTGACATTACTACAGTACAGAGTAATTAATGTAAAGTCATATAGTAAAACTCATTCTTGTTTTTGTTAAAATTTAAAAATTGTAATGACAGCGCGACCGCAGCATTCGAAACGCTCTGCGAACCACCCATAGTCGTAATTATACTGTTTTTATAACGACTATAACAATTTTTCACGCGAGATTAATCGCAAAAAAACGTCTGGACTGACCATGAAATATTATAAAACCGATTCTTCTTTCATGTCGTTTACAAACTAACGCGCAAAATATTCTTTTAATACAAATTACAATTTTGACTGAGATTTTAACACCTAAAAATGAGACTGCATTACCTTTCGCTTCAGGTACCTAATTAAAATTATTTATTGCTTTCTTTATGAACAAAATACAGGACTTAGTTTACTTATTAAGCGATCAGAACAATAATGCCCTATTGTAATGTGATTATTAAGTAGTTATTTTTTAAATATTTTAAACTAACTGTGCGGCTATTCCATATAATTAGTTGGCTGTGACAAATTCATACTTCATTGGAAAAATGTATACTTTATTCAAGTCTTTCGATTGGGAGGACCATGTGGTGTAAGATAGTGACAAGTTTTAATATTCACATTAGTTAATCAAAACAACAGCAAAAAAGTTCACGCCGTCCGACAAAAGTCCGACCACGTGGCCAGATATTTCTAACGGTAACTAAATTATCATTCACGTATATTCCAAGCTCACAATGACTGCGTCACATTCGTTGTGATCGCGAATGCAAGTTCCCCTACAACGTTTCGTTGGTGTAAAATGATTAGAATTATATGTTTAAGACATATAGTGTGCGGTGTGCTCATGGGCGATCATGGGCGATCATGGGCTCCGAATAAAAAATCAAGTGCCTGTCTTTAAAAACGAAAAACAATTTCTTCTAAATAACGCTGCTCGGGTGGTTCGCAGAGCGTTTCGGCAGCTGCGGCTGCGCGGTCATTACAATCCGTCAATTTTCTTGAAGATGGAATCACTTCCAAAATCAATCATTCATAAAATTAACATTACTACAGTGCAGAGTAATGAATGTAAAGTCATATAGTAAAACTCATTCTTGTCTTTGTTAAAATTTTAAAAAATATAATGACAGCGCGACCGAAACGCTCTGCGAACCTCCCGCTCATGAAAAGAAAAAAGTGCATGGGCATGGAGCTTATGTGTCGAAAACCTGAAGACGTACGCGATTTATTTTCTAGGCACAAACATAAGCTCTCTGCTCATGCGCAATATATCTAGCAAAAAAATAATAATTGTTTTTAGACGATGATGATTCTGGTTTTATTCGGGACACATTATCTGCATATCAAAAATGAATTCTATACCCCATTCATATCATTCCAGGAGTGTTTTAATTGCTAGGGTAGGCCGGGCTGCAGTCATGGTTATAAAAAGGTAACTTTACAACTGTAAAAAAAACTATTTACTATTATTTTATTCTTATATATGAACGTTGCCACACATCATCGCTGCCTTTAAAGAAAAACGACTGTAAACAATAAATTTAAATTGGTAAAAAAAACACACATTTTCAAAATATATATTAAATATTAAATTTAAGTTTTAATTTAATGAATCTAATCATTTTTTTACGATATAAAAGAAAATGAAATAAAAATTAATCCATAAATTTAGCTGAATTATAATAATGGCACTATATATATATTAATCAAATTGAATCGATAAGAAATTCAACTTTACCAGTCTTCCCTACAGCAAATCGATCAATATGTTAAGATTATCTTATATACAACTATGCTATACCTATATACAGGCATACAGTGTGACTAGAAATATGACGTCCGTTTATATTTCAAGTCATGCTGTATATACACATGCAATACTTCCGGCACACATTCGCTAGTTATGCAGAAAAAAAAATCAGTCCAAAATCATAGAGATCGCACCTAATACAATAGGAATCGTTGTATAACAAACGAATAAATATAGTGAACGGATTTGATGCAAATACACATATGCATCAATATGAATTCCTTTGTCTTCCTTAATTGTTTTAAGCTAAGCTGCAATTCTGAGATTATTCACACTTCAAACATAATCGCTAAAAATGTATATAGTACTAAGTATATGTAGATATAAAATAAATGCATCAGATTAGTATTTCATTTATAAATATTTAAATAAATGAAATTTTAATATGAGCCGCTCAAGTGAAAGCATTTCAAACATTTGACTAATGCGAAATACTAGGTATATAGTTTAAAATTTGATTTGAAAAAATACCTGTGATGATTTTATTTCTGGACAAACGTATTGCCTTGAATGGCACCGCATTACCTAGGAAACAAATGTCTGGCCATGCCGCTCCCTGCCTGGTCCGTACAGAAGGAGCAAACCCAAGAAATGCTGGCTTGATGTCGTCAAGGTTATGCGTGCCAATGATCTATGTTATGATTTCCAATCACAATATTTTTATGATTATTTAATATGATGTTTCTTGGCACATAGGTGTTTTGATTATTTTATACGACACCTGATAGGAAATAATAATATTTCATGTAAAAAGTATGTAATTAAATTCGACAATAATGCGAAATAATTCTTAGGCGCGGAGAAAAATCCAATATTACCGTTGTACCACGAACATTTTCTCGCACTAAATTTATGCTGACGTGCAGTGCAGAGACAATTTCCAATTTGCCGCCAAATCTTATAACAAATGAATGAAAGAAATTATATACTCACTCAATAACATTGAGTTCTATTTTCAAACTTCAATCTTATTACTTTTTTTTATTTATTTACAAGTAGCCATTCAGTGTTGGCTCGTATCACTCGAAAGAAAGTACAATTCACAAGTTGTGCGCTCACAGCCCTCGACTTCGTCTCCGGCCTCAATATAAACTCTAGTTCGAATGTGTTACTTTCCTTTCTCGAAGTACAAATGGAGTTTTGTTATGTACAGGACATAAGATTAAATATGCATTTCCCTTTCCGGACGTTTCAAATAAGGCCTTAGAATCGATTTTAATAATACTGTATATAAAAGACGAGTGATGACAAATGTCTGTGAAAATATACAAACAAGGATCGAGATCAATCGACGATCAACATGCGGATCTTTCTATATCACGTAAATGCACCGATTACGAAAATGCAATAATTTAACTGCGATCACACTTTTACATCGTATTTATTATCTAAATTATCATTTTCAAATGTCATTTTAGTTAACTCAATCGCTGAACAAACTTAATTTTAATATGAGTGTTTGACATAAGGCGGATATTATTCTAGGCTTTAAGTAAACGGTAACCAAGTATAAAATTTAAATTGTTATAAGAACATCCGACTGCTCGACTTTTTTCAAACGATTAACTAAGCAATTATTTGTTCGAGTGTGACCACAGTATTACATTAAAGATACTAAATTCTGTTACGACTATATACTAAATTAATGTGCCTAATAATATATCTATACACATGATCATTAAAAATATGTGAAGTATAAAATCAAACCTTTTTTCCTGACTGGGTTAAGTTCTTATAAAATGCATGGTTTCCTATCGCTAACATATTTGTTCTTAATAACACAATATAAAGTAAACTTATAGCTACGACTTCACTAGGCGGTTACTAATACAAAATTTCACTGTCAAACTCAAACAATCAACCTGTATGATACTTGGGGGTAAACGACAGAAAATAACTTGTAAACGTTAACCCCCACTCGATATCGATTTCACGACGGCCTTTGTATGTTAACTTATCGATTAAAGTATCGTTCATGTAGACTGGCCATAAAGTTCATTGCTCCCACTTACCGATGACAAGAGATTGACAACTTTCGGCTGCCATTTTGTTTGACAGCCGCACAATATGTTTATTTGAAATTTGTTTTCTTTGTTAATTTTTTTGTTTAAAATGGAACCACAACCCGGTCCCTCTAATGTGGAAAAGCCAAGACTGCAGTGGTTAAAACGTAAAGAGTAACAAATCAACACAGGAAGATAGAAATAATATCGTGTACTTTTAAATAAATGTTGACGATTTCTACTTGTATGACCCTATACAAAGTTACCGTGTTTACACAATTTTGCGATACATTTCATATATTCCAAAAACTGTCGTTTTTGAAATTGGGAAAACATAGTACGCGGGTGTCAATGACTTTATGGCCAACCTTATTGAATTTGACTTTAGTAATAGTTATTTTATGCTCTATGGCGGACTGAAAAAGGCACACGATGGACCCTTCATAATTATATACTAAATAACAGGTATTAAACGCGCACATACCTTTGCTATTTCCCAGTCGCCCAGTGACCACGGACCTTTGTAACAAGGTCCGAAACGTCTGGGAAATAGAAAAGGTATGTGCGCGTTTAATTTAGTATATAATTATGCAACGCGAAAGTTTAAATAAGCCTTAATAAGCTCATATAACAGCCATTCCGAATACAATAAGTATGCAATGCTTATATGTTACATTTAAATAATCCGTTGAAAATAAACAATATTTGTATATAAATATACAATTCAGATATAAATGCGTTACGATTTTGCACGTTACGATTTTTTTATTTATTTGCACGTGTTAACACACACAAAACACATGTAACATTTTTTACATTCTTAGTTTCATTGTGAAAATGTAGTGTGTGTGTGTATGATTTTTTTTTAAATAATTGCCACGTTCATGAGTAGCATGGGTCACACAGCGTTGTGAATTATAAAGACGTGTGCAAACATATGTATAATATGAGTAAATATTATTATTTTCTTTACTTTCTTCGATATAAGTTATCATACATGACCGCAACGAAATCCTATCTGGTAATAATACTTGATTCTGTGTCAAACTACACCTAAATCTTAATTTTTTGGTGGCTGCTACAAGTTAATAAAAAATTGTAAAAAACAACATACAAAAGAATACTATAAGAGAGGTAGTTCTGAATAACTGAATGTAACCTGCCATTCTTTCTCTTACAACTAACGCGAAACACGCATCGCACTATACAATTCGCTATCACAATTTTATTTGACGTAAAAGTACCCTATTTGTGCACGACATGTCAGTACCGACCAGTTTATAACTATGCTACTGAGATCCGTGGGCCGTGGGAACGCACGTGTTATGCCAAAGATTAATTGAATGTTTATCTATCGTCCTGCTTCTAACGATCATCCGAAATTGCATAATGGGAGTTTCAGTCTCTAGATACATTTCATTCTTCTTTTCGATACTAGTAACATTGCATTTGAGAATGATAAATATTTATTTATGGCAACCAAGTATATATATACTACATTGCGTTTTACGTTGCACTGGGATAAAGATTTTCGTGAATCCGCTTTAGATTGTTTTGTAGTGTAATTTATTTAGAAATGTCTCTGGAAAAGTCGTCGAAAGATTTACTCATGTAGAATTTTCAAAATATTATGACTACAATGTATTGTCTTATGAAAAAAGATTTTAAGAATGTACGACGCACTGTGGAAAAGAAATAGCGATTCTCGTAACTTTCTTTTTGGCGCAAACTACCTACCTACATACATACCTACTTCTACTTTTAACTTTAACAAAAGAATTATATTTTTTAAAATTTTATTTCCTCTCATTCACGAAAATCTTCATCAAAGTGCAACGTAAAACGCAATGTAGTCTATACTTCGTTGCCATATGATTTCCTTTGGAAACTCCACAAGTGTATACTTGTGTGGAATCTCCAAAAGGAATCAAGTTTAATTAAATAAATAGTGTAATACATAACTTGCTAAATATTCAATATTCCTTAAATATACTTAATGCAACGTTCGATTTTATTTCGAATTGCGAATGCGAATTTTCGAATTAAGAATTCCCATTATACTTTCAGTTTTTTTTTTTTGTTATTCCATGGCATATCCCATGAGGAGTTCCCAGCCCGCATTATGGCGGGGGGTTACAGCGGCATATGCATGTAGATATCATACCGAGGCGCGACGGCGGCGGCGGGCGGGGCGTTGACCTCGCCCCACTCGGGTCACAACGAGTACGACTCGTCGATGCCCGCGCCGCACGCCGCGTTCTATTGTATCGAGTTAAAATTAACCCCTAAAATATTCAGGGGCGAATGGTGCGGCACTCCTTGGAGGGGAAAGTCCAGCGGGCGACTGTCGATGAAACCGACGGGCACAGAATGCGGTGGACAGAGCAGGGCCATTTGTTGTTCCGGTTGCTGATTGTCGTCTTTGTGTTCCAGTGGGGGGGAGGCGTGCTCGCGCTTGATCCTACTGCGAATACTAGGTCGATTGTTGGGGTAGCCTTTTTTCTTGTATTCTAGCCATAGCGTGCGGTTGTTCACGCCGAATAGTCTCGCCGCTTTGCAGAAACCGATGCCGCCGAATCGAACGGCGTCTAACGCTCTTTGGAACTTTTCTTCGGACTGAGGGTTCGTGGTGCGCCTTCGTTTCGGGATCATCTGCTGAGGGGTCTGTTGCGATTCGGGCACGCAGCTGGGGCCGGGCGAGGGCCCGGGCACGCCGAGGCCTTGCCCGTACGCGTTCATGTCGGTCACGTGGCCGCCCATCACATTATTGAGATACATACCGGAGTCCTGTGGCATGCCGGGCCCCGCACACGCGTTATACCGGGGGTACGTGTGCTCCATCATACCCCACTGACCTCCTGGGAAGAGAGATAAATGAATTTGTATTAAATCTCTAGATAAAAAGCATTTTTACTAATTTAAGTTCTTTAATAAACTACTGTTTCTCATTGATCTCCCTTCCCTGAAAAACAAACTGCCGCCCGATATTCGAGTTATTAATACGTAACATGTAATTCAAAGATTATAATAATATAATATCCTATCTTATGTAAGTAAGCAGTAGTGTTAGTTATGCATTGTTTACAAAATTTTTCATGTTGTGTATTTGGGTTTAGTCCAGATTGTAGTATTAAATTACTCTGTTTACTGATGTTATAGATTGTGTATGCCTATATAAATAAATAAATAAATATTTCATGTTTAGTGAAGACACAAATAAATGGAATGTGGAAAAATGTGCTTTTTAATGCTAGAACTCTTAGTGTACGTATATTTAAAAAACCGCGGGCCGCTACCTATAAAACACAGCACTGGCATTATTATTATTAAAACTCAAATCTTAAGCGTGTAATTAAACATTTTTTTTTATATACTTTGTTATATATACTACTTACAATTCAAATAACTTGCGGCCACCTCTCATTCCAAATTCAAGAAGAATATCGAGATTTTTAAATATATAATTTAATTAATGGTGAAAAAATAAAAGAAATTAATAAAAACGTGATTAAAAATTTGAATTTCAAACTAACTGATATTACTCCCTGAGTAAAGCCATACCACAAAATAACATTCACAAAGGTGTCCAGTCGCGAATATGAAAACGTCGTTACGAGCGCGCCCTTTTCAAAGTGTAAATACTACATTAAAACTGCAGGATAACCTAATGCAAACTTAGGGATAACCAGTATTGTTACCACATCGTATGTATATAACATCCTGTATACTGCAATTTTAGACTTTATCACATTGGAATAAGAACCATTGTGCATACTGCACGTGTACGTACAGTCAACCGCATGTTAAGCACAGCATAGTCATGTAGGCCACGGTAAAATCAACTATTTTTTTTTCCTTTCATCAGCACTTGATCACAATCATAATATGTTTCAGTATACCTTTTGACCATGTACTTTATTGTGTACTTACATTGTTATATTACTGATAAAAAATTATACATAAATTTATATTTAAAAAATGGTAAGCCCTTCTGGCATTGTTTGAACGAGTTTCTTTCGGCATTTCTTCTTAGCAGTGGTCGTTCCGAAATGCTAGTAGTTTGTAGCTTTGGTAAACATTATTTAATTTAGAATATGACATGAAAAAGTGCCTGTCAAGGCCTAATTTCTGAATAAATATTTGATTTTGATTTAATTTTCCTCTCTTGTGACGGATTATTTGGCGTATTTGTAATATGTGCCATTTTTTTTTGAGGAAACTTACAGCTTTCTTGTAAATATATAAATAGCTACGCCCCGGGGTTTCGCTCCCGTGGGAATTTCGAGATAAAAATTACGTGTTATTCCAGGTTATATTCCAGGTTATTATAGTGATAAGAAATTGTTATATAATGTGTAATGTATTAATGAATCCATATTCAAAATAATTACAAGATGCCAACAAAACAATAAATTTACTTTCCGTTTCACCACTTTCTAATAAAATATATTGTAATCTGACAGATAAACTATCTGCTAGATAAATCTGCCTGGAGTTGTTTGCCAGACAGCCCAATCCAACATTTATGATTTTAACACTATCTTATAGAAATGTAAGCAATCAGATACTTTATCAGAAAATAGTGAAACAGGTCCTTAATGTTGTTAAAACTTACCTTGTAAAGAGGAGTTTGCGTCTAAATGCGATTGCGGCATTACATTTGCATTTTGAGACTCGGTCGACTGAAACAAACACACATTCGTAATTAAGACCAGCCTGCGTTGATATCTTCAGCTGGATCGGAGTTGAACCTCGATCGTTTAGCTATTTTTAATGTATCAGGATCGGAAAAATTGTTTGACAGATTCTTGGATCAAAACTGATCACTAAAACAACACAGCCATTGTCCAAACAGAAACACACACACGCGGACACATCTTATTAAAAATTGAGCTTTAACACGTTCTCGGTAGATATACTTTAATTTGATAACACGAGAGCTGACAGCTAGCAGTCGAGAGAGCTTAATGTGGGTTTGCTATTTTATTTAGCATCGAGCCGATCCCAAGTGAGACGCAGCAAACCAATCACATTACGCCAATGCAATGCAACGACCACCATACTGCAAAGTGATTAGTTCGCTGCATATCACTTCGAATCAATTCGATTGTGAGAAGTGAAATGGAAACCCCCACTAAGCACATAAATTTCCTATATGTCTACAGAGAACACATTAAAGCTCAAGTTTCAATTAACGACATATTGCCGAGGTGTGGTACAGTCAACAGCACATCAAGTTACCCTGCATAATCACCTCAATCGCGCGGTAATAGCGACGAGTTTGCAATGAATTTGGGTAGGTTGATATGCTGTTGACTGTACAAGTCCATAAAACAATTTCTGTCTGTCTGATATCTGTCGCCAGCTCAACGCAGAGAAAAGTTAAAACTAGGGAGTTTCGACGTACGTCGTAGAAAACAAAGGAGCACAACGGAGCTATCGGGCACAACTCTTGGTGTGTATGGATGGAAGTAAGTATGGATTACCTGTTGTGCAAGTTCTGGATCCCTGTCTTCTCTCCCCTGCTGTTGTTGCGGCAAACTACTGAGGGTGATGGACTCCACCTGGGTGTTCTCCGGTTCGCTCTCCTCGGGAATCAGTTCCACGGGCGCGGAACCTGACGAGCTCTTCCTGCGCCTGTGGGACGAAACTCAAACTAAAATGATCTATTTACAAAAATTTGTATATGACTGCGTACGGTTTAGTAACATTGTTAAATTACTTAAGTACAGAGGACTGTATTGTATGATAATACAAAAAAAATATGAGAAAGATATAAGATTTTTTAACGAAATTTAATTTTTGATAAAAGCTTTTACAATCGAGAAAAAGTATGATACTTCTTCGCACAAAAATATATATATACTTGTAATGTACTTTCAAATGAAAACTGTGATACAATGTCATTTTGATAAAGTTATTACTTTTTGTATAAAAGTTAAACGTTAATTGACTATAGGGTTGATGGTTTTGTCCAGAAATAACAAAATAAGTTGAATAAAAGCTATGTAACGTAATATATAAAAGATGGCTGGAACGAAGACATGGGATACATGGAAGAGTGGGGGAGTGGCTTTTGCCCAGCAGTGGGACATGATATAGCAACTTTTAAAAAATGTAATATACACAGACCTCTTGCGCTTCGCACTGGGTTCTTGCATGGGCGACACGGAGCGCCTCTGCGAGTCCACGGAGACCCCGGGCTGCAGGTCCGTCAGCGTGGTGCTGTTTGGCATCTCCGACAATCCCTTTATTTGCAGATTCCGCGCTGTCGCCATTATCTGTAATCCCAGAACGTATACACAATATGCTCAGAGACAGACACGTAAGACAATTTGCTAGCCAAATGAAACCTTTTCAACGCCAAGATAGGCGTTGTAAAATATATATGTTGACAGTGGTCCGATCTCGAGAGTTCTTCTGGTAGATCCATGAGCTTTTTTGCCTATGGAAATCCGAGAAAACAATTAAAGACAAAAGATTAGCATGTCTGTCTCTACGATGTGCGCAGGGAAATAATTATAATGATTTATTCTTGATATTATGTCGTCATTGTATTTAATTTAGCATTTTGTTTTACAGAATAATCTTCTTCATAGTCGTATTCCTCACGGGTGAGGGTCGTGGTTATTACGTGAAATGAAACACACACAACAACTTTCTTTGCATTTCATAATGGAGCGGTTTGCCATTGCCTTCTCCATTTCACACACAAATTAATAAGAATCAACCAGTGTGCAGGTTTCCTCACAATGTTTTCCTTCACCGGAAGCAAGTGGTGGTCGATGAAAACTACTATACATGAGTCAGATTGGTATACAAACTCATGTGGCACGAGTAGGATTCGAACCTTTCGATCCACAGACGGGCGTCTTAACCATTACACCACCACCGCTTCAGAATAATGGCAATTAATAATTGCTGTATAATTATTAGTAATATGGATATATTATACTTCTGTAGCAATAATACTGGTGTAATTTTTTTATTCTAGTCGCCTAAAGGCATCTGACATGATTTTTACAACTCCCTACCATCAACTAATATCAGTTTGCAGGTTTCCTCAACATATTTTCCTTCACCGGAAGCAACTGATAGACTTGCTATCAAACTCATGTGGCGTGAGAAAGATTCAAACCTATCGATTCACAGGCGAGCGTCTTAACCACTGGACCAAAACCAATTCAAGACACCACTTCAACTTTTGGTTACGCAAAATCGTACAAGTAAGGAGCTGGGCTGGCTGGAATTATCAGCGGCTCAGACTCCGCACGCAGAAAGGGCCCAGACAAGAGGCCAAACTGCGGAAAATTGTCCTCGATTGAAGTAAGAAGTAATAAGTAAGTGTACAGGTGAAAGGATGAATGTTAATCTGATATTTTACCTTTGGGAACTCCTCCGGCGTTACATTGATTGAGCCTGTGTACATGAAGTCGACGATTGTTTGCAGATGTGCGAAGGTGACATCCTTCAAAATTACGATGGGGTGGTTAGACGGGTTCTTCACTAACACCGACTAGAAATGGGAAAATTATTTATATTAATAATAAAAATTAAAATTTAAAATGCTTGCATCCTCTAATCTGCTAGAAAAGACCAGACGGTCTCCAAACCACTGAACACAATTTTGTCCATACAAGCTAAGAACATTATCGATTAAATTATCTTTGAATTTAAAAAAACCTAGTTCAAAATCAGTTTAACTGATGTCACGGACAGACATACAGATAGAGATATTAAACTTAAAACTCCTCTTCGTCGGGGTTTCAAAAATAAATACTCCATGTATGCGATTTATTATTTACTAGCTGATGCCTGCGACTTCGTTCGCGTGGCCGAATAATCTTTGGTAAGGAGTCAAAACTATTAGAGAAATTTAATTATACAGACAAATGTAGACGATACCTATACATACAGAAGATGTTAATCAGAGTGAAAAGAGTATACTTTCTATAGTTTAGCTGAACTATTATGACTCTTCTTCAGGTGTTCCAGATCTTCGATTTTTATACCTCAACAGAAAATGCTCATCAGACTGAACAACTTTTATTAGAGCGTCATTTCTATGTATAGTTTAGCTGCACCATCATAGGTCACCATCAGGTGTTCCAGATCTTCGATTTTTATATCTCAACAGGTGTTCCAGTTTTCAAAATCATTTATACCCTATATGTTGCCCAGGCTTTATAGCTATATGACAAAATAGAAGTTTCATTCAAATCCGTCCAGTGGTTCTGAAGATTAGAGTGTACAAACAGACAAACAGACGGATTTCTTTTTTCAAATTCTTACTTTGTTGCTATGACTCTATCGCCTAATTTTATTTTTAAGTAAATTTATTCAATGTACAGTATTTTTTTTCTACTGTTTTATTATATGTATTGATTTACAAGGCTTACAGTGTTTAAATATAAAATTTCATAATAAGTACATTAACCAATAAAATAAGTATGCAGTGAGCAAAAGTTAAAAGCTATTTTAGTCAAAATATGTTTTCTGATAAATATTTTAATAAGTTTTAACTTGTGACTCGGGGTAAAACTGGAAGAAAAAGGAGATCTTTTAAGTACAATTTTGACGTCAATTAGTGATGTATATCATCGTAAGCTGGATACAGAATTTTAATTTTTTTTACTCTATGCGACCATGCAGACAATATATTTGGATGAGCGATGAAAAAATCACTTACGTGGAAATAGGGGCTGCATGCGCAGAGAACTATTTTGTGGGCGGGCAGAGTCTCACCCTCCGCCGTTAGGGTCACGTCCACTAGGGATCCAGTGGAGAGCAGCTGGGAAAACGACGCTATGAAGTTGGGTTGGTGGTTGTTCCAGCGCAGGCTGTATTGTTGAGACATGTCGAAGCTGCTCATCAACCGGAAAAACCTACAAATAAAAGTTCTACATAAAAAAAATTTGACACAAACTTTTAATGTCACGACCGTGCAGTAAACTCTTTGAAAGTTTGAAAAAGTTTTGAAAGTTTGGAAGTATGTGTGTTACTATACTAATTGTAACACACATACTTACAATATTTCAAAACTTGTTACTATACTAATTGTAACACACATACTTACAAACTTTGGCCTTATAATATTAATATGTTTACCCGTTTATCACAAAGATGGTAACTGAACCTGGCTAAAGCCATTTCTTTGTACATAGAGATATGTTCTAGTAGACAAACATTGGCTAAGATTTTCACATAATATGAATAATATGTAAATTTGCTACAGTCAATCCGATCAGAACTTCTGATTCGACTTTCTTCCGCTGTCCTAGAAATGTCTGGGATACATTATAATACATTTGAATTAATACATTATATACCAACCGACATACTGCGATAAATTTCTTATGAATCTTTCATAGTGTAGAGCCATAGCCGACATCAAAAATAAGAAATAGCCATTTGTTTTTTAATATTTTATTTATTGACTTTGTTTTTGAGAGATGAACCACATTGGCAGAGCTGTAGGTTCATCAAAGTTCTGATTTTTAATTGTCATTGTCAAGTGTCATTTTTCAACACTTCAGAAAAGATAAAGGTTTTCAAAATAAAATGTAATTATATATATTACATCAAATAAACAAGATATATGGAGAACAGGCCATGACCTGTGGGCGGGAGAAAATACTTACCTCAAATTTAACGTGTGTATTTGTTTCCCTCAGGTTCTCTTCAGGTCTGCATGTGACTTTAACCTGCAAGTTAATTGTCATATACCATATTGATTTTAGGCTTACAAACCACAAAGTTAATAAAGACTTCATTGCGTGTACTGAAGTACATATCTCTCTCACCTACACCCGCGAATCTCGGGGTTGGCGTAAAAAATCAAACCAATAAGCAGTGCTCGCACTGTGTTCTGGTTTAAAGGTCAGGCGCTGTTTTATTACAAGGTACTGCAAAAGACTAACACACAAGTCGACAACACGCCACAGGTGTTGCAGCGTCCTTAGACTGCGATGTGCAACGTCACGTGTGTGATAGTGTAAAAATGTATTAAAAATTACCTTTTAAATTATATTCGCGTTTATATATCCTCCCCTTCAGGCTCTCGTCGGGAGCTTTGCTGCAACACAAAATTTAAATATAGAAAGACAATTTTTTTTATTAATCACGGAAAAATGTATTTGGCAGATTAAAAATAATAGTAATAATAATAGCAGAGAAACAGTGGCTTTTTACTTAAAACTTTTACAAAATAGGTACAAGTACACATAATATTATAACTAAGTTCCCCGATACAGCACGCTTTGTCAAAAACTGTGTATGGAGAGGATATGTATAATGATGATGTTGAAGATTAAAAATGTATTATTGATCAAATCATTGATACTGACACTAAATCTGCAAACGATAGAACTTTTAAAATCAGTCTTTCGCAAAAGCATTCCTAAATAAAAAACCGGCAACTGTCGAGCACCGAGGGTTCCCGTAAAATTCGCTTTTTTGTTATGCATATATAAAAATGGCCTTGTCACAAATATGATATATAATGGTAATTTTTACTTAACAAGCTTGTCACTTGCAACCAATGAATCTGAATCTTATTGTTATTATTTTAACGTAAAATTTCGCAATGCAAGAACATACATTAAAACACACGTATTTCTATAGGTGCATATTTTTGCAAACAGCTTTACAATTTTTACGTAAGTCAAATTCAGAATTCTTAATAATCAATCTTTATAAGACCTTAAGAATATAATGCTTTTATTCAGGTTCCCAATTCTAACACAATCAGAGTTCATTCCACCCATTGTTTTCCAATTGTTTTGAAGCTTAAACAAAGTTCTGCATTTACAGAAACCACAATTGACAAATAATAAGAAATTAATAAAAAATAAAAAAGTTATGGAAAATATAAAGAACTTATCAATTATAAGTTCTAAACCAATGCATAAATCAATTGAAGTTTTTTCAAAGTAATTGATTTGCTTGGCCCTATAAAAAAATTGGACAAAATTGAAAAGTAAGTAAGCATTGATCAATAAGCATTGAGCAAGCGCTCACACACTTTGGTCATAAGTTGCCCCAAAATTCCAACTGTGAAAGTAAAGTTATGTTTTGTTAAGTTTGTTACTATATTCTAAAGCCAACCATAGGTAGAATAGTAGAATATAATCATAAATAGCACATATATATGGTATATTTTATACAGAAATTCTTAATAGGAGTGAAGCCTCGAGGTGAAGCTTGTTAACAATAAAGAAAAATAAGTAACAACCGTTTTATGGTTGCCTACCTTTATTAAAACCTGATTTTGTTACTACTTATCACAGTATAATACAGAGTACTTGCTCTTATTCATAATTAAAAGTTAATCCCTATTATTAAAAAAAAAAAAACTTAACTTCTCCCTCATGCTCATGTTGTATTTGAATTATAGATATATATGTTCATAAATGAATATGTATGTACTATGTCCACCATCTTCTGTCATTCTCTCACTATCCAAAGGTTGGCTAGAAGAGATTGCTAAGCAATAAACCCTTAATAATAATAATCTGTTGGAACATTTTGTACTGTTTTTGTTTTTATGTATAATAAAGATAATTTGTATTGTCACTCACTACAATATTTCACAATAACAGAATGAGACTAACATATTTTAACTAGATTGTAACTATTGTGTATATAATCTTTCTTTTATCTGCATGTTTTAGTGGTTGCTTCATTATAGGTTAAGCATGGGAGCTCAGTAAAGGTCCAATTTCCTAAAGTTTCTCCTCAACTTCGCTCAGTCTTCGGCATTACCAGCCTCAGGTGGATCCACAGCATAATAGAAAGTACTGTATTCAGAATGGACACTCTCTGCAACCCTCTTGAAATTATTTCTTCCTCTTACCACTCAAATTCAACCTTCAGTTGAAAGTAGTAAATTTTAACTCACACACACTAAATAAATTCATTTCACTTACACAAATTTAAGCTGTGTGCAAAACAGCCTCTTCATAGAGAAATCAAAGTGAAATAGAACCACAGAAGATCCACATGAAATAGAATCATTTCATACATATGAAATGATTCTATTTCATGTGGCTATGTCCACTTCACTTTAGTTTTCTCTGTTTAAATGGTACTGTCTCAAGCCCCTGAGACCACCTCTGAGTCAAAAGGTTAACATATTGAGTCAGAAAGGCTATCTAACATCTCACATTATCAGTGACAGCTGGATTATTTATTTTTGGCACCTATGTTCTAATTTTGTGAATGTGTAAAATGTGAATAACTAATGTTTTTTAAAATTATATTGTCTAAATACCAACATTATTTGAATATAAATATTCCATGTAGAAAACAAAATTAAAATATGAAGATATAATTTAACTTATCACCGTTTGTCAATAAAATTTTTACGTGTTTGAGCTTCACATCAAAATAATCACCTTGATACTTTGAGAACCCCATTTGAAGGTAGATTTCAGAATTACTTACAAATACCAATATAACTAAAGGCAACCTGAAACCTACATCGCTGTTCATCTCAACCACGCGATAGCGTTACAAAACAATCCAATATCGGCTCTACAGCTGCACAAGTACAACAAAAATATTCAATTCCATCAACTATGTATGAGACCATCCCCACAGAATGACATCAATCAATAAAAATGCAATCTTCGCAATGCGTTATTATGTAATATATAGAGATTTAACTCACCCATACTGCTTAAAGTTTGCGTAATTGCATTTAAATGCACTTTTTATTGTTTAAATAAAATAACAATCAACTCACCAAAACCCACGCCGACGCCGACCTGTGCCTGTGTTGCCAATGTAAAGAAAGAAATAAATGATTATTTTATAAGTTGATTGATATATTACTTTTTATATTAAACTTTCTACTCTGAATCCACCACTAAATCAACTTAATAAGAGTTGGTCAATACCATTTACTATTTGAACTGCAGAAAAAGCTAAAGAAAGGATATTTATTTAAGTCAAAACTGTCAAAATCCGCCAATCTTCGCATGTCGCCATCGCCATTACCTTTTATTTATTTATCGCGGCAGATGGCGGGCGTACATTCGGTTTCGGAATCCGAAATCCTTTTTTCATTCCGGGAAAGGGAATAAGGGAGTATTACTGCACATTTATCCTGCCAGAGTACAGCACTGTGTATTAGTGTTAGAGATTTATTTGAGAACTAGACATTGACGTATTAAAATTATTTTCTTTATAAAAATACTAACAATTAGGTACACAAATCTTTAAACTCACTCACAACAATATTGAATATTGGCGCTTTTTGTACCTTACTTGTACCAGTAGCGCCATTTGCGCTGAGCTTTGCGTAATACGCCCTATTTACTCCGAGAACAAGAAAAAACCTAGACTATGTTTTTATATCTGTGTCTAAGATGCAGTGTTCGTCGGGTCCCCTAGGTGGTTTCGACTTTTCGGAGTGCCAATTTTTGGGATTCTCGATTGGTCGCGAATGACACTGAATTCGAAAAACATTTTCACTGCCTTACACGTTCTAATGACGTACGTACGTGTACTGTACCTACTTACTAACACAACTCCGATCAAACTGATGCATCGGCAGACGTGTGGACACAACGCCAAACGTTCGCGCCAAATCCCTCTGAGGCGTGCCACAAAAACCGACAACAAACGGATCCGAGGTGGACCATCTGGCGCATATCACGTTAAATATCTACCATAGATGCGTAAATCACCCCTCTACACGTCGGCATTCGGCGGCAGACGCATCCGCTGATGATGACCGCGGCGCGGATGCGTCCGCCGACGTGTAAAGGAGGCTTTAGTATCAACTGTCATAGGCTGACATTGACAGTTATGAAATTTGCTTTCTTTTGTCCTTGTAAATAAAAACGTAATATTTTTGATTTTAAATTTTAAATCATAATATTTGAGCACTAATTGCTTGTATTGTGAAGTCGCTATAATTGTGCGTTTTTATTCTAAAAGGTAATTATTGTATTTTATTTCCATAGAATATGCGGGCGCAAATAAGAAAATTGTAACAAAGAATATTTTATTTGGTAAATTTTAAATGCATTGCGCATTCATTTTTGGAAACATATCAACTAGTATGCTAAAAATATTTTGTTGTATTTTTATGTATTGTTCTCATTCACATGTTGTAGCCTTTTTTGTTATATATTTATACGTTATGACCTTCCCGGTGGGGAAGGTCATGTTGGATGGTGTTTATATAATTTGGCGAAGCATCAGACCTGTGGTGGTGTGGTGTCATACCCCACACAAAGATCGTGTAAACTCCGCCGTCCGCTGTTGTTGATCTCTCAATGTATAAAAAATCACATTATCAATTTGACTTAAATAAATCCTATATTTAGAATGGAAACTCAGAGCGAACTTTAAATTGGCCGCGAATTCCGTGCCGACGTGCCGTATTCAGTATACCGACTTAATGTCGTGTCTTCACAGTGTTACACCCCACACCCCACACACTATATGTAGCAAGGTAATTTTTATCATTCTAAATAAGTAACTATGTTAGTTTCATTTTCAACACTTTTCTCACTGTCTATATGTTCATTATTTTCTCCAAAAACTATAGTGTCCAAATTTTCTTAGATTTATTGCTAATTGTATGCAATATAATATTACTTACAATATAATATAAAGCAATATTTAAGATATTATAGTCCTATCAATTGCTATGGTGTATTTGTCAAGTACAATAATCTCATAGATCTTACATACTTTGACTCTCATAAACATATAATCAACACCATGACAGCATCTCAGACCTTTCCTTATCAATGCTAAGCATAGGACACCATTAAGTATGCACAAACTTTTTCCTCATGTCCACTTAATTGGAATAATGGGAAACAGTTTTGACCTGGAGCAGACCACATCTTTTCATATAGGATCATTCTGTGTGCTCTGCATCTTGTTTCCCAGGGTGCAAGTGTCTGGGTAGTAGGGGTGTGATTGCCAAAATAAATCCACAGCTTAGTTACCCGCCTTAGAAAAAAAATCTCACCCATCAGAAATTTAAATCAATATTGAGTCAATATTACTAACTTGTTTTGGTATTTATTAACTTGTGTTAAATTATCATTATTGTTTAGGCGGGATTTCTTTCTATGAACCTTATCATTAACCTCGGCATGTTAACAGGGATACATTAAAGCACCTGTATAAAGGTTTCATTTTTATTATTATTTATTTTACTTCATAGTCCTTTTATCTTTCTTATTATAACAATCAATGACATAACATTTTCCACCTAGATCTTAAAGGGTCTAATAATAACAGTTTGTAAATGATTAGAAACATACGTAAATGAATACATTATCTACGGGAAAGGCTTTTTCCTGAATTAAAACTAGCTTATGTCCTTTTTCATACTCCTAAAATTAATAATTTTTTATTAGTCTGCCTGCCTATCCTTTTTTACAGTTTTTTTGGAGGTGAAATATATAAAACAAAATACACAATATATTAGTCTTAATTATAAATATTTGAAATTTCAGAAAAGAGTGGTTGAAGTAGGTAGAAAGAGGTAACAAATTCAGTTTTACAATGTTAGGATAATTAGGTTTAAAATGAGATGTAAATAAACATTTTAATATTTGAAGTATATAGACAATCAGCACAACAATATTTTCGAATAGTGAACTTAATTTCATATGGCATTTTCTACCAGTCAAACGTTAGAATAAATAAGGGTAACAAGGTCTACGCGAAAATAATTTTCTTATTCCAATCTCCTAATGGCACTGAAACTGATAGACTATGCTTAGCATTAAGTTGTACATCTGTTTGTTTGTCCCGAGAGCCCAAATTTGTATTATTCCGAAATTAGACATTCACAAGCACTTTTTCACGTCAATTTAAATATAGTAATTTATCTAAAAGCTAGAAACTACAGACACCAATGAACTGCACCTGGCGGTGGCAGGCGTAATGACGCCATTGACGTAACCCATTTTTAGAAAGACATGATTTTACTTGTTCTTAATGTCACATGCCATCGGCACTCAAATATTAATTTGTACAATACATCCTTTCCTTACAAAAGCAAAGTCCTCTGTCCTATTCGTAATCGTAACAAACACAAAAAGTACTGCATGGATTTTACACCGTTTTCACCAATAGTATGAGTCCTGGGGATGATTTAGGTACATATGTTTTTACCCAAGCGAAAGCGAGACGGACCGGTATCTATGTATTACCTATATCATCAAAAGTATTTTTGACTGCGATAACTAAAAAATATTTTTCCTTAAATGTACTTTTAGTATTTTGAGATTGTGTGTTAAAAACTATTATGCGGGACAAAATATAGTTGTTGCTACCCTTGACCCGGTCACCGTCGGGACAAAGGGGACCTTGGGACGACTACACGTTACAATGATGCGACGCATCACGCCCGCAACGCGTGCGCATCCAAACAGCAAACACTTTTACTTCTGTTTGTTTTTCCACTTGTTTATTATAGAGATATTTTTTACAAGATGTTGTACCGGTTTCATAGGAAGACAAAATTGTATAAAATTGCAGATTCATAATTTATATCCTTATATTATATGTATATAGATCCATTCCAGTAAAAAAAAAATAAACATAAGACTCGGACGTTAGGTTTATTACTGAGGCAAAAACTGTGTGTTTTTCTTCGGGTTATTTACTATAGTTATATCTATTATAATTATGTCTATTTCAAATTTCTTCAAAATCGGTGCAGCGGTTTATCAATAAAAGCGTGACATACAGACTTTTGCATGTTTTATAGTTTTTGCGTTACTTATTTTTCCTCAGCCGTGAAGCGTCGGAGCTCAGAGCTCGCTATCCGTCCGTGTCCACAGGGTTGTTCCAATCGTCAATCACATCATACAATAATAATTTAAAGGACCAGAAATCAAAGGATAATCAAGACTCCGTTGTTCGGATGTTTTTTCGTAAATTGTATTTTGTTATTTAATGATAAAGAGTTTCTTTAAAGAGCTACGTTTGTGTGTCATGTAAATGTATTTTCAAGAATCATATTCTTCAATTCATATTATTTAAGAATCGGGTCTTGGATGTTTATCTATATATGAATGTTTGTTATAAAATATAGTATCGTTGAGTTAGTATCCCATAACACAAATCTCGAACTTATTTTGGGGCTATCTCAATCTGCGCGTTTGTCCTATTATATTTATTTATTTATATATTTTTTAAAATAATATATATTTGAGTACTCGTGTACTCATCTCCAGTAGTTGTTTTTTTTATAGAAATGTCAAAATGTCTCCTGTTGCTTGCAATGACGGGCGATAACATAATATTAACGAGCTCCTGCGATGGTCGGGCTATATTTAGACCACAACACTGCTATCGCGAACATTAGCTTGTTTTAATAACAATACTACATATTAATTACAATAACAAATGAATGATAAGTGATAGTGTTTATGTTGTGTTTCCGCTAATATTTGAGGTCAAACTTAGCTATTTTCAAAGACTTGTTATTTAAAGATAAATATTATCTCTGTATGTGTTTTCTTCGTGCAATAAAGAGTTTACAAACTTGATGAATAGATATAAATGGGTCTTGGCCATAGAATACAGCTGATTCACATGACAATTCACATTCACTAGATATCGGTGGGTAGTGGTGTAAAGTCATGTCAAATATCTTTAGGCGAATTGAAGAAAATGCGATGCCAGTGTTAGCAATGACACACTCTATAAGAAATCCTTTCTTTCTGTCTAATATATCATGTCTGTATTTCGAGGCTTGATCAATAATATTGGATTAATTAGTTGAAAAACACTTAACCATTTGTCGCTTGATGTATTGGTGCCGACATCGTTGTGTTCTTGTCAGACCAGCAATGCTGAACACACAACTAGCTAGCCTTTACATGTTTTTATACAGCCATTTTGCCAACCATGCCAGCCATCATTAAATATAAATGCACCACTTAGAAAATTAAAAAAAAAGAGTTAACTTTAAAGAAAGAACAAAATTAATTTTAGTATGTAGCTTGGACTGTTAGTTATGATAATTTATGATGTAAGAGCGTTTTATGGATACCTACTCCATTCTGCCTATATAATAATGACAGACATAAGTTACATTTGAATTCGATAGCGAATCTGAAGTGTTGGTGATGTGATTTTCTTTCAAATAATTTATGCCTATAAGATCTTGATCGAGAGTGATAAGAGCAATAGTATTGTTTAGTATGTAATATGCTGATAAGGATTTGATTAAAACACTATATATTATTAGAAGTAGGAACCTAATGTAATCATCTATAAATATTCACTCGGCTCTAGAAAGTCATCGAAATAAAGGTACATCGGCGTTCGAGAAGGTCCACGGTCCATATATATCGACATAGTACGAGTAAACGATCATGATTTTTAACACAAATACAAAATTATGTGGTGGGTCCATACTTCTTGTCCATCCATTAAAAAGCAGATGATGGTGACAAAATATTTATTTTCTTGGCGGATAGCAAGTAAGATGAGGTTTCCTTTACAGCAGCAAAATGTCGAAGCTGTGCCGCCAGGTGTCCATAGAGTCGCCAGGGTCCACCCTGAAGGAATGTGTGTTCAGTTTCGATGTCCCCGTCCCTGACGTACCTCTGTACGGGGCAAGGATCAGGGTGGTGTACGCCGGGGCCTGCTACCGCGCCAACAGGACACGCTCGGCCTCTGTGTGCAGTACATCTTCTGTGTCTTCGCTCGGAAGCCTGTCGGGCGATATAGAAGGCTTTGGGATCCATACGTCGACGCCTGCGCATATTGGGTTGCGTGACGGAGCTCTGTTCCCAGGTTCGGTTTGACCCTTTTTTAACCTTTCTCCCTTTACGTTCAAATCGTTGTACCGTCGGCTGATACAAAAGTCGCTAAACATTTCAACGCACTTTTCGTTGTTAAATAAGAAACGGAGGCACACAGCGACTTTATATATAGTAAGAATTGCAGCCGACAACATTTTAAGGTTTGTTATTTACGCTGACCTCGGGCTTCTCGGCGTCACAGCCCCGAATACAACCGGAAACGCGAAGATGAGAGAGTTAATTGATGAGATCTGAAATGATTTCTTCCCAGTATTTTCACAGGAAGATTCCATCTGTCCAATCTCTTCTGATGTTTCCGCTCTTTCGAAAATGAGAAAGAGTTAGTTTATCTTAGGACAAGAATAAAAATATACCTAGCATATATTCAATTTGGCGCGCATATTATGGTTCATAGACAAATTGTCACGAAGTCTTCATTTGACAGAAGGGCATGATTTGAACGTGCTGCCATGTTGCCGACCGTAGACATATAGAGATACGTCGTCTCGAATCGACAAAATGCCACGACAAAATTATGTCGTGGCGCGCGTGTTACCCCTGGGTATAATATTTATGTATTTTATGTGCCACACTCGCCCGTGACCAGTGACTCGTACACGGTTGGTCCATTGAAAATCACTGATGTGACTGTAACATATGCTGAATGGGTCTATTTGCCGAAATGAACTCGCGGCACAACTTGACAACTCTGATTACACACGTGTATTTACTTGTATGTGTAAGATTTTTTTTAATTACATGTTTGTTATAATTATTTTGTGTTGTGGTGTTTAATATTTGGCAATAAATGTTCATTCATTCATTTTAGGTTACGAAGTGGCCGGCGTGGTGGACGCGATTGGGAAGGCTGCAGAGCGCACAAACGGGATAAAGGAGGGGACCAGAATAGTTCTGTTCCCGTACGAGGGGGTGCCCCACGGGTACGCGGACTACATCGTGGTGCCGGACTTCAAGTGCCTGGTGGTGGTGCCCGATGAGTTGCCGCTCAGCGTGGCGGCTATGCTGCCCACCGGCGCCTTGCTTGCCATGAACACCGTGTACACTGCTAGCGAATGCCTCAAAAGAATCCTTGAAGGTCATCTTCAAGTTTACTCGTTACACAAATTAAATAAAAAAAAACCCGACTTTCAATATTAATATAAAGTAAAATCTAATCAATAAGTAATAAATAATCTTTAACAAATAACTGTGCTAACTTCGAGTTGTATTCCAGGCCCAAATCATAAAGACAAGGCGACGGTCCTGATAGTGGGCACGGGCGGCCTCGCGCTGTGGGCCCTACGCATCGCAACCATCTACTTCAAACATGGCGCCTACACCGATCGCATTCGAGTCTCCGTCGCAACTTTGAAAGATGAGGGCTTCGTTTTGGCCAAGGAGAGCGATGAGTGAGTGTTTTTTTGAAGTGAAAACTTATTTAGCGGCGTTGTGCACTTTTTGCGATGGGTAAAAAAATGTTAAACTCGCGTCGGGACACGTGACCCTGATCGAAAATTCATAACACGTCTAAAATGCACAACGTTAATATTCAAGTTTTCACTTCTGCCGGCACTCCCGGAGTGCAACCTGGCAAAAACTTCCACTAATTTTATCCACGCACGAACTTTGGTCAGTTCCCTCCATTCATTGTCAAATGCCATAAAAACATATGAGTTTTTGATAACAAAACAACAGTTTATCTATAACAATTAGGTGATGATTGTCCTCGATACGTTCTAGTATGAGTGTACCGGTCAGCGGCGGCCGTGGTGCGAGTGCAATTCACTTTTCAGCGAACAAGAGTGGGTTTTTCACACAATGCTGTAAAAAATTGTTGCTTATTTCACACTAGCTTTTGCCGTAAAAAAATTACTTTAAATTTATTAGTCCCATGAAAACTGTACGGTTAATTAACATCTCCTATGTGCAGACACGACCATTTACAGTTTTATTATATGTATATTTTATATAGTTAGATTTGAAACACCAATGTGTTCACCACCACCAAGTTCTTTATACTCAATGTTGCACTGTACAGAGTTTCATTTTTAAATAAAAACAGTCACATTTATGTCGGTGACCGAACCAAATCAAGTGCTCGTTAAATTTTAACTATCAAAATAACCTTGTTACGTATTGTTTTTCTGTTATTTTTCATGGAAAACAAAAAAGACAAAGGTTAAAAAATATTTACTTTCACATTACTAAGTATATTTTTAATACACCTCAAAGCGAAGTGATGGCTGAGGATCGAAAGGTCCAATGTTCGAATCCTACTCGTGCCACATGAGTTTGTATACCAATAGTAGTTTACATAGACCAACCACTTGCTTCCGGTGATGGACAACAATATCAACATAAGCTTCACTTATGCTATCTGTCTGTAATCAAATCTTCCTTTGGTCCTGTAGAGTTAGTTTATCTTAGTACAGGAATAAAAATATACCTAGCATATATTCAATTTGGCGCGCATAGACAAATTGTCACGAAGTCTTCATTTGACAGAGGGGCATGATTTGAACGTGCTGCCATGTTACCGACCGTAGACATATAGAGATACGTCGTCGCACATGAAGTCTTCGGTTCAGTTTCCATTCCATGACATTGCATTAAGCATTACAGTGTAGTTTTTGAGTTTATCGCGAACAGACAGACACGGCAGAGGATTTTGTTTTATATTATATTATCTGTGGACAGCGGTGTTACCCGCGTAATTATTTTAAAACTTAGTTACCGTTTGATACACTGTAGCGCCATCTACTTTGTAAAGTTAATAAAAGCTTATAAACTATATTAGTATCCTTATAACACAAGTCTCGAACTTACTTTGGGGCTAACTCAGTCTGTGCGGTTTATCCTTTTATATTTATTTATTACTAGCCGCTCACCCCGGCTTCGCTCTGGTAAAACCACACTAAAAAGTAGCCTATATCATTCCTGAAGGTTTTTACTATCACTGTGCCAAATTTCATCACAATCGGGCCTAAAACTTTTTGAGTTTAACCATTACAAACAAAAATCAACAAATCGTTTCTCTTTATAATATTAGTATGGATTATTATTCAACAATTTTGCCCCCAGGATAAAAGTGGTTCAGTGGAGCGAGGATCTCTACGAGAAGCAGTTGATTGAGCGCACAGTGGACGCGTGCAGCGGTCCCGTGGACATTGTGATGAACTTCGGCACCACCTCGCGGTCGTTGCATCGCTCGCTGCAGTGTCTGGCTGCGGTGAGAAAGAGATAGATTATATGTTTTGTCTCTTAAGAGTTACAACCTCTAAATTGCGATGTTTGTGGGGGTAAAAGATTAACTTAAAATGTTGTTGGGAGGCTGTGACGGCTGAAAATGAGATTCTGTGTATTTTGTTTCGGTGATTTGCTTTCCGAGCTGTGAGGCTTAAAACATGAACTTGTGTTGTGAGGTCGTGACGCCTCGGGTACAGCGTAAAAATGAATCTAAATTTTGATTACCCGTATACCAAATTTCATAACAATCGGTCCAGTAGATTTTGCGTGAAAGAGTAACAGCATATAGACATCTTCACAAACTATCGCATTTATAATATTAACAGTATAGGATGTAAGGATGTAGATTATTCGACTTAAGGCCACAGATACACTAGGTAACATTTGACGCGAAACATGTCGTTCTCTCCTTTTCGTTACAATTTGCATGAGTGAGATCGACTATGTGCTATTTCACTCGAGTCAGTGTTAATGCGTGAGACAGAGTGATATGTGCGCGTTAAATGTTGCCTAGTGTATTATTCGTAGCTTAATAGTAACTGATAGGGACCGACACTGTTCAAATGAATTTCTTTCGGCATTTCTTCTCAGCAGTGGTCGTTCCGAAATGCCAGTAGTTTGTGGCTTGTGAGAAATAACTTATAAATATAAAAATTGAGGAGAAAAAGTGCCTGTGAAGGTCTAATTTCCAAATAAATTATTTGAATTTGAATCTGAGATTTGTTCCCAGGGTGGCATGGTGCTTGTGACCGAGGACGTCGGTGTGAAGTTGCTGCCGAAATTCGCGAAAAAGGCCGAGGACATGGGCGTCAATATAGTGGTGGTGCCAAACGGGTCCATTGACCAGCTCAGGGAACTGGTGGCGCTAGTGGCGCGCGGCGAGGTCAGACATTACTTCATTACATAGTATCATTTATACATATAATAGAGCTGTGTTTGTATATAGGAGATAATAATGAAATATTATGTAATTATGGGGGTATCTTTATGGGAGTAATCGAAGTCAAAACTTTTTTTTTTTTAATTTTAGTCGGTCTGTCTTTCTGTTTGTATGTTTGTTCGCGCATCACGCAACATCGAATAGATGGAATTGGATGCGATTCTCACAGTTTTATAGCGGATAGTCTAACTTAAAACCTAGTGGTATAGGTTATATCGCGATTCGTTTGAAAATAATATAAGTTATGAGCAGACGCATGAAGTAAACGCGGGCAAAAGCTTGTTATATAATACTAGTTGTTCGCCGCGAACTTAGAGCTCGCGAACACAATATTTACAAAATTGTGAATTTTTCAAAAACGACTTAACCGATTTTGTTGCCCCACGAACTTAATAGTGCTATTGACAGATCCTACATACCTTTTACATTTTATCAAAATCAGACCGACGGTTACATACATACAAATTTTCAATGTAATTCATTTATTTCATTAATAAATAACAAATAAACAAATATATTACTACAAATCACACAGATTGAGCAAGCCCCAAAATAAGTTCTAGACTTGTGTTATGGGATACTAACTCGATACTATATTTTATAACATATACATAAACAAAACATCCAAGACCCGGGCCAATCAGAAAAAGATAACTTTCCATCATGACCCGACCGGGGATCGAACCTGGGACCTCTCGGTTCAGAGGCAAGCACTTTACCACTGCGCCACCGAGGTCGTCATTGTGACAAACACATTTGAGAGTTCACTATGTCCTGCCACGCGGGGCTTACAATGATATTTAATACAATAATTAATTAAGGTCATTATTAAGCTTGATATGAACCGGAAATCATTTATATGATGGTAACATTTATTTAATAATAAAATGTGCATTGCAGTAAATACAAAAACTGTAATGTAAACGCAGCAGTTGATTTGTAGTCTTATTAATAGTATTGTGTTGTACCAGATCGAACCTCCGCCGCACTCCGTGTTCCCCGCGGAGGACGCCCAGGAAGTGGTGAGGAAACTCTGCAACTCCGAGATCGAGGGCAGGGCCATTCTCAAGTTCCACAACGTGGACTAAGTCCAACGCGAGACTGACAGGATTTTGATTAGCCCAGTGTTGCCTGCACGACGGCTGGTAGCTTGGTAGAGCGAGAGATAAAATAGAATGTTTCGCTTCTCTAGTTGATACACTTTAGATGTGATGATCGGAATTTGTAAAGAAGTATATTAGGCGTGTTTTCTGGGTAAAGAAATATGGTCTTACTATACAACTGTTTGAGTTAAACACTTGTTCGCCCTTTCACTTTCATGGCAAGTGAAAAAGATGGTAATATATTCGTCGCAGGACGAAGTCTCGTAAAACATATCGAAAGATCTCGAATACACGCATATTGTCACATCATTGAACACAATTATCCCCCAGATTTAAGATGTCACGTGTTTGTCAATGTATTTTTCTAGTATCAATTCATTCTGGGCGGATAATCTAATTTTAGACATTGTTCAGTAAGACTGTTTGTGGTAATTAAATAATAAAACGTGGAAATTTAAAATCACCTAAATTGATCCGTTTTATCTCGTGATTACTTAGGTCTCATTAGTATTAAAAGTATTTTCTGGAAAATGTGACTCACACTCACGTGATCTATACTTGATATTATAAATATGAAAGTAAGTAACTTTCACGGCTAAACCTATTGTGATAAAATTCGATTCAATGGCTACTGCGGACGTGGATGTGGGCAACAGTTGTTTGTATAAAAATATGTCTTTGACATTTTAAAAAGTATTTGTTTTGATTTGTTGTTAAAAATAATCTAGATATTGTTTTAACATTTGCATAGGAATATGCATAAAAGTATGTGAATGTAGCATGTAATTGAAACGTACATAAAATCGAACTAAATTAGATATACGGTGCGTGTGTTATTTGAGAAGTAATTGCAGTATTTTTTTTGAACTGGCAACACTAACCAGTTAATTGATTGAAATTATTGTACTGAGTCTAAAGTGAAATATCATGGTAGATGGTTGTTAATATTATTATATATTAGTATGAGTGACATATATGTAAATGTCAAACTTATTGGCGAGATTTTTATATCGATATAAAGTAGGATTTTTCTTATCTTTGATCATAGAATTACAACTTTTTCAAATAAGTCATCAATATTCTATTATACTTTATGATATTATGTAACTTTTGTAATAGACTATCATCTATATTTGATATATAACTTTTTAACCCGTTATTTAGGTACATCGAGTCTTTGAATATAACACAACGACCATTATTTTCATAAAAGTATTATGTATATCTTACGGCTGTAGGTAGTTTATACTTTATTTGAGCTATATCCCATTGCTCCATTGAGCTCCGTCCCGTAGACGGATCAACGCAGAAAAATTTTGAAATTGTATGGCGAATTTCGACCTAAATCTACGCACAACGTTAACCTCAAAACCTATAGATAACAACGAAGCGCGACGGAGCTGCAACGGAGCTCAACGTAGCAATGTGGCATGGCTTTTTATTGGTAGGGAGATGGTGTGAGGAATTTCTTTACTATTACGTCTACTATTAAAAAAAATATTAAAATTAAAAGACCTGGAAATATCGCTTAATTAATATTAAAAAAAAAAACAAGTTTTTAAAATTTATATTCTATTGAATAGTAAGTAAAGTATAAAGGTGTTCTATTATATACATATATTAGCATTGTCTGGATTTATCAAAGAATTTTACCATGTAAACAAATGTATTTTACTAATTCATATTACCTAAACGTATTAGTTACAATATAATAGGCTCTAACCAAATGTATGCATGTGTATTTAAAAAAAGATACAATATGTTACAATACAATTTTATTCTTGGTTAGAACTAGTTATCGCTGGGGAAAACGAGTTGTGTTTAACTGTAAAACATAATTATTTATATAAGTGTCGCGCGCGCTTTTCCGTGAAGTTTGCATGGGAAGCGTATTTCGGACAAATTTATGAAAGAAACTTTATAAATCAGACATGAAAATTTGATTCAAAAGAAACCCAATTAAAATAAATTGTAATTTCATTGATGGGTCCCGTTATAATAATCTACACTAAATGGATATATGCTTAGTGTGTTTCTCGTAGATGACAAAAGTTTACTACAATTTACACACGCATATTTATATTGGTTTTGACATTTAGGTTAGGAGACCAAAAGTCACTCGTCAATTCACGAAGTGAGGGTGAATGAGGTAATAACCCATGATTAACCCGCATCTATGAGGTCTGATTAAATCTAGTAGATAGATAGATCTGTTACAACTTTTTAGTTAACTGTTTTTTCGTTTACTAGTTGGCGCCATTAGTGAGGCCCTGTCACTTATGGTTGACTGGCTGACACACAATCTCAACACGTTCAAATCAATGCCTGTTTGCCAGTAAAAAAAAATCGGTTGAGATGCTCTTTGATTCACCGCCGTTCTGGTTTGAATTTTCATTTATTAACTTTACCCTCATTCGACCAAAGCCATAATAATGTGTCTAGTCAGGTGTAATATACAGTCACGAATATTATCAAAGTGTTATGTAATGTCCAAGTGTTAACCTGTTCTGCAAGGCCCACTTGATCGGGTTACTGGAACACTGCTATATAATAAAATTACTTTTCTAATTGATTCTTCCATTGACACTTCCATTTTATTTTTAAGATATGTATTGGGAATGTATGTCAGTGCCGCGTTTCCCACGCACCTGCCTTCCACCCCGCGTATCGTCACACAACGTTTGTTAGGTTCTTGCTCCATGGACAAATGTATGGTTATATTTATGCTGAGTTTTCCCCGTGAGCATGCAAGCGACGGCGGGCGAGAAGTAGTTGTGAAGTCATAATATCGTATTATTAGTTTAAGCCTTGACACTAATTATTATTGTATGTAATTGTTGTTTGTATTATCGAATAAAGTGATGGACGTATGTTAAAACAGATTTTGATTTGACAACCCATATAGTTTTTATTTTATGCATAGATGTATTAAATTAATACATCTATTTTTAATATGATAAGCTGGGCCGGTATATTTCGGAATGAAAATCTGGAATTAAATAAGCACACACATTTATTTATTCCTCAGACATCGTTACATTTTGATTACAAGAATGTAATACTCAATTTCATGTTTTCTTCGAAAGTTTAAATCACATTGACTTGTCTTATGAGATAAACACTTAAACCTAAATTTTTAGTCTTCTTTGAGACCATTCGGGTGAAGTACTTAAAATATATCGATATTCTAATACTTAATGTGTGTGATACATTGGCCCTACGCCACCAATTTTGAATACAATTATGTTCAAAACATGTTTGAAACTTTAACTTCTTGGTACGAAATTGTCGAAATACATACCAAATTATACAACTATACATTATTATAAATTAAACTATAAATTTATATATAAAAAGTAAAAAAAAAAATCAAAAATCTCTTCTAAACTAAACACAACCTCATCTTACAATTATCAATAAATCAAACAAGTGTAAGTAACTCTAAACAACAATGCGGTTTACATAGCAACGAGTAGTTCGTCAATTTTTTTTAAATAACACTCAAATTTATTTTTGAAGTACATACTGATGCTTTCTTTACCGACAAACTTTAATTATCTTATCATTATTTTATTTATGCTAAAAATTTGAATACCCTGTGAAGGATAACTTATCTAATAATTTCTCATAATCGTTACAATCATGCCAACAGTACAAATCATCGATTACGATTCAAACTGCGCCTGCTTTATCTATGGAGACAGCAACACTATTTGAATGAAGCAAATTTTGAAGTGAGCTGTTTTAATCAATTAATGAAGCGCCTTGACCGGACTGGCGAGCTTGCGCGGGTGTTGGGGCGGATGTGAAATTTCAAACTAATCGTCTTTCTGGTCACAATGACTTAGGCGAGGCGGGACCCGGGCGAGACAGTTAGCAAGCGTTCTGACAACTCCTATCAGCGCGTTAGGGCCATAGTTCCAAGCCTACTAAGCAAGCGACCCAAGGCGCGGGTGGCAGGAGGAGTAACAAACCAGGAGCGCACGTACATGGTTCACTGGTTTTACGATTGTTATTTTATATCTACAAATATATATAAAACTGTAAATGGGCTACTAATAGAAACCTAAACAATTTTTTTATAATGTTTGTTACTCTTTCACGCGAAATCTACTGGACGGATTGTTATAAAATTTGGTACACGGGTAGAATATAACCTGGAATAACACATAGGGTACTTTTTATCCCAAAATTCCCACGGGAGCGAAGCCCAGGGGCGCATCCAGTCTATGATATGTTAACTTCAATAGTTGACACCTGCATGCATACGTTAAATCGCTATACAGTGCGCGCACCTGTGACTTCATTATGGCCACTTCACGCCTAAGCTTGTCGCCCCCGCCATAGACTCAATTCACTGCCAGTTCAGTGTGGCCGAACACTAAAATATAGTGGAACATTTAGAAGTAAAGGAAACGCGTAAAGTGTAAGTCGGGTGGGTAGCGTGTGCTAAAATATGACTTGACACGGGCCAGTAGCTGGCATGACAGTGAAAGGTACTGACATTAATTTCCGCAACTATCTTTGCACATTTTCGTGTTCGACGGCAGTATAGTAAGCAGGCGACTTATACGTACTACTTACTATAATAAATCTTAAGACTTAAATTTGTTTGTTTATAAAGCCAAAAATTTACATTACAATCTATCGCGACCTCCAAATAGGTCGTCAATCAATAAATAACTAAACATAATTATTTATACATAGAGTTATGTTGTCATTTCACAAAACTATATACGAATCATTAGAAAGTCATGAGATAAAATTTTGTTTTAAATTTTATAGGCAGTCCAATACGTGAACACAATCTGTCAAGAAAGAAAATTTGACGTGTAACTTTATCATTATAACTACTTTTTTTTTTTGCTCGATTTTTTTATAAACACGATTCGCACTGCGCGGGTTTTATTTTAATCTCCGTAGAAATATGCCAAAAATACAAGTAACACACTAATACTAATAATATAAATGCAATGACTGTCTTTCTATTAAGTATTTGCGGTTAAACCGCAGGATCGATTAAGATATATAAGAAAAAAAAAATATGCTAACACATTCACAATTATATTACGTAGTGACACATATTATGTAATACTTGTAATTATTAGGGATAATATATATGTGGTTTCTGTCAAAAGTAGACACAGAAAAGATTATTTTGCAAATCAAATTTGTGTAAAAAGGCCACAATTGAATTCATGCTTTGAACAATTTTTCCTTTTGAAACAAAGTCATTCGAGAAATATGACCGCTTACGATGAACACGATGAATCACAGTATAAACATTTGAAATTCCAACAGAGACGAATGACGTTTCATTAGTCACATACCGTCCATAAAAAACAAGTCAAGTTTCACAAGTCCAGTTTTACAAGAAATTGACAATTTGTTGAACCACGTAAAACTTATATACATATATATAACATCGATTTTCACACACTACATATACGTTTATTAAATAAATGATTATCTTTGAGATCTTGCAACTCCTCCATTTTTAAGTCGGCCCTATCCGGCTTAATTCGATTTTATCAAATCGGTGGTAATAAACCTTACAACTAAAACAAAATTACATTTTAATTCATGTTAGGCCAGTAGACCATGTCTTACAAGGTCTGTGTACGCCAGCACCCGGGCTTCGCGACGTCGCATCCCCAAACGGGACGGGAACGTGCGGAGATGAAAGTGATTTTCAGTGAAAATCCGTAGTGAACTTTTCACTGAGGGCATATCCCGCTCTGCAGTTTGGCCATGACGTCCTCTAATTGGCGTTTGGTGAAGAATTCCACGAGCTGCAGCCCGGCCACGTCGGGCTTGTTCTTCTTCGGCGTCAGCAGGCGGAGCGCGTGCTTCAGACAAACCGATGACTTCCTATCGAGCACTCCGATCACCTACAGTAAATAAAGTGTATCAAATTCGCTATTGCACATAAAACAATGCATACATTCAATACATTCAAATAACTAAACATCGATCATTTGTCGACATTTTATTAATTTCATTATTTAACACCCGACGCAAAAAGAGGAGTGTTATAAGTTTAACGTGTCTGTCTGTGGTATCGTAGCTCCCAAACGGATGAACCGATTTTCGTTTAGTTTTTTTTTTGTGTCATAGATAATTTTATCCCGAGTGTTTTTAGCCATCACGAAAATCGGTTCAGCCCCTCGAAAGTTGTAGCGAAATGAATATTGAAAGTCGAGGCTTTTTTTAATTTAACAAATAAACTTATTGTGTGATTTACTGTTATTCGTTACAAACTATATTCGTAATGCATTTTGATACTGAAATCAAAATGCATTCCGAATTATACAGTATGTCAATAACCAGTCTGTGTCAGAGTCTGTGAAGAAAATAAATGTGAATGACGATATAGTTCGTTGAAAATCAGTTTTCTTCACTTGACAGACAGCACTCATGTAACATGCGACTTCCATTATCGGTTACCTGGCCCCTGCGGCCTCAATTCCACTCCAACCGAATTCACAGTTATTCACAAACGTCAACTATAGTGGTCGTGTATATTAATTACCTTGGATAGATAAAGCGTGGCGCGGCACACTTCACACTCGTCGTTCCATGCGGCAGCCGGCTTCTTCCTGGGCGTGGACGCGGTCGTGGCCACCCCGAGTAACATCAAGTCGCGGCGGTTCTGCAACTCGTCGTCAACAATTGTTGTCAGTGTGGTGTGCACCAGCTGCAGCAGGCTGGGGGGCGCGCGGGGGTCGCCCGCCACTGAGATCAGAAGCTGCTCCAGGGAGAACATGGTCGGTTCGCAGCTGTCTCTCAACTCCTGGAAAAAACGCACTGGTGTTGACAAGGTCTTATGCAGTGTTTACTGGGTAATTAAAAATATTATAAAAGATATAATATATAGCAAAATTATGCAAAAATTATAGAGTACGCAAAATTACCAAAATTACGCAAGAGTTATATATATATATATATATATATATATATATATATATATATAATAACTTAATATAATAACTCTTGCGTAATGTTATATTTAATATATATATAAAACTCTTGCGTTACTGAGTTGACAGACAACGTACAGCCGAAACTACTGGGCGTAGGAAGCTAAAATTTAGCATAAAGATTCCCTAGGGAGTGTAGGGGAGCACTAAGAGAGGATTTTTGGAAATTCTACCCCAAAACGGGTGAAATTTTTTTATATGAAAATTCGACACTGTTGCAGTTAGTCTTGAAACGATTTACTTTGAAATTCACACGGGCGAAGCCGCGGGCAAAAGCTACTATATTATATAGCGTAAGTATTATTTTATGTTCTCCAAATGAAAAAGATAAATTGAAGATATCCGGAATAAGATATGGCTTACACCTTACAATACAACATTATTAAGTAAATAAGATACTACAGACGAGAGCTGTATGGACTAATATTCCTTTGCCATTTCACATGGATAAACGAAACAAAATAATCACCCGAACATCATCGTCATTTAAGAAAGTCGTTCTTTTCGGTGGAGTTCCTTCCATCTCTTTCTATCCTTTTCGAACAGATAAGGCATATTTTTTATTTGTGTCAATTATGCAACATACAATCCACACGAGATATAACACACAGTGGGACTCACGTGGAAGACATTGTCGACGCTTTTCAGCCAGGAGTTGGTCGCGAAGTAGACGCTCTCGGACTGAGTGTAGCCAGTCGATATGGAGCTGGAGTATGCTTTGGGGAACACTATGATGTACTCTCCTGGCTTCTGCTCCACTCGGGTCAGCGACACCTGACACAATTGCAATACGAGTTTTTTTTTTTTTTACAAAAATGTTTTTGTCACAATTTTTAATTGTCTTCAGAGAGATCATGTTGCATTTAATACGCGACAAAACCATGTACCAGCAATAAATCTGAAGTACTCGCAGTAAACCGTTGAAGAGTTCCCTCGTCGGAAGCTGATCCTGGATGCTACATGAGGTCAACATCCGCTCAAAAACATGTGTCTGTTGCGTTTATAATTTAAAGAATACTCACATTGCTGGACAGCAGGAAATTGGGCGGGATCATAGTGATGTCGGACGGCAGCCATATGGACTTGTTCTGACAGGAAGTGGGGCACAAGCGCTCCACAGCCGTGCGGAATGCAGCACTTTGGTCGTCTGGGATCCCGTACCTGAACAAATTAGGAATATTCACTTGTGGATATAATTTTTTTCCATCTCAATCACAATGGCGTCTATTTAATTATATACAATCGACTAATACGTAGCGTGTGCTCCCGACCTAGAATAGGACCACTGCATATCCTCCCGTGGAAGTCGTACGAGGCGACTAGAGACTACTAAGACTAAGCCTTGGTTAACGGCCACGGTTGTAAAATGAGAGCAGAATCTTCAAAAATTACTTTCCGCTGATCCCGGGCAACGTGGCGTCGCAGCGCCGAATGCCAGGAGCACGGAAGGACATAGAAACCCTCACCATATCTTGGCAGGTCCGCTATGCATGTACTCCATCCAGGGCAAGCCGTGGGGGTCGCGGTGCCAGCAGCTGGTCGAGAAGATCATGCCCAAGTGGAGCGTGGGCACCGTTACCCCCAGCAGTGGGCCCAGCATCGTCAACACATTGCCTGGGTTCTGGGATATCACCTGCGAACAATGTGTTAGTTGACAACAACAAATGTACCATTTTAATGTTGCATTGTTAAAATTAAATTACTAGTTGTTCGCCGCGAACGTAGACCTCGCGAACACAATCAATTTTTACAAAATTGTGAATATTTCAAAAACAATAGAACCGATTATGATGCGACGACGCGAACTTAAAAATTATATTGGCATATCCTACATACCTTTTCAATTTCATCAAAACCGGACGAAAGGTTCAAAAGTTATCGCGGTACAAACAAACAAACAAACAAACAAACAAACAAACAAACAAACAAACATACATACATACAATTTCAGCCGCTGGGAGTAGAAATTTGATAAACAAAGTAGTCTATTGAATTCAGGTCTTTCAACTATATGGATACCAATTTACATCAAAATCAGTTCAGCGGTGAAAGTGTGACTTTTGCATTTATAATATTACTATAAATAAGCGGTGGTGGTGTATTGGTTAAGACGCCCACCTGTGGATCGAAAGGCCTTAGGTTCGTATCCTACTCGTGCCATATCAGTTTGTATAATTTTCATCGACCACCACTTGCTTCCGGTGAAGGAAAACAATCGTGAGGAAACCTGCACACTGGTTGTTTAGTTCACTAGTGTGTATGCGACTACCTGCCACTAGATGGAGGTAAGTAGTCGTAAAAGTCATGTCAGATGCCTTTAGGTGTCTTGAATAAAATCTGACACCAGTGTTAGCAATAACACGCTCGATATGATGACGGTGACGAATATTATATTATGAAAATATAGAGATAGTTTTTGGACTCACCTTTGGATTCCACGGGTGCCTTCCATAGGGATCCTGCTTGTTCTTGGGGAACCCGTACCCCTCTTCGCCTGTGTCTATTGAGGCGGTATTCACGCAAATGTGTTCAGCCGCAAGCAGCACTATACGCCAGTATTCGTCTTCGACTTCCCGAGGAGTGGGGTCCGGCGTGTCCGGGAAGTATTGGTCTTTAACTGCTTGTGCGACCTGAACAACAGTTTCCTATTGAGGTCCCCTCAATGATGGTTCTTCATGAGCTACGCGATGGCTGATCCATGCGTCAATTCGTGAATGGAAATGGGTACTGAAGGGGCACTGCTGGTCGATTCTTATAAAGTTTGGTTAATCGTGTTTTATACAGATTTTTTATATGATGTTGTCAAAGATGATATGCTGTGCCAATGGTCTGACAATTTCGGTGACCAACGACGACCTCTGTGGCGCAGTGGTAAAGTGCTTGCCCTTGCACCAAGAGGTTTCGGCTTCGATCCCCGGTCGGATCATGATGGAAAATGAACTTTTGCTGATTGGTCTGGTTCTTGGATGTTTATCTATATATGTATTTGTTATAAAATATAGTATCGTTGAGTTAGTATCCCATAACACAAGTCTCTAACTTACTTTGGGGCTAGCTCAATCTGTGCGATTCGTCCTAATATATTTATATATGTATTTGAATATAATCTATGAAATATAATTTTTTAACTAGTCCTTGGGCTCCGCTCAACTCTCGACGCCTGGGGAAGGAACTAGAAATACGCTCAGTTGAGAGAGAGATATATTGAATGCATGAACCCTCGACACTACACTCACTCTGGCAAAGTTGGCCAGCGTCATCCTTGGCCCGGTGACGATGCAGTCCTCCGCCTCGGTGAGGGCGTACGCGACGTGGTTGTCCTCCTCGGTGTCGGAGGTCGATGACCCGCTCTCCCCCAGCAACTGCTGCTCCCTGACCAATGGGTTCGCCATCCGCTGTAGAATTTTTTCATTTTTCTTGTGCCAACGCTTGCTTACTACAGCCCTGATATCTTCGCGCTCCTCTGTTCAAATCACATACATACGTTACGAGCATGATTTCGAGTTTTGACGTCAACGTATAACACCGGAGAAATTGTATGAAATTTCGACGTACGTCACTGTCAAAACCTATAGAAAAACAACGGAACTACTGCACAACTGAACATGAGACTCTATCTAGCAGCACACTAGCGCCACCATCACATGTTTTTAATATAAAAAAAATATTTATAATCAGAGCTTCTAAGAGCAAAGAAGAAGCATTTTCTTTAATTACATATTATTATAGTATTGAATATTATATTATAGTAGTGACTAAGCCAAAATATATTTCTTTTCTGATTTTCGAAGTTTACAAACATATAACCTATATGTTTCACTGATATTACTTTAAAAGAAAATTTTCCAAAAAACAAATGTACATACATCTTGTGTTAAAAGAATAAAACTTGTGTTAAAAGATAATTAAATGAGGAGTTTTAATTGAGCATTATTCCCGACAAGCCGTACAAAATAATTGGTATCTATCAACCTGTATAATGACAGCTTATATATAATAAACAAAACAGTATACTGACGACTGGACAGGGTGTCATACGGCAGCAGATACTTGACATATATATCGTCGAGTTTCTTGACGAGCTTGGGCCCCTTGGCGAAGCGCATCTGCTCAGCCACTCGGCACCACAGCTTCTTCTCGATGACCGTGTTGAGGCCGCCCAGACGTTGCACAGTGCGGTACAGCTTCGGCAAGTCCACCTCCAGAGAGTCCAACTGGACGTTAACAGATATTTTTTTTTTACAAAAATTTAACTTTTTTGACACAAGCTTTTATGTCAATGGGTTTAGAGATTTGTGTATTGTTTCATTGAATGTGTGATAATATATTATGTTCGAACAGTGAACTATTGGGGAATACAGTTCAAGCTCCCATCGAGGAGCCAATCATGGCCCACCATTAGGCCTTGCTTATCACCCTAATGTATAAAATTTCACGACTATGCTATTAAGGAGTTTCCTCGTTGGGAGCCGATCCTCTTCGCACCATCTGGACATATTATAAAAAGAAGCCCCGTAAACTGTGCCCGATGAACTCAAAAACTACAGGAGGTTTTTTTGTACGGATTTTACGATATAGATATTGTGATTCCTGAGAAAGGTTATTCACCCGACCGACGCCGAGACGAACGTAACTTTCAAACTTATTTCTACCAATGAGTAAACAGATAAAGAATCCCAACATTCTGTGTGTCACATTTACTTAAAAGTACACTCACAATCGGCGCTCGTATGAAAGGGACGCCCTGTGTAGCTAGGTAGGCCTTAATGGCGCACATCTCCTTGCAGGCCGGGCCCCAGCGGGTGTACAGCCGCGCGATGTACTGGTTCGACACGTTGAAGCGGATCTTGTCGTTGACTGTACACTTCGGTTTGAACGACGCCGGCGCCACCACCTTGCAGAGACCGAACTTGCTTGCGGTCGGCATTATTTTCTCGAAGTATGCGACCGGGTCCTAAATAGGAGTATACTATATATCATCATCATTATGGGGCGCCATCTTCGAATTGAAGTTTGGAGGTCAGCATACGGAAACCCTCGCGGCTTTGGGCCGCTATTTTCACTTATACTATATATACAGATATCTTAAAAAAGAACTCGATTCAACGTGGGATTTGCGAAACACCTATATTCTGTTAACTTGAATAAACTTTGCAATAACAACACTATTATCGTACATTTTTTATCCTTTGGTAATGATTCCAACTAATATTATAAATGCGAAAGTAAGTTTGTTATCTCTTCACGCATTATCTACTGGACCGCTTGTTATGCAATTTGGTACACGGGTAGAAAATACCCTGGAATAACACATAGGGTACTTTTTATCCGGAAATTCCCACGGGAGCGAAGCCCGGAGAGAAGTTAGTTTTCTATAATCTAAGTGAAAGGTTCCCAAAATTTCTACATCTAATTACACAGCACTGGTGCATTATTATTCAGAGGCTGTTGTAATGTAATTTGTGTAATTTTTTATATTTATTTTTTATATATTAATACTAACTGTAATTTGTGTAATTTTTTTCACTGCCTGTGCTGTGTTCTGGCGGTATACTATCGCGGTAATATAAAAATATTCTTTATTATAAACAATATACAAAAGTCTTACACTAAATTCCTCTTCCGTGGGATAGTAGACGGGGGCGTTGCGCACGACCGCATTAGATTTAGATTTGTCTGCGTTCGGGCCGCTCTCGTCTGCGCCTGCGCCGTCCGCGAGGCCCGAGGAGGCCGCGGCGGTCGCCAGCGACCTCGTCGGACTCAATACAGCCCCATTCTTAGCTGCATGCTTTCTTCCATTTGTCGCACGGATTTGTCGCCTTTTTGTCACACCCCTGCGAACAGGTTTCGGAGCCATCTTTAACTTATTCGGCCGCCCGCGTCTTTTACGTGTTACGGTAGGCGCTTCGTTCGAAGACTCATCAGATTTATTATGTTTAACACTACTTTGTGGCGATGATTTTGAATTCCCCAAAGTCTTCGATGTCCCAGCGCTATGGTTGTCCACGTCTTTGTTTTTAACGGTTTTCGAGGTGCCGGCGACAGCTGCGTTTTTATCCGGCGATTTGGCCATGTTCAGTCGCTTCAGTAATTTAGAATCGAGCGTCTCAATCAATTTTTCGAAGAGGTTTTCATGTTCCACCAGGTTGTATTCATTGAGCGATGTCGCCGCGTTCTTGGGCATCAGGCGGGCTTGCATCATCGGCTTTTTTTTATTGATGTCGGGGGTGAGTTTTATTTGGATGACGTGCTTGCTCGAGTTCGGGAGGATGTCCAGGTAGACATAGTTGGAGTCCGTCGCGATGGGCTCCTCGTTGGCGGGTCGTCGTCGGGAGCGGAAGCCTCTTAATGAGGGGTCATTGCCCTCGCGTTCGATGTCGAATTCGTACACGTCCGGGGCGCGTCCGTCGGCGGTGGCCTGGACGACCTGGGACAGTTTCTCGACCTTGGAGGCGCGGGAGCAGAAGCTGCACGTCTTGCAGCGGGCGCGGCGCTCCTCGCTGGAGGCCCTCACCACGTCGCGCACCGTCACGTAGCGCTCCGACGGACAGGTGGACGCCGGCCGCTCCTGCGGCGTCTGCGCCCGGTCCAACAGCGACCTATCGCTGCCGGTCACTGATCCTTCCACCTGTGTGGATGTCCCTGGCATGTTCACCTCTGAAGACTGCCGATGAACCTAGTGAAACAACAATGTTTGCAATAAAAATTAAAACAGTGAAAGTCGATTCGTGCGTTTTAAATTTTTTTTATCTAAGAGAAATGCCGCGGGCAATTCCGCGAGCAAAAAATAGTTTATAATATAGGAATGAGTAGGAATCACGTGATATGCTGGTATATCACGACACAGTGACTCAAATTTTGTCAAATTTAAATACTGACATCGATTAAGATTTAAATTGAATGGATTTTATGGTCTGACAAATAAAAATTTAACAATTATTATTATAATACTTACGTAATCTTCTACGGGAACATTGGAATTGTCCAATTTGGCGAGTTTTGCCGATTGTCCTTGTGTCTTGCCAGGAAGGCCGTCCGCCTTATCATTAGGGGTCACTTTGCTCTTGCAAGCGTTTGTCTTGCGTTTGTCTCGGGGCGGGAGCGGCACCTAACACATCGGAATAATATGATACAAATTGCTGTATTTTTTTGATGTATACAGAGTATACAGCGACATGCCGCTGGCTGGCGCTGGCTACTTACTTTTGTACAATACTATGTACTTTATCGGACTAGATGTTAATGGCGGCTGTATATTATCGCGGAACAGTTCTCCGAACATTGGCCGATTCGGCGAACATTGCTAAGTTTTCATTGCGGTAAATAAAAGCTCTCATAAATACTAAGCAATATTCGTAAATTCGCATCGGAATCAGTCCGAGTTCGGCGATAGAGTGCAGTCGGTATGAAATGCCGAGTAAAAGATGGTTGACTGGAAGAGTTTACTGGATAAGTCTGCCTTTTTATACTTTTAACATGTGTTCTTTGTATATTTATACTATTATTATAAAGAGGTAGGCGTTTGTATGTTTGAGGCGGGTAATCTCCTAAACTACCGAACCGATTTCAAATATTATTTCACCAATAGAGAGGTACATTATTCAAGATTGCTATAGGCTACATTTTATCTCAAAATTTCCACGGGAGCGAAGCCCCGGGCAACATCTAGTTAAAGATATAACAAACAATATATATAAAAGAAAGTGTGAGGTGCGTTCTCTCAACTGAGGTACTCCTGGAAGCGCAGCTTTTAAAAAAAAGCTGCTAAAAGGTGCGCTGTCAAAACGGGCGCTTCGAGGAATAGCTCGTCCACCTACCTTGAATTGGTTTGAGGACTCCACAGCCGCTGAGATCCAGCGCTCGATGTTGTCCGCGCTGTAGAAACTGGCACAGTCTGGGCTGCTTGCGGAGCCTTGCCCTTGTTTCGCTAAATACAAATAAATACAAACAATGAGATGACAACGTCGTATTGTCCCACTTCCACGCGGAAGTAAAGGTGAATTTCACGACCATTTGAACGCGGCGTGTAGTGTTTTTTTTTATTAAACATTTATAAAATTAACATTCATATATTTATATATATATATATATATATATATATATATATATATATATATATATATATATATATATATATATTACAAATACATTTATTTATACATTTTAACATTTATACATTTATTTATATTTTACTTATTTATAAAATAGGATAATTAAATTGATTACTGTGTGTGGTATAATTTAATAAACACTAATGACAGACAGCGGCGGAGTTCGAACAGACGCTCGTGAAATTCACCCAAAGGAGGACCTTTATTAGTCGTACACTGCTAGTCGTAAAATAGTTTTTTAAAATCTCGTTTAGTTTTGTTATTCTCGCTTGGGCCAAACATTCTTCTCGTTCACATAATCATCAGACATTCAGTCAGAACCTGAGCTCAACACATTCACTTTTGTTTTTACGTAGGGTACATATTATGTATCTAGTCGGTATCAAAGCGAACTCTCACCTGGGTTCTTGTTATTCCTGGAGAGTGCTGCCCTGGGACTGTGGTTAACAGTTTGTGGAGCTGAAACAACAAGAGGTACCGCTCAAGACCACATTCTCCACAATCGTTATGAAGGCAAGGGCGTTATAGTTATCGATATAGTTATAGTTATTGTGTATATAGTATGTAGTATACTGTGTATAGTATGTAGTATACTATACTATGCTATGCTATGTTATGCTATGCTACGCTACGCTACGACGTTGCGTCACTACGGCGCAATGTGATTGGTTCGCTGCGTCTCACTTCGAATCGATTCGATGGTTAGAAGTGAAACCGCAAACCCGCACTTCGCCCACTGATCTATGTGTAAAGTTTTCTCTCGTCCAGTTTTCGTTCTTCACTACAATTCAATAATTATTATGTTTACCTGTCTTATGCTTCTTGTTGGATTTCACCAGGTACTTGAGGGGCGTGTCGTCCTCCGTATCGGTGTCCTCTGTACAACACCTCCTCTTCCGTTTGGTGGTCTTCCTTTGAGGTCTAATGACACGAGCAATTCTTTTCTTCTTAATCATCTTGGAAGTTTTCTTAATTGGCACCCTTTTCTTTAGTGTCCTTTAATTGAATTAAGGTATTTATTGCAATTGTGCAATTCTCATTGATCATAAAGAAGAAACATCGTTACATATTATAAAACAATATCCTCTGCCACATCAGTCTGTCTGTTCGCGATAAACTCCAAAACTACTGCACGGATTTTCATGTGGTTTTCACCAATAGATAGTGTGGTTCCTGAGGAAGGTTTAGGTGAATAATTTTGTATGTTTCTATCCGACCGAAGCCGGGACGGGCCGCTAGTAAGGTAAAATTACATTAAATCATCCATATTCCTAAAGAAATCAATTCAAATGAAAAAGGAGAGTAATAAGGAGCAGAAGTCTTTGTTGGAGGACACAATTGAAATTCAAGAATCCACCTGAACAGACATAGGGACAAATATAGTTCGATTGCAAGTTAAATAAAAGCTTGTTAGATCGAAGATTAATTTTGGCATGCTTCGACGGGTGCGCTCAAAACAAGTGCGCTTCGAGGAATACCTCAATGTTATGAGTTATGTATGTCCTATATATAGGACATACATAACTCATCGGTATTTTATAGATATAAGTAAAGACTTACTTGGTTTTTTTCTGGCCCTTTGGCAACAAGCGGTATATAAGTGGCATGGCCATTTTGAAGGAGGAGATAGATTCTGACAAAAATGACCAGGTACTGAGGGGTCGCTCCGGTTGCACCGGTGGGGGCTCTTGTTGCATTCCTGGGAGCCTCTCCAGGCGGACTATTGGCATCTTACGAGTCTCATGGGTGTGGATGTCTAGAAGATCGAATCAAATCATTTATTCAGAAATTAGACCTTCACAGGCACTTGTCACCTCAATTATCAAAAATCGAAATCAATTTTTTATAGATTTTCCCATGTTAAATACAATAACAGTTATAATTTAAAATAAGTTTTTATTGCCTAGATCAAATTAAAACTTGTGATTGAAAAATCGGTATGTAGCACTCATTCATACACATGAATGGATGCTATAAGGTTTTTTTTTTGTAGGAAATAAAAACTTATTTAAATTATAATATAATTATTGTATTTAGTATTTAGCATGTGTTACAGAAAAAAATAAACATAGTTTCAAAATATGATTATAAGCGTTCTCTCCAATTTTATAACATAACTTCATAGGCCAGACTTAACACAGGAGCCAGTTGACTTACTATTAAATGAAATCCTGTCCAGCAGCTCTGTCGCTGACATGTTCTGTATGATGGCAGGTGGAGGGGCTGGCTTGTCGGTAGCCTCGCTACGACGCTCAATATTATTATTGTTGATATTTGGAGGGATGAATGCGCCTTGTGCGAACTTGCGCTGCGCTTGCACCTTTCTGGGAAACACAATTTAAAAGTAAATCAATATATATATAAAACTCTTCCGTTATTGAGTGAGTGACTGACTGACAAACAGACAATGTACAGCCAAAACTACTGTACTGTACACAAGGACACGCTGAGAATAGAAACCATATGTGAACTGATATGTTATTATTTTGTAAATATTTCAGCAATAAAGGCTATTGAAATTGAATGGACATCAATTAATTGTATATTTCGTTGGAAGGACTGGTAAAAAATATGTACCTATTCAGTTTTTGTTCTACTTCTTTTTGAAAGCAAACAAACATGGATAAAACGAAATAAAAAAAATATATTTTTATCAATTAAAAAATATATTTAACAGATAAAAATGATGGTTATTCTAACCACTTGCCTTTTTTTGAACATAGTTTTTCACTTTTACACAATAAAAATTCAGAAAAAGGAAAATTTAATGCAGTCATCGATGTACTAGTCTCGTCTGGCGTCATGACGCCGATCAATCACAACGCGCAAGTATCTACGCTGGGTTATATAGGTTACTAGAACGATACCGTAACAACAGATACATATTTAAATAGGTGCAATATATGTATGTCATATACATATGCTTCTTGAATCAAAAACATTGCATATTGTATGTAGGCAGGCAAATGAATTTTGTGGTAAAAACCACAGAAGTCAATGGTAAACTATCTATGTCGGAACTGTAGCCCAGGGTTTGGTGATGTTATGTAGCGGTGTATTGTTTAATCCTTTTGTTGAAGGACTCTAGCTGATAGTATTGTATACCTAGTGTAATGTATTTCTATAGATCTCTGCATGCTTCGTACCGTGGGTCTTGCTTATGGCCATTGGTTATGTATGCTTTTGTCTCCGACCACTTTATAATTGATTTATAAAAAATTCAGTTGAGAATTAAGTACATAATTAATACATTCCTAGGCTCAGAAATTAGTTTACTCACCTTAGTTTTGTAGACATGTTGTTTGGTCCCTAATTCGGGTTGTTTGTTTGACTGAAAATCAAATGGGTTTCGTTTCGTTCGTTCGCATTGCAAAGCAAAGCAAAGCAAAACTACACCCACAGCCACAGGATCTGTGCATGTGTGTGTAAGTAAATAAATAGTTCAATACCACCAATCAATACTCTGTCAATACCACCAAAGACATAGATAGAGCACCTTTAATCATAGATTTGCACCGCGCGCGCGCGGCCTCCCTGTATAAGTACCTTTAAATTAATTACCTATACATGCCTAAAATAATTTTAGGCATGATAGGGCATAATACGCAAAGTTCAGCGCAGATGGCGCTACTGGTAGAACTAGGGATATCAAAACATTGCCATAAGGAATATTACGCAAAGCTCGGCGCAGATGGCGCTACTGGTACAACTAGGGTTAACAAACATTGCCAATAGACCCAAAAACCGCCAATTTTCAATATTATTGAAGATTACGACTGCCTTCTTTGCAATCGTGGTGCGAGTTTAAAGAAAAAAAAGAAGGATTTAGTGGATTATTGAATAGGCTTCAGAACACAAAGTGTTTAAATACAAGACGTATTTGCTAAATGATTCAAGTCCATTGTAAAACACAATAACATTAATATAATTATTGAACACTATTGATATCACAAAACTATTCAAATCCAAAATAAATATAAACCCACTTCGAATTGACTCGATGGTGAGATTTATATAGCAAAGTCGCACTACGCACCACCACCAACGCAACCACAACGATTCAAAATCCGATTTTTTCACACGAACCAAACCGATTGTATGCGGCAGCGCCCGTGGGCAGCGCTAAGACCAAGAAAACTATATATAAGGCGCGACATTGTCGTCCGTCACGACAGATGACTAGAAAGAAAAGAGATAGAGAAACAACAACATCTAAAGTGGCTCTAATCTCATATAAAGTGGCAGATTGGACGGGGCAGGTGACGACGAAATAGAAAATGATTTGTCCTTTTTTCTCGTGTTTGTAATACGCACAGCATTTTCCTGGATTAGGTCGACTGGGATGTATTCATAGTGAAATATAACATACGACCGGATCTTCAGAACCACGGTTCAGAATAATGTTTTCTCTGTCTGCGCGATGGGGTCTATAATTTTCTCTATCTACATTGGGTCTATAGCTTTATCTATCTATACACGAGTAGCTTTGACATCTGTTGTCTAGATTTTTGTCTATGATTTCTTTGGATTTTTTAGTTTTTAGCAATGGTCGCAAAAGGAGAGGATTGATTTGTTTCAATTTTTATTTTGCAGGTCAGTACATATTCTTCTTTATAATCTTTACGTATAGTATTGTAGTTGAGAATTATATTTCTATATCTACTGTAAGTATGTTATATATTAGTTGCCAATTATCAACTTGGTGTGTAACTAATCACTTTGCAACTAATATTCCGTGGCTACTTTCAGCGCAATTATAACATCAGTTATAAAGTTGAATAAATGTTAAAATTATTGTATTAGATCCAAAATATGATCTACGTGGGTGGCATTGTTCGTGTGTGATGTGGATCAATGAATAAGAGTTTTGCGAATGTTTTTTCTAAATTTACACTCCGTGCGTTCACCTAAGTAGGTACCTACCTACATAAAGTGTAACACTTTTCTTAGTGATCATTAGTATGCCGATCCTTATTTCGGATTCGAATTTCGGATTATAAAAAAAACTGAATGTGTGCTTTCTACATTTTATTGTATGGTAAGTACACCTACCATGTAACACCATTTTATTGTTACTTGTAAAAAGTACAATTTGTTTATATTTACGCATGTACCTACCCACAGATGTGTATAATAACAGTTCTATAATAGGTTTTATTGTTTTTTAATAACTTCATTGGGATGGAAAGTACAAAGTACTAATTTTCCAACCATAAGTGGTGTGGAAATATATTTATTCTGGCAAATATGGAATTGTATAAACTACCAATGACTGCTTTAGGACAAATGTCTTATGTTAGCTATTCCTCACATAATTATCAATTATAATTTAATGAATACTGGTCTTATTTAATTAAGATTATCATAAACATTGTCTGACAGTCACTAGCTATCATTGTTTAGGCATGTAAGGGGAAGGGAAGAGAATGCTTGTCTCAAAAAAAGGTTATGAGTGTGTATGGATGGAGAAGAAGATCAAAGAAAAGATTGAAAGAGAACATAGGTATGATATGAAAGTTTTAAAAGGCAATTAAGGTATGACAGGAAACAGTAGTGGAAGGAAAAGACATTATGCGCCAACATAAAGTGGGTTTAGGTAACTAACAAAATGAAGAAACAATGTCTGACACAATGGATAGATATTGGAAAGTGATTTGTCAGAAATTCAAGTACCTAGTATAAATTTTTGGATACAAATTTTTCAACTGGACCCATAATGGATAAAGATATTGTCATATACTGTATTTGAGGGTACTTGAAAATATCCAGTCTGGTTTTATGTCAGGTGAGGGAACACAAGTGTTTTTTACCGAATTTATCCTTTTCCAACTTGTATATATCAGATATGTTACTGTACATGTAAACAATATCACATGAGATAGAACCAAAGGAAAAAATATTAGTTAAAAACCTAAGTGCCTATAAATTAATTTGTGGTAAAATAAATTGAACTACTTGTTTTACAGAATATATGTTTCCTATGTTGTTTATACTTATAAATAAATTAAAAGCACATACACAAACATAAATATTTATGTAATACTACAAGTGGTTGAGCAGTGTTTTGATTATAATTTTGACAAACAGCTGTCTTTATAAGAAATACAAAAATTAATTATATACCATTGGTAATGAAATGAAATACATTTATTTGCAGGCAAACACGGTAAAAATACATGTTCAATACATGTTCGGATAACATGTCAATTTGTTATGTTTTTTATTGTGGTGGGTAGGTACTATTAGTAAATTTTTGTATTAGCTTCAGGAGCATGTGTGATTTAAAAGTTCCCAGTAGAAGGAGCAAACCTAAAGAGTTTTGGCTTGCCATTGTCAAGGAGATTATATGGGCCAATGGCCATTTAGTTAGCCAAAAACTGAGGATGCAAAGTGAAGAAGAAAATGTTCATTGGGAGCAATGAGTGGTATTATGTTTTGTAGATTTCTGATGTAGACAATATGGTACATTGTAGAATCTACCATATTATGAATCGACTTTAAAACATCTATATTTTAATGTTCTGGTCATTGAAAAATGTACCACAGAAAGTCAAACTTACTGTATGGTAAGGTAATATTGCCTTGTGATGCACTGCCATTCAAAAAGACAAAAATGTGAAAAGAAAAACCTGCAGAATCGAACAATCCAAAATCAATTGCAAACCACTGCAACGTTATATTGATGGCATCTACCTAATGATTTACTGTGGAAAATTATGATATACTGCAAAAATACGAAACTGATTCCAGATGGACTATATAAAGAAAAACAGGACATTTTTGCAAATCATTTAGCTGACCTTTTTGGACCACACATAGGTAGAAGATGGCGAGCCCAAAAATGAAATTGAACTTGAACTAAATTAAGACATCCAGCAATCTCTGCTTCCTAAACAAGAATGAACATAATATAATCTTCACAAATCCAATTTTTCTCCCTAACTAGATCCCACAGTTGTGCTGTAAAAGTAGCCATCTAGTATTTGAAATGAAACCGAGAGAGGAGCGCTTGGATGTGGGTCAAATCTAACTTGCAAAGGAATCCCGCACCTAAATAAAAAAAAAATAATTAAAACCTACGAAAGTCGTGAACAAGCTTGTGAGGCATAATTAAGCAGAATGAATGTACTAACTCGGCTGAATACGTGATACGACCGGAAGCGTACACCTGGAACGAGTCCAGTGTGGAGGGATGAGTAAACCTGGACTTTTTCAAACGGCCGTACTTGAATCCATCGGGCTGCTATGGACCGTGTCGTAAAAGACCAGTTTCGGCCGGGATTTAGTCCCTCACAGCCAGCGGCTGAAAATAGTTTGCGAATATTTCGGCATTGCACCGTATTGTGCTATGCGCCACTATCCTCAAGTGCTCTAGATGTTATTCCACTCATTATAATACTTATTTTTAACTGTATATCTTTTATTTTTCAAAACACATTCTCCACAAATCTCTGACTGCGCTGCTAATAAACAGCATGATCTACTAGTATTCTGTTAGAGATTTATAAATAAACAACGGGTCCGTCCCGGCTTCGCTCGGGTAAAATCTTATTTAATTATACACGTAAACCTTCCTCAAGTACCGCACAAAATCTTGGTGAAAACCGTACAAAAATCGGATCCTACCGATCCGATTTTTGAGTTGTTCACTTATAGACAGACAGGCGCGACAAGGGGACTTCTTTTCACAATATCTAACGATGTTAATTAAAATAAAAAAACACATCATAAGTATCATTCCTACTACACCGACGGCCGATCTGTCATTACCATTCTTCAATTTTTTGCCAACATCAGAATTATTTACATTGACGTAACATATTGTCAACATCTCGGCTTCTAAGCAACGTATCGCGATTAAACCTATACCAAGATTTTAAGTTAAAACATATGCTATATTCAACTGAAAACCACATAAATATATTTTCATCCTGTAGTTTTTGCGAATAATCGTACAGACAGAAAGACAGACAAATGTCCTAAAAATACAAAGTTTAGGCTTCTATTTGACCCATAAAGACCCACAACAGTTGCTGTTCTTTAATATCGAAAAGTAAAGATTAATATAAATAAATCTGTACTGGGTTTGACGACCTAGGTGGCGCAGTGGTAAAGTGCTTGCCTCTGAACCGAGAGGTCCCGGGTTCGATCCCCGGTCTGGTCATGATGGAAAATGATCTTTTTCTGATTGGCCCGGGTCTTGGATGTTTATCTATATATATATATGTATTTGTTATAAAAATAGTATCGTTGAGTTAGTATTCCATAACACAAGTCTCGAACTTACTTTGGGGCTAGCTCGATCTGTGTGATTTGTCCTTATATATTTATTTATTCTGATTTTATTCCAGAAACCATTTCTCATTGAAAATTGACGAATGCGTCGCTGCGGCGATCGCAACGCTCGTAGGAATTATGAATAATGTATCTATGTTGATGCATTAAAAGGGATACGTTTTAAAAAATATATTGTTTCGTTGGCTTTTTTTTTCCACATTGTTGTCGACAAACAACAATATGTTACAGTTCTAAACACCATTATTGTGACGAATAAAATTCAGTAACATCAGGCAAAAGTTAAAACAATTAATGATAATCTGAATTGTTATTTCCAATTTAACGTAGTAAGTCTCTGGGTATTGTTATTTTAATTAATTAAGCGTTAAACAATTAGAATGGCGCACCTTGATGACGTCTACAGGTTTATTCTAGACCAGTCACCTTTTGGGTTTCGTTTAAATTTAGGTTCTTTAATGCTTATTTTACAGCCATCTGGTATAGTTCGTTTCTAGTTTTTTCATTGAACGACGCCGTTCAACCAAACGTCCTAAATGTCAGCAAATTGGATGGAGATAAGTAAAGTAATTATTTTTATTTTAATAAAAATAAAGTAGCACCACGGCAAACAGAGAAAATTAATGTTGTATATTTAAAAGATCCGCCCTATAGGCTTTTAGCTGTGGAAAAGTGAATTCAAAATTAGTGCAAAATGAAGAACTATTAAGTCAACAAGGCTTCTGTTTTTGACATACGACTACGGAACCCTAAAACTGGCTGAACTCCGGACACAATCTAATGTCTGCTCTGTCTTCTTCTTTCTAATACGCGTGTCTCTTTCATGTTCGAGCGATCGTATAAACATATATCAATATCATTTTTTTTTTCTCTGTCTACGAGAAATAGTGACAAAACATTTATTATTGGATCTGCTCAACTATGTATTAAAATAAAATAAAAAATGAATAATCTGGGTTCATAATAAGGTGGTCGAGTGTAAGGTATCTCATCTTAGATCCACAACGTGCCAAAACGTAGCATCTAAGTCGAAGGACGTAGTTTTGCCAACACCCTATATGTTTCTGATCTTTTCATTTCTAAATATATCTGCCCCAGTTGGACGACTGTCTTGCCGACATAATCGATCAATAGGTCGGTTGGTCTTAGAAAACATTGCATTATGTCTGAGAGTATAGAGAAATAACGCTAACATGTCCTGTAGATTCTAACCACAAATACTATAAATTCCTGTCCATCGCCAGGGATCAGGTTAACAGGTGTTTTTTTTATCCAAACCATCGGACCAGTAGCCCGTAACAATACCTATTCTGAAACTTGTATTCAATGTCAGTATTGGTTTTAGCGTTCATAAAAAATCGCTCAAGTGCGCGTTGGATTCGCGCACTTAGGATTTCGCGGCGTGAATTGTTAGTAATCAGCTGGGAATAAATACCGGTGTACAAAATTAGAAACTTTCAAAAGTCGATTACTGACAATCTTTGGAATCTCAATCCACCCAACAATCTCCGTACAGCGAAATTTGGTTTTCTAATTTCGCAATTCTCTTGCCCTTATCTACCCCGTAACGGATAAAATTCTGTATCTATTTCAAGTGAGCCTTACAGTTCTTTATGGGACTCAGCAGGATTAATATTGTTGGTTCCCGCTGTGGAACCACCTCATCTTAAGGGGAGTGTTCATAATAATGCTGGTTTTACAATAGTCCGCTGTCGCGGCTTCGCTCGAATAAAACCATAATCCTTACATATTATAAAACAAAGTCTTCTGCTACGTCTGTCTGTCTGTTCGCCATAAACTCAAAAACTACTGCACGGACTATCATGCGGTTTTCACCAATACATAATGGGATTTCTGAGGAAGGTGTATAATTAATTGTTTTTACCCGAGCGAAGGCGGGACGGGCCGCTTGTAAAATATAAACCTTCCCCACGAATCACACTATGTTATAGTGAAAACCGTACAAAAATCCGTCCGGTAGTTTTGAGTTTATCGCGTTCATACAGACAGATTTCTTTTACATAATAAGTATACGATTGATTTCTTGCAGTCCATAAAGATGAACCGGGGTGTTCGCGTGGAGGCGACGCCGCCGGAGTGCGCGCTGGCCGCAGAGATGTTCGACCACTTCTGCGCAGCTGGCACCATGAAGCAGATCCTGGCCCTACACCGCGAGATCTGCAACACGCTCACACTGCGCCCCAACAGACTGCCCGATTTCTACCCGAAACTAAAGGTAATATAGGCTTTTATACAAAAGTTTGTAATGTACACACAAGGGTGTTTCTCAGAGCGTTTCGACCGCCGCGGACGCTCTAACATTACGATCCGTCAATTTTCTTGAGGAAGGAATCATTTCCAAAATCAATCATTACTATTATTATAAAGAGGTAAGCGTTTGTGAGATTGTATGTTTGAGGCGGGTAACCTCCGAAACTACCGATCCAATCTCAAAAATTCTTTCCCCATTAGAAAAGTACATTGTCCAAGATTGCTATAGGCTATATTTTATTACAAAATTTCCACGGGAGCAGAGCCCCGGGCAACATCTAGTCATTCTTAAAATTTACATTTTTATTATTATTTTAAAGATATTTATCTTAAAGTCAGATAGGAAAATTAATTCTTGTTTTTGTTAAAATTTGAAAAAATGCAATGACAGCGCGTCCGCAGCGGTCGAAACGCACACAAAGCGAGAAGGTAAATTTGCAGTGGCGGACTTATCCCGTGAAGGGATCTCTTCCCGGGAGAATTTCATTTTTACTTACTTTCATTTACTTTCACTTGTCTCCTTGTTTATTTGTCTGTAATGAAATTTCGCCTAGGGCCGGCGAGAGAGGTGTCGGGCGACCTGCGATGAGATGGGCGGACGATATAATAAAAGTCGCAGGTTGTACATGGATGAGAGAGGCACAGGACAGAGGAGGGTGGCGTACGCGAAGAGAGGGCTATGCCCAGCAGTGGGCACAAAGAGGCTGAAATGATGATGACGATGAAAGAAATTTCGCAAAATTTCTCCTACCTCCGTTTGCCCTACTCAGTTGAAATTTCCCACTTCGGTGCTTCGGCCCTGGTAGAAGAGGAAACTTAGAAATGTTGGCCTATCTCAAAGATGATATCCATGGCGACCATGCGATACTGCTGAAACTCATTTTTGAATGACATATGGTTGATACCGACATGAAAAAGCCGATACGGCGTGGCACTAAAATTCACTATTATTAATTAGTAAAAAAGTGGTAGAATTCGTTTACAATTATCCGTACGTTCTAACCTTGAACGGGTTTAATTACTTAAATTAATTAATAATGTGTTTTTTTGAAAATATTTTTGTAACAAGCAAATTGTCCGACATGACTCAATACTTTTAGGTGCGTATTATTTGGGTTGGAACGGAATTACTTGCATAATTTGTGTAGTGTTGAAGTACACGGAACATACACAAACATATAGGCTTTGTCTTGTTCTTCATTTTTAGATGTGCAGTATGCAATTTCAATATTACAAAATTCTTAGTCCCTCAAGTTGACATTGAAAGTCTTAGTTATTACAAGACTTAGTTTTAGTGAATTGGCGGTGAGTTCTTGTTGACGAAGTCGTGGGCAATTCCTAGTGTGTATTTTTATGTAGCTACTAGCTGCGCCCCGAAGTTTAGCTCCCGTGGGAATTTTGGGATAAAAAGTACCTTATGTGTTAATCCAAGTTATTTTCTACCCGTGTACCAAATTTCATAACAATCGATACAGTAGATAATGCGTGAAAAGGTAACAAACAAACAAACCTACTTTCGCAATTATAATATATTAGTTGGAATAGTTGGGATTAGGTCCCACTGCTGGACAAAAGCTTTCCCTTTCTGTGTCAACCACTGTGGCTCATCACTCGCCCGTTGTAACTATTCCTTATCTTTATTTAATGAATTATTTAAATAATATTTAATTAGTAAACAATGTTGATAACATCGAATAAACGAGTATTCTCCCGTGGATGTCCTACTATGCAGTTGACATCATGCAGGCGGACAGTCGTGAAATCACAGCGGAATCTTACATTTTTTAACATTTATTTTTTATGCTGACTTCGCAGCCTCACAGCCGGGAATGAAACCGGGAATACGCGAGGATGAGAGAAGGAAATGAGTAGCATTTGTCTTTAATATAACCATTGTGTCGGGGAAAGTGATATAAATTGTGAAAAGTAATGTTGACAGCAACAAAATAAACGTCTGCCGGCAACGGCCTCTATTCCGGGCGCTTCCGAGTGGAACAATCTATCAGGTTTCAACGGTATCCAAAACTCCAGCGGACGATGGCCCAGAGCCAACTCTGCGATTATATATTAAAGCGCCGAATACACTCGATGCTGCCTTCTTTCAATCTTAACAAATACGAATTCGAAATTATTCTTTCATAGTCACGTATTTGACGTAAACAATTTGAAAGGAAAATTTAAGTGACTTGTCTACGAAGTCGCGGGCGATTGCTAGTCTACATTAATTGTATTTTTATATAGGTCCCACTGTTGGGCAAAACTCTTCCATTTCTATCACTCGCACGCCAGTTGTTGCCATTCCCTGTCTTATATTAATTGCTTTTATAGGTACTTAATTTTAATATCAGAAACTTGTGAATTTTTTTTAAAAAAAAGTAGCCTATATATTTGACATCAAAATCGGTCCAGTGATTTATCCATGAAAGCGGAACAGACAAACTTATTTATATAGTACTAGCGGCCCGTCCCGGCTTCGCACGTGTAAAAACATTAAAGAAATTGAAAAAAATAAATTGTATACCTAAACCTTCCTCAGGAACCACACTATCTATTGGTGAAAACCACATGAAAATCCATGCATCAGTGTTTAAGTTTATCGCGTACAGACCGACAGACAGACAGACGCGGCAGTGGACTTTGTTTTATAATATGTAAAGATTTACTATTATTTTTATTTACTGTTCTTTAATAATGTGTTGACAAATAGGCAAAATGCGAATGATGTTTACCAAATAATAGTAATTATGTAACATTTTGTGGCGTATGCTTCCGCCTTGGAATAGAACCACTCGATGTCCTGCAGTGGATGTCGTATGAGGCTAAGGCAAAATAGCATTCCTCCAGAGTGGTGACGTTAGGCAGGCGACCGGTTGTAAAATCTCGGGCGAATCTATAAAATTTTAAGCGGGTATAAGTCTCGCTCATCAGAGATGAATTGTAATTGAGAGTAATGTGTCAACAATATAATTTCTACGATATTTTTATCGTATAGTAAAAGCCTTCATGTGCATATATTTTTTGTATTGCTTTTTTATTTACAATATTACAGTCAACTGCATCTCAAGTTATCGTGTAAGTACCTGTATATCGCCGCAGTGATAGCGAATCAGCACTGCAGATATATGAATAGCTGGACGTGGTGTTGTGTTATCCGATCTATAATGAAATTTTCTGTGAATCCTTGCTTAGATCGTTTTAAATTGATTACCTTTATCATACTAATGTTATCGTTGGTATCTAAGATAAGCGATAAACTAATTTTGCTCGGCGATGTGTTTGCTTTGCATGCGTGTGCTATTTTCAGTATGCGAATTGTTTGATTTGTGTCATGTTCATCCCTATTTAAAGCTGAACGAGTCGTGTTTGGTGGATATCCTCAGAAAATGAATATTTTGATATAATTTTTAATGCAACAGCCCGCAATTGCTGGACAGATATGCAATTTACAATATTATGTTAGATTTCTGATCCTTATTCTACTAATATTATAAATGCGAAAGAGCATGTATGTGTATGTTTGTTACTCTTTCACGCAAAATCTGTTGGATGAATTAGAATAACACATTGAGTAGTTTTTATCCCGAAATTCCCACGGAAGCGAAGCCCCGGGTCACAGCTAGTGTATTATAAAAAAGGTCTTCTGCCGCGCTCCCTGAAGAGGAATTGATTGATTAAATGATTCCTGAAAGTTTAGGTGTACGATTTGTTATGTGTTTACTCGAGCGAAGCCGGGACGGCAGCTCAAATCTTTTGTACATATGAAAAATATTTTTCCTTCTGAAAATTTTAATTGATTTACAGTATATATATGCTTTAAGACCATTTGGCATCTGAAACCTGAACAGAAAAGTTGAAGGACATTTTCATAATTAGTTCATAAATTAGAAAGTATGTATGTAGGTTCCCACCATGTGTTTTAGCAAATAAAAATTATGATTATGATTACGAGTATATATAATATATTCGTACATAAATAAATAAATAAATATATTAGGACAAATCACACAGATTGAGCTAGCCCCAAAGTAAGTTCGAGACTTGTGTTATGGGATACTAACTCAACGATACTATATTTTATAACTAATACATATATAGATATATGTCCAATGCATTTTAATACTTTATGAATGCTAGTTTTAATTCCAGCCACTTGTCCCCCCCGATGGATGTCTCGTCCTATCCTAGATCCTAAGTGTGACATCAGACCATTTTAACATATTATTGAGTTGAACTACAGTTGAGGTACTCGTAGACGCACTGTAGCTAGTTTGCATGGAGTCCCACGTTGTCAATGGTTTCCATAAAAAATCTACAAAATACGTAAACTCTCACTATGCTTATAATAAACCACTTATGTTGGTTTTGCTTTGTCTTGTTATTCGTTAGGTATTTGTTTTTTTCTTTTTAGAATTTTAACTGCATTGCGTAATTTAAATTACTATTGTATTCACTGTAAGAATTTAATATGTATGAAAGTGATTTAACTATGTTTTATAATATTAATATCGTCATGTTTTCGAACTGAAACCACAGTTTATGTAATTAATTTTCTGTGTTGTCCGTCTACAAATTAGCTTGCGACCCGGGGCTTCGGTCCTTTGTAAATTGCAGTATGCAAGGTGCCTATCAGTGTACTAAATTTGTGACCTGTTTTTACTTATGTAATATAATATTCGTTAAGAGTAGAATAGTAGGGTTTCATGAACCAATATCGGACCGAGAAATTAAATCATCGTTAAAATGTGTTGTAAACTGAACTGGCATTAAAATTTCCAACGCTCCGTAGCATAAGAGAAAGTGATAATTTCAAAGATTTCTTCCAAGCATACGAACAGTTATATAAACCTTGTATAACAATCGCCGCTTGTTGTTCAGATGTGAATTGCTAACGATGCTAAGAACGGGATAAATGTGTGCTATATGTTAGCGAGTCCTGGGCTCCGACGCCCAACGGCTGTGAAGAAACAGGGCAAATGCTCATATGACTCACGCTCAATGAGAAAAATGTTACAGAGTTCTCGGCACGTGGGTAGTATGCGTCAACATTACAGTCAGCATCAAAATTATATGAACGCCTAGTGTAGTCAAAATGATCTCGTTGCTCGTATGGTTTACTGACGTTGTGTACCAAGACATCCATACAAATAGAGTTATGGCCAGATGAAAGCGGCTACTGGACATTTTTCTAACCGTGGCCATCTTTATTCACACATACATAGAAATAAATGTTCCATATCTTCTTATCTGCTACTGATCTCCCGTACGTACATGCATATTCTGTTAATTCGTTGGTTGCGTGTGTGTAGATCGTCATATCGAATGATTTTAACTAGTATGTCGCGCCGCTTTTTTGCCGTCTGCGAATGTGTAACGCTATTTTTATTTATATTGAAAACTGAGCGTATTTTTTTTATTTTATTTTTTTATTTTACGTATATGTTATTGATCTGGGACTAGATTTCCATCATTCCAAATTGTTCTACAATGGTCAAAAGAAATGTAATTAAAAAAGAAATTTATGGTTTTACGTTTTAATTTTTAACAATAACATGGTTTTTTCCCTTAAATCCATACAAGATCTGAACATTAAATCTACGGTGGCGCAGTGGTAAAGTGCTTGTCTCTGAACCGAGAGGCCCCGGGTTCGATCCCCGGTCGGGTCATGATGGAATTCTTTTTCTGATTGGCCCGGGTCTTGGATGTTTATCTATATTTGTATGTTATAAATGTAAATGTTATACTTTGGGGCTAGCTCAATCTGTGTGATTTGTCCTAATATATTTATTAAAAAAAATATTTAAAAAATCTATGGATATTGAAAGAAAATTAACAATGGTCCAAATTCATCGTTAAAGTAGTTTTCTTCTCAAAAATTGAATGAAGATGCGCTTGGGTATAAAGTTAAATATAATTCTATGTTACATTTAATATGAGCATAGCAATTTTTTAAATGTGTTTTTGCAAATGCCGGCTGTCTTTTGTTTGGTTTAGATGAATATTCGCTTTCACCTTATAATTTAAAATCGCGCAAGTTTTTTCAATTTGCTAAAAATATAA